>NC_046157.1:94900034-95214872 GCF_011064425.1 Rattus rattus | reverse complement strand
AGAGGGAGCCCTAGCAAGGAGACAAGCCTGCACATGCGCAGTAAGTCGTTTATATCCAGACAAGGCTGGATGTCGGCACCATCTTTGTTTCACCGCGCCACTCTCTACATCTCCCCCTTTTTTATTTAATAAAATGACTGGTCTAGATCTGGGTGTCACGTCAACCTTGTCATTGATCCTGTCTTAGGTCGTTCCTTACTTTCTTTCTTTCTTTCTTTCTTTCTTTCCTTCTTTCCTTCCTTCTTTCTTTCTTTCTTTCTTTCTTTCTTTCTTTCTTTCTTCTTTTGCCTTAACAATAAACTGTTTAGAATCATGGACTGCCTCTTTTCATTGACATCTGTAGAGGGGAACCATGAAGAAGGCCTTTGCCTACAGAACTGAAATCTAGTCTGCAGTAGAAGGCCTCTCTCTGCACTCCCAGCCAAAACTTCCACCAAGCTCGCTGCCCATCAAACCAAGTATCCTCCCCTCCCCCAACTGCATCAAGCTGGAGCTCCCTTCCCCCTCCTCCCAGCCCCAGCCTATATACTGTCCCCAGACCCCAGACCCCAAGTTCAGTTCTCTGTTCTGTGACTCCCAATGGCCTGAGAAGCCCACTGCCCTGGCCTTATACACAAGCAGCCATGCCTGTTGAGGAGCAGTTAAGTGCCTACAACCAAACAATAAGCTTTATATGTGAACTCAATTCTTGATGATATACTCACCGACACATATCTTAATCCCCCTAATGTCCATCTTTGGTGTCTGATAAATGTCATATATTTGTTGCACATCTCCCCTTTACAAGTGTCTAGTTCCCAGCTGTTACTAGGAGGTACTATAACAGTCTGTTGTGGGGGATACAACCTTACGCTCTATCTCCATAGCATTGGTAAGTGCTACCACAAACCAAAGAGAATGCTGTAACCTAACATATTACCAAATTTTCTGTATTCTTATTTAATTTTACAAAATATCAGGTATATCTGAGATAATCATCCATGTAAAATCTACACTTCCTTCAGAGCACATGGATTGCAGAATTACAAAAAACAACATCGTTGGGAAAGAAGCCATGGCTGACACTCAGCAAAGGAAAAGTCCCTGTTCAATTAAGCAGTGCCTGGGACATAGAAGTAAGGAATACATTCGTAGAAGAAATATCAAAGCAACTATGGCTGTTAATTTACAAACTAAAGGGATACAATGTGACATGTCAGGTTGCTGTCACATCATTGTGTCCACTTCAACTTCAATTGGTAGAATAATAAGTTAAAAGACATATCCTTTGACTGATGTCCTGATGTGTACCTGCAAAGGCTAGTTTGCTCTACTGGGTTTATTCCCCAGTCTTCACAAAGAAGCTGGAAGAAAACTTCAGTTTTATTTTCTGAACACTTGTTTTTCTTGCACACTGTCTTGAATTTTACTATTTCCTCTTTATACTGCACTCATCTATACTATTCACATAAATCAGGGTGCCCAGGGTTTGACTACTGGGATATAAATATAAAAAACATCAAGAGAAGTGTGGCATTTTTGTAAAAGCATAAAGTACAAGTTATGTAACTTTTCTTTTTTTTTTTTTTTTATACTTGATATATTTTTCATTTTCCTTTCAATAACAAAAATGATCACAATTAATGAATTGTATATTTGCTCACTCATCTTTCATTAGATGGGTTGTTTCCTATGTTTGTTAAGGTTTCAATACCCTCTGCTAATTGCACAAAAAAATCCCTTGTAGAAACCAAGTCCCACATTCTTGAGGTGTGTCTGAAGACCACTTAGTATGGAATGCACTCTCTTCCTTTCGGATAAATATAAAAGAACTTTTGTAAATTACAGGTGTGTTGTCTGATTTTGTATAATGTATACATTTCAAATCCTCAAAATCTTTTTTTTTTTTAACCATAAAAATTTGTTTTTAAATCTTTTAACTGTCTGAATGACAATGAGAACCATTATCAACAGTGATCTGGTATATTTTACATTGGACCATTTCCCTTCCCTTTTCCTCCTTCAAGCTCCATGAACTCTGTAATGTTCCTTTTCCAATTCACTGCCTGCCTTTTCTGTAATCTATGTCCAAAATTTGAGTCTAAAATGTCCCTGCAGTTTTCTAATACCTTTTTCTTGGTCTTCCCTCATTGCCACCAGTCCACTGCCCAGGATCTGGAAAAATTCCAAGGTCCATCTGTCTCCTCCATACACTTAATGCCCATTTGATCTTCCAAATTGGCCTTATTCTTGTTCATGGTGGGCCAGTAAAAATAGGAATTGTAAGTGATGTGTCTCATCTCTATGCCACTTATGTTAGAGGCTAACATTTAGGCACAATGTGGCCTCACTCAATCATGGGCAGATGAGGAAATACATTCCATTTGAATTTTCTAATCAGAGCTGTGTGTTGCTCTTTATTACTTCTCTCCTGACATATTTCATTTTCCAATGTGCATGGGCAAGGCTCTGAAGTTTCACTAGTCATTGTAATCTAGCATTGTAAATGTCGTTATCTTACCATTGAACTTGCTCTCACAATTCAGTCTTGGCTTGAATACCTTTTTATCTTTTTTTTTTTTTTTTTTGTTTTTACTTATTCACTTTCCATATGGCTTCCTGCCCCCCTCTTGGTCACCCCTCCCATAATCCTTTCCTCTCTCCCCTCCCCTTCTCCTCCCTCTGGGCAGGTAGGGGCCCCCTGGGTACACCCCTCCCCTCCACACTGGCACATTATGTATCTGGGGGCTGGGCATTTCTCTTCCACCAAGGTCAGACAAGGCAGCTCAGCTAGTAGAACATATCCCAAGTACAGGTAATTAGCTACTTTTCCCATGGCTTTCATATCAGGCCGCTCTGTCAGGGGTTGCTGGGCCTGTGTTTCACCTCAGAGTCCTGTGTGTTTCTCTGTGTTTCTAAGCTTTCATTGCTTAGAGGCAGGGCTTATGTGTTTTGAGGCCAGAATTGGTTCTGCTTCATTGGCTACTGTTCCCAGCAGAGCTTTTTGAGTTCAGTTTCTTTTGAGTTCTGCTTCATTCTCACCAGAATATTTAACAGAGTGACATGGAATAGCACCCATGAGCAATTTCCCAGCATCTGATTAGTGGACCAGTAATCCACTATTTAATTTTTCTGTATTTTTCCCCAGTCGATTTTTTTTTGCTCCCATTAAAGCAAGACCTGTATAGACACTTCCCCTCTTGTCTACTCTTTTGGTCTAGTACTTCTGGTCACAGTTTGCTTTTCTTATTGTAACTGTAATATGCAATACTTTTGTATTTTATCTTATTTTCTTATTCTACATTTTACTGTAACACACCCTTGTTTTTCAGTGCTTCTCATGTTTTTCATTGCATGGAGTGTTTTTGTTTGTTTTTTCTGATTTGTGTCGATTTAATAGAGCATTGTTTGCCTCTATTCTACCATTTTTATCAACAAATAATTTTGGGAAATAAGAATTGCCCATCTCTGTAATTTTGTGGAGGGATGGAAAATTTGATAGATTATTAAACATTTTGAAAAATAAATAAAATGTTTTTCATTTGGTTCATTTCAAAATACTATTATCATGTTGGAGTTTTCCCTTTACCGATTCCAAAGTAATTTTAAGACATTACATCAAGTTTTAACTACTGCTCATTTATTGATAGCCAATTTCTGTTATAATTCTCAAGCTTAGCTTACATTTTGTACTATTAATGAGTACTTGCTTTAGAAGTTTTTCTTTCTCATGAGGATCCTACTTGAGCAATTGTTGATCTCAGAATCTGGAGCATTAATTATTTCTGTTCAGGAAGCTGTCTCCCTGAACAAAGTTCAATTTATTCCCTGTTCTGTTCTATTAAATTTATTGTATCTAGTTTTCAGTGTAGTCTTTGATCTAGTCGGAGTTGAACCTTGTGCAGGGTGATAAATATGGATCGATTTGCATGCTGCCACATGCAGACATCTAATTAGACCAGCTCCATCTTTGTTGAAGATGATCTTCTTTTTTTCCATTGTATGGTTTTAAGATGATTTTCCCCATTATATGGTTTTGGTCTCTTTGTCAAAAATCAAGTGTCCATAGATGTGTAGCTCTCTTCAATATGATCAATCTGTATGTTTCTATACCAATTCCATTCAGTTTTACTTAGTATTGTTCTATAGTACAGCTTAAAGTCAGGAATGTTGATAGCTCCAGAAGTTATTTTATTGTTCAAGATTACTTGAGCTATCCTGGCTTTTTGCTTTTCCATAAGAAATTGAAAATTACTCTTTGAATGGCTGTAAAGAATTGTGTTGGGTTTTCATGGGAACTGAATTGATTCTCTAGACTGCTTTTGCTAAAATGACCATTTTCACTATGTTAGTCCTACTGATCCATAAACATGAGAGATCTTTCCATCTTTGGATGTCTTCCTCAATGTGTTTTTTCAGAGACTTGAATTCTTGACATATAGGTCTTTAACTTTCTTGTTAGAGTTACATCAAGATATCTTATAGTATTGTGGCTATTGTAACTGTTGTTTCCCTAATTTCATTCTAGGCCCATTTATCATTTGCATAAAGGAGGGCTATGGATTCTTTTTTAAAATTTTTAATTAATTCAGTATTCATCTATTTTTTGCTGAGGATGCTTATTAGCTGAAGGAGTTCTGTGGTAGAAATTTTGGGGTCCCTTATGTGTACTATCATATCATCTACAAATTGCAACACTTTGACTTCTTCCTTTCCTATTTGTATCCCTTTGATCTCTTGTCTTATTGCTCTAGCTAGAACTTCAAGTACTACATTAAATAGATAGGGTGCAAGTGGGCAGCCTTGTCTTGTTCCTGATTTTAGTGGAATTGCTTTAAGTTTCTCTCCATTTCATTTGATGTTGGCTATTGACTTGCTGCATATTGCTTTTATTACATTTAGGTATGTTAGATGGAAGGAGAGAACTGGGTAGGTAAGAAGGTGAGGAGCTAAATGGATACAGCAAACAGGTGTGGAAAGATTGTCTCCTGGAGAGAGCTGGGAGTGAGAGTGAACATGAGGGACATCTCTGGTGACTAGCTGGAGACCTGGGATGAAAGAGTAGATGGGACATCCATTGGGATGACCCTAGTTGAGATTCCTACCAGGGAAGAATATAAAAAGACTCAAATGGCAATATCCTGTAGTCAGGGAGACTTTCAAAGATGGAAGGAGATGTCAATCCACCCACAAAACTTTTGACCCAAAATTTGTCTTCCCTACAAGATATGTAGGAATAAAGATGGAGCAGAGACTGAGGGAACAGTCAACCAAAGACTGCTCCAACGTGAGGCCCATCCTGTGTGAGAGAGCCAACCGCTGACACTATTACCCTGCTATGCCTGCAGACAGGAATCTAGCATAACTGTCTCCTGATAGGTTTCACTCAGCAGGGGATGAAAGCAGATGCACAGACTTACTGCCAAAGATCAGGTGAAGCCTTGGGAGTCCTGTGGAAGAGTAGGGACAAGTCAGCAAGTCAGAAGGTCAAAAGACACCAGAAGAGACCCACACACTCAACTAACTTGGGGCTCTGGGGACTCACAGAGTCTGGGCCACTAACCAGGGATCAAGCAGAAGCTGGACCTAGAACCAATACAAATTTTTAGCTAATGTGCAGCTTGTTCTTCATGTGGGTCCTCTACGTGTAGAGCCCCAGGTTGGGGTGGGGTGGGGCATAAAACCATGCCAGGAAGTTTGGTAAGGCAGAGCAGGTTGAGACCTGGAGACTTGGTGGACAGACAACTGAGGCTTAGGTGATTCATCTCCCTGCCAGACTCCAGATTTGGAACACATGCCATGCTTCCCACGTAAAAGAGACATAACCACAGGTCAAGTAGGCTCAAAACACAGTTCTACATGCTGATGAGGTACCTAGAGACCCCGAGGGCATAGCCAATAAGCTTCTCTACCCAAACATTCCTCCTTGCAAAAGGTATTTAATCTCAGGCCCACCCTGAGAATTGGGGGCTGGTTTTATACATCTACTTTCTGTCATGACAATAAACTATCTGGAACCATAGTCTACAAAGTCTATCAAAGTCTACTCACTTTTCACCAAGATCCATTGTGGGGAGCCATGAAGGCAGCCTTCTACAGAGCCTCAGCCTAAACTTCCATAGTAGGCCTGTCTGTGATCCCAGCCATAACCACCAGGAAGGCAACTACCATCAAGCCAAGCACTATCACAGATAAAACTAGCTAGAGCTCTTCTTCCCTACCCTCTGCCCACCCTAAGGAGTAGAGTGATTCATAAGGGTGAGACAGGGAAAAGAGGAGGAAAGTGGGGCTGTGATTGGGATGTAAAAGGAATTAGAAAAAGAAACAAAATAACAACAACAAAGGAATATTAAGGAGATCCATTCTCTGAGAAGACCACTAATACTTGCAAAGATTTTTCTTAAAGTGTTTTACAAGGGTTGTAGTGTGAAGATGCAGGAGGAGTATAACCGTACCAGGCCTCCAGAGAAATTAGGGGAGGTACAGGAGCAGCCATTTGAGATGTAAGAGTGAAGTCTGTTCTCTTTTCAAAGGCCTGTCATGAGGAACAGGTGCTTTCCCAGCCCCCTCATCGGAGTTCAGTGATAGAAATGAACCTAACTGAAATGAATATGGGCATCAAACAAAAAATTTCTCTTCTTTTTCAACATGGACATATGAACCTTGTTTGTGAATAAAGGAGCCTGCATAAGACTGACTTGCCAACATTCAGTCATAGATGAGAGGGCTCTCAAAGACCAAAAGGCCATCTCTGGGAAAGCAGATGGCTGCTGCAGCGAAGTTCATTATCTTTGGTGGCAGCTACTGCTGATTTGCCTTTGTTCAGGGGTAACTTCAGGCATGACCCTGTGTCTATCCTGGTTAAATCAGTGGAATCCAAAACACAGACAACAGCAACAACGTAAAAAAACAAGCAAACAAACAAAAAACAAAAACAAAGAAAAAACAAAACAGATAAACACAACAAGAGAATGGCTCATTGAGAATTGTGTTTATAGTTCATGGGAAATAAATTGAAATAAGAGAGTCTGAGTTGTGAATGTGAGCAAAACATACCATATATTTGTATGAAATTATCAAAAAAAGTTAAGAGAAAATATCCAATAGGCAATGGTTTTTTAAACCATAAATGTGTATAGTCTCAAGCAAAAAAAAATTTCTGTTTACATTTGATCAGACTACAGTGAGGAACAGTGATTAGGCTATGATGATGGGGAATCTTCCCACAAAATACGAGTTGAGCATATAAAGAAAAGAAGGTCAGTCCATTGGCTCTGAAATGACACTAGCAGCCTAGCATTCTAGCAGTCTGATTCCATAACTGCTTCAGGACACTTTCTCGGCTGCCTCTGGCCACTTCAGATTTTACTAGGAGGAGAGAGTAGTTTATTGTATTTATTCAGAGTCTCCACTCTCCTTCATTTGAGTGCTTAACTGAGGATGTTGTAGGACTTGAAAGGGAGCTTAATAAAGGGTACAACAGGTAGAACACCAGGAGTCTCCTTGTTAACCAAATCTTAAATAAAGGTATTTTTCACTAAGTACATAAATTCGTACACAGGGTAGAGGATTTGGCTTGCATAGTTTTCCTGTTGGTGCCCAACTCTGGTCCCTTGGAGCTAATGGGCCATGCCACTGAGGTTTGCTAGGCGCATTTTATTCTTGTGAACACATTTGCTCATTGCAGGTAAAATTTTAGACAGATTTAAGTTTTGTTGATTAGCACTGACCAGGTCTTTAAACAATGTTTGCTCTTAGATGGGAGGCACAGAGTATCCACTCCATGGCCTCTTTGTTAGTTCTTTCATACTGGCAGTCAATCTCATATACAACAGCCTTGTGAGTGGTCTTGTTATCAGCAGATATGGTGGTTTCTTTTAGAGTATTTGCCAAAACTTATGGAAGAGCTCCTTTTTAAAGCATGGTTTGTAGTAAGAAACTTAAGACCTATCCATTTTTATTTGTGCAGAACACAGAATGATGGAAAGAGGTAGTGAGCTCATGACTTACTTATCTTAGACTACCAACCAACCAACCAACAAACAAAAAAACCTGACCTCCATGTTCTCACAGGTAGAAAGTGTAATGTAAGAGCAGGTGTACCACTCAGCCAATATGCTACCAGAACTAATTCACAGATTTGGAAACCATCCAATCTGACTGCTCAAAATCCAGCTTTCAAATATTTACATAAACATTCTTCATTGATACGCATCGTGTCTCAAACGTCTAGAGGTAAGAGCAGTATTGTGGTACAACTCCTTTTGAAGTGTCTACCTTCCTGTTGTCACTGTTGGCTACCATAGCTGCCAGTGACAAAGAATGGAACTTATTGTCTTATTCCCATAGACCCCTTAAGCAGTCCAAGACTCCCTAAGAACCCTGTCACCTAACTGAGCCTCTGAATTTCTGTACTTACTCTCATATAGTGTACCATTTTACAAAGTTGTCAGGTAGCTCTGAGATAATTATACTTGGAAAACTTGCCCTTCCTTCAGTGATCAGAAATGACAATAGCAGAGTTGTTAGAAATGACATTGCTGGCAAAGAATTCATGGCTGAAACTAAGCAAAGAAAACATGCGTGGGACATAGGCAACCAACATGCTGGTAGAAGAAATGCAAAAGGAGCTCTGACTGACAAATCAATGTTGTGCCCACCTTGCCTCCAGACCTCCGGATTCAAAAGCTAAAGCATGTGAGTAATGACCCTGATATGAACCTGCAAAGGCTAGAGAGTTTCTAGGTTCTTTTTGCACAGGTGATTTTCTCTGTCCTCAATGTGAAATGTGGGGGGAAAAAAGATCCAGCTTAAAAATTTTGAAGTATTATTTTTTGTTTTGCGGACATCTCTTATTTTGTTATTCCCTATGCCCAGCTTTCATCTATACTGGAGATGCATCCCGGTACAAACATCTTATAATGGTAATTTTGTAAAAAGTATTGCAAGTTACGGCATTTTAAATCATTTTTAATTAAGTTTTAAATTTTCTTCAGTGACTGCTAGAAAGTGCTATTAAAAATAGTTAACCCTGCAGACTGAAGTTGTGCTATCTCATTTCATTCATTCAAAATACTGTTCTCAAACCAAACTAGGAAAAAGTAATGGTTAGTACCTTTAGATAAAGTAGTTTCTGAGTGGTTGAAACACAAGGGAGGTTTCTTCATTAAAAGCATTTGGGAAAGGGGGTGAGGAGTAACCTCCACACTGCTATGCAGACACTTTACAAAGGGAAGACACCAGCTGTAAGCAGGGCGGGTAAGAAGCAGTCACTCCACAGTGACCCCACCTCTTAGGCTTTGCAGAATACCTCAAGCTCATATAAGCACTCAGGAAACAGTGGGAGGCCATTAGCTCAGCACATCTGCATGTTTTCAGTCAATAGCAGTGTTCTAATAAAATTAATATTCAGGAAGTTAAATTTCTTTGGGAACTTTAAGCACTACAGTGGTTGGGGGAGCTTAAGACAGCAGGGATCCTGGTCAACTGCTACTCCAGCCCTGCTCTCCTGCTCCTCTGTGGGCCAGGTCCTTTGTAAAGTCAAGCAATTAGTGGTTTTTCGACTTTAATGATGCTGAGGAGGGGAAGACTCTTGAATGTGCTCTAGAAAAAAATCGTATCCCATGCTCCAGGCTAGTCAGTTCCTCACAACTGACTTTGGAGGTAACGGGAGTTCCTAAGATTGAACAATTTGTTTACAAAAGGACCAGATTTCGGAGTTAATGTAAAATCCGTAATGATTTCCAAATAACCTTTATGTTTGATACAAAAATAAAGATGCTAATTCCTTTAGTTCAGTTTCTCACAATAATCTTTAAAACAACAACAAATTCAGGCTCAAAAGCTGATCTTAGTTCCTGGCGGGAGTGAGAGTGGTAGAAGGACCAGCAGCACTGTGCCCTTCTTGAATGGTGCAATTAAACAGGGGTGACAGGAGCAGCCTCAGAGCAAGGTGGTGGTCCCTTGAGAGAACATTAGAGTGTCCTCTAGGGACTGTAGAGGGGAGGAGATGAGAAGTTGGCTGTCCTGAGACAGCTGCAGTCATGAGTGGTCATAAAAGAAAACTGCGGGAGGGGAGCTCTTTTGGTTAACAGCCTATTTACAACTAGGTAACTATATTTTAAAGTACTTTAAACCTGAGTAACATTTATAAATGTGCTGTATGAGACCTCACAGCCACAGGTCACACCAGAAACCCTTTGTCAAGTACCTGTGCTTTCTTACTTTCCCCAGTCTACCTCCCTAGTCAGTTAAAATTTTCAGGCGTGTCATGAGCATGCAACACGAAGATAAACGCACCATACCCTTCAGGTGCACTGTCACCAAGAGTAAATAGACACAGGTCTGCACTCTCAGTTTCTACTTCAACAACTTTCTAGTTTCTGCACATAAAACACTGGCTCTCATACCTTCGGTTTCTGCCTCTCAAGACTACGTTTCCAGTTGCTCAAAGATTCAGCAATTGGTTTATTGTGCACCAAGAGGCTTGGAAGAGTAGCACTGCTGCTGGGAGTCATGGTTTCGTGCTTGCCGAGGCAAGATGTTAGTGGACACTATGCAGTAGCACTAGGGACCCTGCTACGCATCCCAGGTTTTGGGATCAATGGCTTGTCCTTTGGTCCAGAAGTGACACAGACTGACACAATGACTTGTGATATTCCCTTAGTACGTCAGTTTTAAAGCTCCCCAGTTATTGCAAGGCCCTCTCAGTCATTGTGGATCAAGTGTTTCCAAACAGAAAATTATTCTCAATTACCATCAGAACCAAATCCAGCTTCTGGAAGTCCTGAAGTCCGACAACATTCTAGTCATTTCTTAGCAGAGTATTGAGTAAATTTCTGATCTTTTCCCTTTGGTCTATTTCGTGGGGGTCAAAACATCCCCACAGAAGACTGTCATGTCTTGCTTGTTGGCCTTCCCTTGTAGACACCAACCACTGCCCAGGATCTAGAAAACATCCCAGATCTACCTGAACCTTCACATACTCAGTGCCCACATCTTCTAGAGTGACAGTGTAATCTCACCCTTGTAAATACTGTCATCTCATCATGGAACTTGCTTCAATGCTTCACAGTCTTAGCTCAAGTTGCCTGATCCATGGACTTTGAATTAGGGTCAGCTCCGGATGAAGGGCCCTGTGCTTCTGCTTTACTCTGAGTTCATCCTTTTCAGTGGTTAGATGTAGGGAGCCATATTGGATTTGGGCCTAGCCACTTTTTGACTGCATGGCTCAAAGTGGCTAGGTGACTCTGGGCTGTTTGGCCACAGATATTCACCCCTAAGATGACTGCCATAAGTCTTAAGATTGTTGGACAGAGGCCTCTCCCATGAATTTACGCCATAGGAAGATAACATTCAAGG
Source organism: Rattus rattus (assembly GCF_011064425.1). Taxonomy (NCBI): domain Eukaryota; kingdom Metazoa; phylum Chordata; class Mammalia; order Rodentia; family Muridae; genus Rattus; species Rattus rattus. Next base: position 95,203,532 of record NC_046157.1, on the reverse strand, counting down.
GATGCTTCAGCTCGAGCAGATACCAGTTATCTCCTGAGTCAACACCCAGTGTCTCCACCGCCTGACCTCATTGTCTACCACCTGACCTCATCGTCTACTACCTGACTTCTTTGCCTCCAGCTATCACTGCCTATATCCTCATCTCCCCCTCCTCTGTGTTTCACAAAGGACACTCCCCCTACCTGAAAGCCTTAAAAGCTGTAACGTTCACCCCAATAAACGAGACCTTGACAACAGAACTTTTGCTTGGTCTCCTTTCTCTTCACCCCCATTTGGCCCACAGGTAGAAAGCCTCTTTGGGACCCTGAATAACTGGGTCCCTGCTGGCGGGGACAGTTAGAGGGTGAGATTTGTAATATTCTGAGCTCAGAAGTGGTATGGTGCACTAGCGGTTGTTCCCACCTGAGTGAATTGAGTGCAGAGTTCCATTTGCATTCTGCTTCTTGCTCCTCAGAATATTTAAGAGAGTGACATGGGACAGCAACCTTGATTAACTAATTTTACACATCCATTTGGTGTGTCATTAATTCACTATTTTATTTTTGCTCCCTTGCTTTCCAATGCTTCTTGAAGTTTTGATAGTTTGTGGGATTCTTTTTTCAGACTGTGAGAATTTAGCAGAATAGTTTTTGTTATCTTTATTAGCAAATATAGGCTGAAAGGAAGAATTGTGTTTCTTGATATTATTAGTAATTCTTGATACTTTATAGACTCATGATTCAAATTTAAGAGTTCATTGTGATAATATGGAAGGTCAATGGGCAAATACAACAAAATAAAACAGGAAGTCAATGACATGAGTTGGAGTTTATAGAAAAATTCTTACAGATATTAGAAAATATATTGGAGAAATAAAGAAAATGTTCCCATCAACCTAAGAAAAATGTTCTTATAGTTGGTACATTCTAAAATATCATAATCATTTTTGAATTTTCCTGGTTTTAAAGAAAATTTGCCAGATATTACATTGAAATCCCAAATATTTTTCATTCACCTACATCTTATTTAGTTTCATGATCTTACTTTAACTTAGTGTTTGTTATGATTAAGGTTTTAGTATCAGAACTCAAAACAGTTTTCATTTATATTTTATTTGTTTTTCCACCTCATCTTTCTCCTTCCATAACTTAATTCAAGATTCCATGTTACATTCAACTGTCACATCTTAGTTTCTAGTTGCCTGCAATTCAATTGTTTCTCAGATTTCTTTATTTTACATGCACTCCTTTTATTTCTTTACTTTTTTACAACCCACACATTCCAGTTACATTTTAAGAAAAATCCCACAGTTTGAGGATGACTGATGTTGTTAGCTCATGATTAGACCCACATTACTGCAGGCTCTGAAGTACCTGGAATTGGAGACTGAGTAAATTTTTATGCTACCTCCTACATGGGCTTCACAGCTGTTTCCAAACAGTTAATGTACTGTAGACCAGACATAGAATTAACTAGTGAAATGCAACGGAATTGCCACAGTATGCAAGCAGTGAGTGCAAAAGCATCGATAAACAGTTTAAAATAAAGTGTGTGCAAGCCTGCAATGTGTAACGGATGGATAAACCCACATATTCCACACCATTACCAGTGGAGTGAGAAAAATGTGTATTAAAATAGAATTACACAAAACAGTGAGGTGAAAGGTAATCTTGGAGCAACAGGGTAGAACAAATCTATTGTCCTCATAGTGATTAGGAAACAATGACAGAGGGTAGGGTCAATAGTTCAAGATTAATACATACATCAAATCATTTCACTTCCTTCTATACAGCTCAACTTCTTAAATGCCAAAGCTACACTCTATGTGTACGCACAAGCTTTGTATGTAGACGGCTGATAATTCAGCATGATACTTTCTGATTTTTTCACTGTTCACAAAGTCGTAGACTGGAGCATACGGCTCCAGAGCTCTGTTTTTTTCTTGGTTTTGGGGGAGATTAGAGTTGCTTTTATTTAATAACAAAGACACCTGTCTTGAGGTTAAGTTACTCTGAAGCCAGAAGCTGCAGGCCCCTTGGTCTATTGACACATTTTTTATTTTAAAGCTGGGTATTAAGTAAAGAGGTCTTTTTGTTCTTTTCTCTGCGGGAACTCTCTTCACAGCACTAAGGCTGAGTCCTTATTTAACTCCTCATCAGCTAAGGAAATTTACTTCCAGGAAGAGAAAAAAATGAGACACTTTTAAAAAGAATTGTAATGTTTATTTCTAAGAGAAAGTAAAAGGAGAAAAATCTATAAATATATATGCTATCTTAATTTTTTCTTTTATTGGATTTTTTTAAATCCAAAATGTAATATATTGTTACATTTCAAATGTTATTCCCTTTTCTGGATTCCGACATAAGCCCCTATCCTATTCCCCTCCCCCTTGAGTCTGGCACCTTAGACCACTCTGCCATCTTGACATCCACTATATTAATCTCTTAGTTGCTGTCCTAACTTCAATGTTACTCTACTCTGCTGTCTTCTTCTTCCTCCTAATTTCGCTCTCTCCTTCTAATTCCTTGTCTAATTCCTTCTGTTGTAATGTTACAGTTCATAGTTTTGTACTTTCTCTAGAATAGATCACATGGTTTTTTTACAAGCATTCTTTTTTTCTAAACAAAACTTCAGTAAAAGTTCAAATACAAATTCAAATCATAAATTAAATAAGAAGTTTACATGTGTTTTTATTAAGACTAGTCATTGAACTAGACATTATTATCTCTCACTAGCTCCACAGGTTCATTGAGAATCTAATACTATAATTTTAGTGACTAAGTTAGCATTGAAAGTTTGTATGGATAAATTCAGTCAATATTTTATCTTCTGTGTTTACCCCTACAATAAATCACTAGTTCCCTTATATGACCTTTGGGTAATTGTTTTACAGCCTCAGGAATGTGTCTGGAAGTTGTAAATACCTGCTTTGTACCTCAGAAGCAATTTACTCCTGACATGTAAAGACTGGCTGAGTTCTAATTGAAGTTTTCATATCAGAGGGGGCTTAGATAGCATTTATTAAGAAGGACGTAATAATTAACTAGTATAATTTTAGGAATTCTTATAGGATCATCATTAAGAATGAAGAAATCATCTGTCTATATAGCATCACTATAGGACAGAACATCTTTGTTGATCTGCAGAAATCTACCCAGAGTACTAATTCCTAGTGATTGTTACATATATTTAATAATAACAGGAAAAGCATATTAACAGCAGGAATCTTTCCTAAAATGTAGTCCCTTTTGGCCTTGCCTGAAAAGGGCTCATTCATTATGGTTTACAATCCTCAGGGAAACCATCTCAGGAAGATCACCTTCTAGCTTTTAGCCACTCCTCAATGGCTCCTGGCAGACTATCAAACGGTATTTCACTCCTCTTGTCTTAAAACCATTTTTTTATGTCCATTCTTGGACAACCAAAGCTCATCTCCATTCTACAATGCAGGAATAAAGACTTTTATCAATGTCCACAAATAACCAAGATATCAACAGTTCCAACATTATTCAAAGGTACAAGTCTCTTTTTGGGCAAAAGGAAAATTCACAGTTTTAAACCCTTGAAAATTTTATAATAACTGTCACATATTTTCTCAATACAATGCCATTTACAAAAGATTCCTGTTCCCCCCAAAAAACTAAATAAATAAAAAATAGCAAGGAGGAATCCCATAAAGAAAGACCAAATGCTGGTGAGAACTCCATGATAAGCACCCAAAGTATGTTGCTATGATCTGTGGCCTAGGAACTAGGAAGGGGAATAAGAATGGGAGGACTGATGGTAGGAAAGAGGGACAGAGGATTAAGAAAGATAATATGCAAAAGGACAGGTAGAATTGAAATGCATTTGAGGGGCACTATGGAAACCTAGTGTGGTGGAAACATCATCTAATATGTGAAGACAATCCTAAAGATGTCTGCAAATAATGTTGGAGATTGAACCTGTGTTGACATCTCTTATCAGCAAAGGAAGTGTCATGCTCAGTGACTCAGTTTCATCCAATCGAGGTATCCGATCAAGGGTATTGTGGATGTCCCCAAACAACATAGTGTGTTGCCAAGACAATGGGTAGGTCTCCAGAAATTGACTATAGATCCTGTTTCTGAAGAAAATACTCATGCAACTCATTGACCATGGAGAAGTCAAGCTGAATCAGATATGACATCGAAAAATATTCTGCAGGATTCCAAAATTAATAGTAAACACCAACCCAACCATAAAACCTTAGATTTACTATCTGTACTAGGTTTCATTCTAGTACCTATTAACATAATTACTATTTCTTTTTTAATGCAATTGTTCAATTTGTCTACACTTGGAAGCAAACATATCATTATACTATATAGGGATATATGTCATAATTATTATTGGTGCAACGTTAGAAAATGAAGATGGAGGAACCTTTTAAAATTCATGTTCTGTCTTTCCATTAAGGTTATGTTTCAATATTTTTCTATCATTATATGAACAATATTCTAGATAATGTGGTGGCCTAGCTGGAAATCCTCAAACCAATATTAGCTCATGTTAAAAATAGGGATGGAGGAACAAGGAAATATAAGACAAAGATTGAAAGGTGAATATTTAGAAGACAACCAAATGGAAGGACTCATTACTTTGATATGAGCAAGAAATATTTGGATTGGCATGTCCTCTCCTAGTAGCTCAGGAAGTCCAATGGTTTTGCCCTTTCTTCCCCATGAACTAGAAAATGTTCTCTAGGATTCTGAAAGGTCAAGTGTAGTCTCATCCTTATTTTCTTTGTTTCTGATAATGATTTACAAACTTCAGTCAACTTTCAGTTGTTTTTAGGACAGATTCTACCTAGTCCCTGCAATTTCTTGCTAATCTCAAGTGAAAATTCATTAGGATTTAAAATATTTGAGAATAATATTCCTTCTGTGGCACATTAAAATGATTAGATATTTTCATTTGGTTTTTAATTTTTCATTCTTTCAAGTGTTGATGAAACGATAATATTTAATGAATCTGTCTACCTGTATGTATGTGTGGTCTGATTTGGTTTGAGGGGGTTTGTGTGTGTGTGTGTGTGTGTGTGTGTGTGTGTGTGTGTATGTGTATATGTATGTGTGTATGTGGTGCATGTTTGTGTGTGTTTGTGTGTGTGTGTCTGTGTGTGTGTGTGTGTATGTGTGCATGTTTCTGTATCTGGGTACAATGCACATGTTCCATTAACACATGAATAGGAATCAGAGGACAATCTTTGGATGTCTATCCTAGAATTTCCACCTGTTTACCTTTTAAGAAATGGGATTAAATAGATTTTATTATGAGTATTTTAGTTACATATAAAATTTTGTAATAGAATCATTCCTATTTGCTTTTTCTCACCAATAAATCGTCCTATTTCATCATCAGTATTCTTCACCAAATTCAAAAGTTGGTGTAATCAATGAGCCTGTATTCACCTACTGTTGCCTAAAACCCTTATCTTTTGTAATAGAATTCACTTCCAGGGTCACACGGTCTGAGTTTTGGTTTTTGATACCTGTGTTATTTGTTTCCACTGGTTAAGTACCAGGAAACATGTTTTCATTGCCTTTAAAGTCCCATAAGTTTTTCCTTTATTCCTTTTCCCCATTTCACTGCCTCAAATCTTTTCACATTTCCACAGGTTTTCTCAATGTAGAATAGAATGTCGTATGTCACTTCTACAATCTGGAATCTTTTACTCAATCATATTTATGTAGTTCTCTTTGTATTTTCTTAGCATGAGCACTATATCTGGTGTAGCATTGAATAACATTCAATTATTTAGAAAAACCACTGCTCATTGAACCATTTGCCATTTGAAAGATGTCTGGACTGATTCCACATTTTCACAACTGTGAGCCAACATATTACAAATATCCAAAGGGAGGCCTTAATATCTTCAAAGAGATGTGCTTACTGGATCGTATGTTAAGACTACATTTTTAGGTTTTATTAGAGATTGTCAAAAGTATCCACAAATGGCTTTGTGTTTTGCAATATCATCATACATCAATTAACTTTCCCATTGCACTGTATTCTTCACAGCATTTAACGCGGCAGTATTTGGAGTTCATTCATTGAAACATGTATGCTTCATTTCAGTCTTTCAATTTTAAATTCCCTAAGACATTTTCTCCAAGTAATATTGTCTGAGCCTTAGGTGTGGGACTGGGCTCCATCACTATAAATTTTGGTTTCTTGTGTCTCTCTAGAGTAGATTCTGTGCAAAGAGAAGCTTCCTGACTGAAGGGTGTAGACTGCTCTTTTTAGTAGGTAGAAGAACCAATGTTTTTAGACTGTTGTTATGGAATATGCTGTCCTGTCCTTGGATGCCTTATTATAATGTTTATAATATAAGTTTCACTCTCTTCGTCTCTTCTCTCTTTCCTTTCTACACCTCTGTGTGTGTGTGTGTGTGTGTGTGTGTGTGTGTGTGTGTGTGTGTGTGTGTGTGTGTGTGTGCATATTGCCATGTTTGAGTACAAATGTCTACATGGCTTTTGTGTCTTGTGTTTTCTTACCCAAATATACAGGACAACATGGGAGCAAATGTTGATATTTCATTCTATCAGATAGAATTGATTCTTCAAAACCTTTAATACTTCCACTTGTATTTTTTAATTATTTTAAAATACTTTATTTTTTAGTTAAAAAAAACCTTTAAACATTGATATAACACATTCACTAAAGAGGCAACTAAAAAGTCAGGTTTCTACTCAAGTTGCTTTTCTCCATTTTATGCAGTCCAGGGTCCTTGTCCATGGATGGACTTGCCCATAGTCAAAATGCGTATTCCTGCATAAATGTAGTTAAATTCTTCCCACACAAGAATGCCCAGAGGTTTCACAGTGTCAAGGAGACTATTAACACTGATTATTCCAGGTTTATTACATCCATTAGCTCTGACATATTCAAATGTTTTTACTTCTTTGGAATGAAACCAACTGGATCATTCTGTATAATTTTTAAAATGTGTTTTTGAATTTGAATTACAAGTATATTGTTCAGAAAAATCCTACTATTTCTCAACTGCACTGGGCTGTTTCCTTTGTTTTTGCTCTAAAATAGTTTTTGATAGCTTCCCACATGAGCTTCTACATCATTTATGCCCCTTCAACTTTCCCAGTGTTCCCCTTCCAAATTGATTCCTTTCTTCAACGAATATGCAATTTATTGAGTCCCTTTAGCATTGATTCTATGAACGTATGTCCAGAGCTGGCCACATGATTGTGAATAACTTCAGCAGAATCTCTACATTAGAGGACACTGGCTCTCCCTCAGCAGGCACTTATCACCCTTTAGCTTTTCATCTAGGGCATGATTGACAGCATTCCTAGGTTCTGTCAGCAGTAGAAAGTAATATGGGCTAGAAGAAAACAACTGATCTGCAGGTTCTGAAACATTGAGCCCAAAGAAAGATATATTTATTTCCTACAATCTACTTTTGTACATTTGTTCTGCTGAGAATAAAATATGACAGATACTCTTATATTAGCAATAAAAAATAAGCATAAAAACTAAGAACCCCACAATCACAGAAAATTCCAGTGGCATAGAATTTTATAAAAATAGCAGCAGCAGCAACAAACAACAGCAACAACAACAATAACCACAACAACTACCACCACCACCACCACCACCACCACACCACCACCACAACCACCACCACCACCACCACCTCCACCACCACCACCACCACCACCACCACCACCACCACCACCACCACCACCACCACCACCACCACCACCACCACCACCCACCCCCACCACCACCACCACCACCACCACCACCTCCACCACCACCACCACCACCACAACAACAACAACAACAACAACAAAACCAATGGGCTTTAGTTTACACAGCAGAGAATCTACACTGGAACAGATAATGCTATCTTTCCATGTGAGAGAATTGATGTATGTAGATCATGCTCTGAGAGAAGACAGAGATATTACAGAGTTTTAATAAATATGGTGCTAGAGATTAACCTGCTGTTATTTTTTTAGAAGATTTTGAGGCTAAATTGTATTTAGATAAAAGGCAAAACATTGTTGCATTCTGAACAGAATGTGAGCTATATTTTAGAATGGAAAGTATCTTCTATGTAATATAATCTTACTGGTAAAATATATATTGCTTCATATTTATTTGAAGAAAGCTACTATTAGCAGATTTAAAAAGTTTGATATTTATTTTCTGACAGAACATAATATGTGAATATCTATGTTAAGAATTTAAAAATGCATATGAATTTAGAATGTAAAGTAGACATTAAATCAGAGTTCACAGTCTTCTCCTGAGTATTGAAGCTTGGTAGATAATACTCAGCTCAGTCAAATAAAAAAATCTCAATCAACTTAAAAAATCAACCCATCACGGTCAATTTTTGGCTATGAATGGGGTACAAGATACAGAGAATAACAAATTCAAATAACAAGGCTTCACCATCAAAAGTCAACACTAGACTATGAATCCTGTATCTGGTTTGAGGACATTCCAGGATGAGAATATCAAGGAGAGGCAATCTCTGAGGGGACCCTCACACTCTCAAAGCTGACATTAAAGTGCTCTAACAGATATAAGTATATGGAGTGTTAGGGGGAGTATTAGTTTACCAGGGCTCCAGAGGAGGTTGTTGTTGGTAAAGGAGCAGCCATTTGAAATCTAAACATAAAGGCTGTTGTATTACAAAGGTCAGTGTAGGGTTGGGGATTTAGCTCAGCGGTAGAGCGCTTGCCTACCAAGCGCAAGGCCCTGGGTTCGGTCCCCAGCTCCGGGAAAAAAAAAAAAAAAAAGAATTGCACAAAGGTCAGTGTAGGTTGATGTCATTATGCAGGTGAAGGCAGGTACAGGATAGAATGAGGTGACACATTGGACAAGAAGGAAGGAATGGGGGGAGAAAAATTTTAGAGAAGAGACCAGAGTAAAAAGAGGGAACAGCAGAGAGAACATGGTGGCAGTTGTTAACATTTCTCTCTGTACATTTACAGGTTGCTTTGATTATTCTTTTTTTTTTATTTAATCTTTTTTCTTTTTTATTGGATACTTTTTAATTTACATTTTTATTGGAATTTTTATTTACATTCAAGTGTTATTCCCTTTCCTGGTTTCTCATTCATAATCCACCTCCCCCTTCTATGAGGGTATACACCTCCCCAAACACATCCCTCCAGTCTCCCCACCCTGATATTTCCCTACACTGGTGGGGGAGGTGTGCAGCCTTATCAGGAACAAAGGCTTCTCCTCCCATTGGTGTACAACAAGGCCATCCACTGCTACATACACAGCTGGAGCCATGGGTTTGTCCATGTGTATTCTTTGGGTAGTGGTTTAGTCCCTGGGAGCTCTTATTGGTTGGTATTATTTTTCTTATGGGCTTGCAAGCCCCTTCAGCTCCTTCAATCCTTTCTCTAACTTCTCCTATAGGAACACTGTTCACAGGTCAATGGTTTGCTACTAGCATTCGCCTCTGTATTTGTTATGTTCTGGCTGAGCCTCTCAGGAAACAGGTATATCAGGCTCCTGTCAGCATGAACTTCTTGGCATCATCAATATAGTCTAGGGGTGGTGGCTGTATATATATTTGCTCAATTACCAGGTAAGGCAGGTTCCGAATGGCCATTCCTTCAGTATCTGCTCCAAACTGTGTCTCTATATCTCCTTCTAAGATTATTGTTGTTCCCCCTTTTAAGAAGGACTGAAGCATCCACACTTTTTGTCATCCTTCTTGAGCTTCACATAGTCTGTGGATTGTATCTTGGGTAATTTGAGCTTTTGGGCTCATATCCTCTTATCAGTGAGTATATAACATCTGATATTTTCTAGAATATCCTTTTGTCTATGAATTTCATGAAGTCATTGTTTCTGATAGCTGAGCAGCACACCATTGTGTAGATGTACCACATTTTCTGTATCCATTCCTCTGTTGAAGGATATCTGAATTCTTTTTAGCTTCTGACTGTTATAAATAAGGCTGCTATGAATGTAGTGAAGCATGTGTCTTTCTTATATGCTGGAACATTATCTGGGTATATGCGTAGGAGTGGTATAGCTGGGTCCTCAGGTAGCACAATGTCCAATTCTCACAGAAACCTCCAGAATAATTTCCAGAGTGATTGTATCAACTTGCAATTCCTCAGAAAATTGAGGAGTGTTTCTCGTTCTGTACATCCATGCCTGCATCTGTTGTCACCTGAGTTTTTAATCTTAGCCATCGTGACTGATGTGAGGTGGAATCTCAGGGTTGTTTTGATTTTCATTTCCTTGATGACTAAGGACGTTAAACATTTCTTTAGGTGCATCTCATCTCAGCCATTCAATTTTTCTCAGCTGAGAATTCTTTGTTTAGTTCTCTACCCCATTTTTAATAGGTTTATTTGATTCTCTGGAGTCTAACTTCTTGAGTTCTTTGTGTATTTTGGATATAAGCCCTCTATTGGATGTAGGATTGGTAAAGATCTTTTCCTAATCTGGTGGTTGCCTTTTTGTCCTAATGAGAGTGTCCTTTGCCTTAAAGAAGCTTTGCAGTTTTAAGAGGTCTCATTTGTCCATTCTTGATCTTAGAGCATAAGACATTGGAGATTTGTTCATAAATTTTCCCCCAGTGCCCATGCGATTGAGATTCTTCCCCACTTTTTCTTCTATTAGTTTGAGTGTATCTGGTTTGATGTGGAGGTCCTCGATCCACTTGACTTAAGCTTTGTACAGGTGATAAGAATGGATCAATCTTCATTCTTCTACATGCTGATCTCCAATTGAACCAGCCCTATTTGTTGAAAAGGCTATCTTTTTTCCACTGGATGGGTTTAGCTACTTTGACAAAGATCAAGTGACCATAGTTGTGTGGGTTCATTTCTGGGTCTTCAATTCTATTCTATTGATCTACCTGCCTGTCTCTGTACCAATATCATACATTTTTTATCACTACTGCTCTGTAATACAGTTTGAAGTAAGGGAGGATAATTCCCCCAGATGTTCTTTTATTGTTGAGGATATTTTTAGCTATCCTGGGTTTTTGTTAGTCCAAATAAATTTACAAATTACTCTTTCTAACTATATGAAGAATTGAGTTGGAACTAGATGGGAGTTGCATCGAATCTGTAGATTGCTTTTGGCAAAATGACCATATTTACTATATAAGTCCTGCCAATCCATGAACATGGGAGGTCTTCCTACCTTCTGAGATCTTCTTCAATTTCTTTCTTCAGAGACTTGAAGTTCTTGTCATACAGATCTTTTACCTGCTTGGTTAGAGTCACACCAAGGTATTTTATGTCCTTGGGAGTATTGAGAAAGGTGTCATTTTCCTAATTCCTTTCTCAGCCTGTTTATCCTTTGAGTAGAGGAAGGCTACTGATTTGTTTATGTTAATTTTAGACCCAGCCACTTTCCAGAAGCTGTTTATCAGGCTTAGTAATTCTCTGGTGGAATTTTGGGGTCACTTAAGTATACTATTGTATCATCTGCAAATATTGATATTTTGACTTCTTCCTCTGCAATTTGTATCCCTTTGACCTCCTTTTGTTGTCTGATTGCTCTGGCTAGGACTTTGAATACTATATTTAATAAGTAGGGAGAGAGTGGGCAATTTTGTCTATTCCCTATTTTAAAGGGATTGTTTCAAGTTTCCCTCCATTTAATTTGATGTTAGCTACTGGTTTGCTGTATATTGCTTTTACTATGTTTAGGTATCGTCCTTGAATTTCTGATCTTTCCAAGACTTTTATCATGAAGTTGTGTTGGATTTTGTCAAATGCTTCCTCAGCATATGAGATGATCATGCATTTTTTTCCTATCAGTTTGTTTATATAGTGAATTGCTTTTATGGATTTCCAAATATTGCACCATCCCTGAATCCCTGGGATGAAGGCTACTTGATCATGATGGATGATCATTTTGACGTGCTCTTGGACTTGGTTTGTGAGAATTTTATTGAGTATTTTTGCATTGATATTTATAAGGGAAATTATTCTGAAGTTCTCTTTCTTTTATTAGGTCTTTGTGTGGTTAAGGTATTAGCATAATTGTGGATTCATAGAAGGAATTGGACTTCTGTTTCTATTTTGTGGAATAGTTTGGACAGTATTGGTGTTAGGTCTTTGATGAAGGTCTGATAGAATTCTGCACTAAACCCATTTGGTCCTGGGTTTTATTTAGTTGAGAGACTGTTAATAACTGCTTCTATTTCTTTTGGAGTTATGGGACTGTTTAGATGGTCTATCTGATCCTGATTTAACTTTGCTACCTGTTATCTGCCTAGAAAATTGTCCATTTCATCTAGATGTTCAAGTTTTGTTGCATATAGGCTTTTGTAGTAGAATATGATGTTTTTTTTAATTTCCTCAGCTTCTGTTGTTATGTCCCCCATTTCCTTTCTGATTTTATTAATTTGGATACACTCTCTGTGACCTCTGGTTAGTCTGGCTAAGGATTTATCTATCTTGTTAATTTTCTCAAAGAACGAGCTCCTGATTTTGTTGATTCTTTGTATGGTCCTTTGTGTTTCTACTTGGTTGATTTCAGTCCTGAATTTGATTATTTCCTTCCATCTACTCCACTTGGGTATATTTGCTTCTTTTTGCTCTAGAGCTTTTAGGTGTGCTGTCAAGTTGCTAATGTATGCTCTCTCCTGTTTCTTTTTGGAGGCACTCAGAGCTATGGTTTTTTATTTATTTATTTTTTATTTTTTTTAGAGTGCTATTCAACTTACATGTATATGTTGGCTTTCTGTTGTTTATGTTGTTACTGAAGACCACCCTTAGTCCATGGTGATCCAATAGGATGCATGGGATTATTTCAATTATCTTGTATTTGTTGAGGCCTCTTTTGTGACTGATTCTATGGTCAATTTTGGAGAAGATAACAAGGACAAAATTTTCTATAAATATATTTTAAAACCATTTTGTTCATATCCTCTGTTAGTTTCTCTATGTCTCTGTTTAGTTTTTGTTTCCATGATCTCTCCATTGAGGAGAGTGGGGTGTTTAAATATCCCACCGTTGTTGTGTGAAGTGTAATATGTGCTTTGAGCTTTAGTAAAGTTTCTTTTATTAATGTAGGTGCCCTTGCATTTGTAGCATAGATATTGACGATTGAGAGTTGATCTTGGTGTATTTTTCCTTTAATGAATATGAAGTGTCCTTCCTTATCTTTTTTGATAACTTTTGGCTGAAAGTCAATTTTATTTGATATTAGAAGAGCTACTCCAGCTTGTTTCTTCAGATCATTTACTTGGAAAACTGTTTTCCAATCTCTTACTCTGAAGTAGTGTCTGTCTTTGTCACTGAGTTGTGCTTCCTGTATTCAGCAAAATGCTGGGCCTTCTCTATGTATGCAGTCTGTTAGTCTATGTCTTATATTTGTGAATTGAGTCCACTGATATTAAGAGCTATTAAAAAATAATGATTGTTGTTTCTTGTTATTTGTTGTTAGAGGTGGAATTATGTTTGTGTGGCTCTCTCCTTTTGGATTCATTACAAGGAAAATTCTTCTCTTGCTTTTTCTAGGGTATAGTTTTCCTCTTTGTGTTCAAGTTTTATTCTTTGTATGGATAGATTTTTTGGAAAGATATTGTGCAAATTTGGTTTTATCATGGAATATCTTGGTTTCTACACCTATGGTAATGGGAGTTTTGCTGGATATAGTAGCATGGACTGGTATTTGTGTTTTTGTGTCCTCTTAGTATGTATGACATCTGCCCAGGATCTTCTGGCTTTCATAATCTCTGGTGAGAAATGTTGTGTAATTCTAATAGTTCTGCCTTTATATGTTACTTGACCTTTCCCCATTACTTCTTTTAATATTCTTTCTTTGTTTTATGAATTTGGTGTTTTGACTATTATGTGATGGAAGGAATTTCTTTTCTGGTCCAATGTATTTGGAGTTCTATAGGCTTCTTGTATGTTTATGGACATCTCTTTTCTTAGGTTATGGAAGTTTTCTTCCATAATTTTGTTGAATATATTTACTGGCCCTTTAATTTGGGAGTCTTTGCTCTCCTTTCTATCTATTTTCTTTAGGTTTGGTGTTCTCATTGTGCCCTGGGTTTCCTGAATAGTTTGGTGTAGGAGCTTCTTATGTGTTCTATTTTCTTTGACAGTTGTGTCAATGTTTTGTATGGTATCTTCTGCCCCTGAGATTCTATCACTTCTTTCTGTTTTTTGATTCTTAGATCTATGATCTCTGATCTCTTTCCTGGGTTTTCTATCTGTAGGGTTGTCTCTCTTTGTGCTTTCTTTTTTTTTTTTTTTTTTTGGTTCTTTTTTTCGGAGCTGGGGACTGAACCCAGGGCCTTGCGCTTCCTAGGCAAGGGCTCTACCACTGAGCTAAATCCCCAACCCTCTTTGTGCTTTCTTTATTAAATCCTGGATGGTTTTGTTCATTCCTTCACCTGTTTGGTTGTGTTTTCCTGGAATTCTTTAAAGGATTTTTGTGTTTCCTCTTTAAGGGATTCTGCTTGTTTACTTGTGTTGTTCTGTATTTATTTAAGGGAGTTATTTATGTCCTTCTTAAAGTCCTCTATCATCATCACGAGATGTGATTTTAAATCTAAATCTTGCTTCTCTGGTGTGTTTGGATGTCCTGTATTTTCTTTAGTGGGACAACTGGGCTCTTATGATGCCTAGTATTCTTGCTTTCTGTTGCTTAGGTTCCTGCACTTTCCTCTCGCCACCAGGTTGTCTCTGGTGTTAGCTTGTCTTGCTGTCTGTGACAGTGGCTTGACTCTCCCTTAGACCTGTGTGTCAGCAATTCTGTAGACCTATTTCTTTCACCGGTATCTGGGTATAGATAGCTTTGGAACTGGGTCAGTTCAGGGTGCAGGTAGAAACCGGAAGTGTCCTATTCGAGACTGTTCCTGGGTTTGTGCGTCCTGAGGCCTCCAGGTTTGCTCAGAGCAGAAACCTTTGTCTTACCTCTTTTCTGAAGTGTGTCACTGTTCCTGGTAACTGGCTTTCAGCTCTGGGAGCAGGCAGAAACCCCGAAGAGTCCTGTCCCTCACTGTTCCAAGGCTCCTGTGCCCAGAGGGCACAGATGGCACTTGGCAGATTCCTCTTGGTTCAGGAATGTAAGCAAAAGTAGTTGGCTCCTCTGAGTTCTCAGGATTTTCAGCACCTCTGGGACACCAGCACTCTTCCTCAATAGAATTTTGGTATAGACAGTTGTGGGACTGGTTTTGCTCTGGGTGCAGGCAGAAACTAGAAGTCATTATGATTATTCTTAGAGGATGGATGTGTTCAGCATTTTGTGAGTCTAAATGTCCAAATTATATCTTATCTACGTGGGCAGTTTATATCTTTATCAATTGGTTGCAAATTTAGTTTGTGGATATATTGTACGTTGAGTACTAAACATATAAATCTGGTCGTTGGGTTACATTTGTGAGTCTTGATATTACCAGGTAGCTGCTACCAGAGTTTCTGACAGTCCAGGACTGTCTAGGGCTTTCCAGGGTGACTAGCAATGGGAGCAGATTGACCGCTGAGGCCAGAGGAAAGCTAGGCTAATGTGTTGTGATGCCTCACTGAAGCCAGCTGCACTGAGATAAATTAAGGTTAGTTCTATATGGCCCTACATTACCAGAATGCCCTAATGTCAGGGAGCGACCTTCTAGGCCCGAGAGTACCAGTGACCCAGTTTGGAGGGGTGACACAGGAATAAGTCACCACCTTTTCTACTATACTGCAATAAGCTTGTCTCACAGGAAAAGTGCTTTAGCAGCCCTTTTGTTCGGTTTGTAAGAACTTAACTGACTTGAATGAATGGGGACACACAGCTCAGACTTGTTCTTCTTTTCCATGTGGAGAAATGGACCTAGGTTTACATGAACATACCCTGTACAAGACTGGGTTTGTCTCCATTCAGTCATAGATGAGCGAGTGTCTTCTAAGACCAAACCTAACTGTAGGGAGGCATTAGCATTGGATAACTGCTGGAGCAGGGTGAGTCATTTTCTTCAGTGGTTTAGCCACTGGTGGTATGCCTTGGTTCAGGGATCCCTTCATACATATGACCATGTGTTGCACCAAGTGAGCTTCCCAACACAAAACAAAACAAAAACAAATCAAACGAACAAACAAAAAAGCAGAAGAGAGAGTTATTAGGACGTTAACTTACAGTTCATGGAAAAGATAGGTGATGAAGAGTATGTAAGTAAGTAACTGTGAACAATGGAAAAAAATCAATATAGTTACTACTTTAAAACTTCAAAGCTTCATAGTTCAATGATTATGACATTTTCACTTCCATCTGATCAGAACACAGTGAGGAAGAGTGAGGTGCCCATGATAATTTTACTCAGAATCTTGCCATGAAATACCAGGTGCATTAAGAAAGGAAGGTTGGGCCATTAGTTCTAAAAAGATGCTAATTCCTAACTGCCTGCTCCTTCCGCAGTTGGTTTAGTACCTTTTCTTTGCTGCCTCTGGCCATTTTTACTATTTAACCAGAGGGAGTGGGGAATTTATTGCATTTATTTATAGTCTGTAGTCTGCTTTGTTTCTGTGGCTAACAAAAGAAGCAATAGGACTTAAAAAAGAGAGACTTCTAGGAGACACAGCATATAGAATGCCAGGAGACTTTAGTGAAGTATAACGGAAAAGCAACACCTCTTTCACTGACTCCAAGTATTTATCGAGATAGGAAATAACGTTGTGTGTCGAATTGATTTCGTGGTCCCTAACTCTGGTCCCTTGAAGCCTATTGGTTGAGTAATTGAAGTATACATGGTCCACTTGATGGTTTTGAGTACAACAGGTCCTCTGGGACATCATGTTCTGAGACAGGTTTAACTTGTGTTGATTAGCATTGGCCACATCTCCACATAATATTTGCTCTTGATTGGAAGCACAGAATACCTTTTCGCAGCCCTGTATATTTCCTTCACCTTGACAGTCAGTCTTGTCCAAGGCAGCCTTGTGATTTGTATTATTAGTTGAAGATATGGTGGATTCTGTCTGAGTTTGTGGCAGTACCTGAATGAGAGAGAATTGTTTATAACAAGTTTGCAATAAGAAACATGAGACCTATCCATTTGTATTTACAGAAGATGCAGTAAAACAAGAAGAGACTGGGAGCTCGTAATTTACCCTAGATTTTACACAGAGTACTTTCTTGTCATTGAAGTTAGAGTGGGTTAGGCTAATGCAAGAGCCAAGTACTCTACCAGTACTACTTTCCACATTTAGAACAAGTTCTCCAGGGCTACTCAACACACAGCTTTCAGATATTAGCAGAAAAATACAATCTTATTTGGGGAGAATTCATTTATCTAGTAAAGTAAGTCTTTTTTTTTTCTTTTTTCCGCCCCCCCATGAAATAAGTCTTATTTATTCAGTTTCGTGGTAGAAATGTAACTGATGAGCTACTAGCACTGTTCCAAGTTGATGCTTTACCTTGTAGATATGTGTATGAGGAGATCAAGTTCAGGATAGGACAATGCTTGTGAATTGTCTGAACAAGATCTAAGGAAGGTTGACTTTGCACAATAGTGCGGTGCTTTATGGGTAAGATCAATACTTTAAGCCCATATAAACAATCACAGTATCATTATGTATTTTCTCTGATATTTCAAGATAAGTTATTGTTATTCCCTCCATCATGTCTAAAGATTGTTTTTTAATTTTCTTTTTTTAGATCTATACTGATAGACCTCACCATAGACATATGGAAATATGTCTCTGTCTCCTTTCTGATGTTTCCAGGAACAGAGACCATTTGTGTGTGCTTGAACAAATAGACCTAAGACACTTACCAATTTCTTGTAGAAAGAATGCACATGCGAGACATTTATAATACAGAAGCACTGTGATTTGTCTAAGCCAATATTGTCAGACATATTCAAATCTGACTCAAAATAAATATAAAGATAATTTATTTCAAACTCAAAATATGATTTTCTAATAGAAATGATAATAGGGATTTTCTTTCTTTTTTTTAAGGAAGGGATTCTCTCTCTCTCTCTCTCTCTCTCTCTCTCTCTCTTTCTTTATCTTTATTAAGTCAAGTATTTCTTATTTACATTTCGATTGTTATTCCCCTTCCCAGTTTCCAGGCCAACATCCCCCTAACCCTCCCCTTCTAAATGGGCTTCCCCTCCCCATCCTCCCCCCATTACCACCATCCCCCCAACAATCATGTTCACTGGGGGTTCAGTCTTGGCAGGGCCAAGGGCTTCCCTTTCCACTGGTGCTCTTACTAGGCTATTAATTACTGCCTATGAGGTTGGAGCCCAGGGTCAGTCCATGAATAGTCTTTGGGTAGTGGCTTAGTCCCTGGAAGCTATGGTTGGTTGGCATTGTTGTTAATATGGGGTCTCAAGCACCTTCAAGCTCTATGAATCCTTTCTCTGATTCCTTCAACAGGGGTCCCGTTCTCAGTTCAGTGATTTGCTGCTGGCCTTCGCCTATGTATTTGCTGTATACTGGGTATGTCTCTCAGGAAAGATCTACATTTGGTTCCTGTCGGTCTGCACTTCTTTGCTTCATCCATCTTATCTAGTTTGGTGGCTGTATATGTATGGACCACATGTGGGGCAGGTTCTGAATGGGTGTTCCTTCTGCCTCTGTTCTAAACTTTGCCTCCCTATTCCCTCCCAAGGGTATTATTGTTCCCCTTTTAACGAAGGAGTGAAGCATTCGCAGTTTGGTCATCCTTCTTGAGTTTCATGTGTTCTGTGCATCTAGGGTAATTCAAGCATTTGGGCTAAGAGCTCTTACTAGGATATTCAATCGACAAATGGGATCTAATAAAACTGCAAAGTTTCTGTCAGGCAAAGGACACTGTTATTAGGACAAAATGGCAACGAACAGATTGGGAAAACATCTTTACCAATCCTACAACGGATAGAGGGCTTATATCCAAAATGTACAAAGAACTCAAGAAGTTAGACTGCAGGGAGACAAATAACCCTATTAAAAAATACAGTTCAGAGCTAAACAAAGAATTCATAGCTGAGGAATGCCGAATGGCTGAGAAACACTTAAAAAGAGATGTTCAATGTCTTCAGTCATAAGGGAAATGCAAATCAAAACAACCCTGAGATTTCACCTCACACCAGTGAGAATGGCTAAGATCAAAAACTCAGGTGACAGCAAATGCTGCTGAGGATGTGGAGAAAGAGGAACACTCCCCCATTATTGGTGGGATTGCAGACTAGTACAACCATACTAGAAATCAGTCTGGAGGTTCCTCAGAAAATTGGACATTGAACTACCTGAGGATCCAGCTATACCTCTCTTGGGCATATACCCAAAAGATGCCCCAACATATAACAAAGACATGTGCACCACTATGTTTATAGCAGCCTTATTTATAATAGCCAGAAGCTGGAAAGAACCCAGATGCCCTTCAACAGAGGAATGGATACAGAAAATGTGGTACATCTACACAATAGAATATTACTCAGCTCTCAAAACAATGACTTTATGAAATTCATACACAAATGGATGGAACTGGAAAATATCATCCTGAGTGAGGTAACCCAATCACAGAAAAACACACATGGTATGCACTCATTGATAAGTGGCTATTAGCCCAAATGCTTGAATTACCCTAGATGCACAGAACACATGAAACCCAAGATGGAAGATCAAAATGTGAATACTTCACTCCTTCTTTAAAAGGGGAACAAGAATTCCCTTGGCAGGGAATAGGGAGGCAAAGATTAAAACAGAGGCAGAAGGAACACCCATTCAGAGCCTGCCCCACATGTGGCCCATACACATACAGCCACCCAATTAGACAAGATGGATGAAGCAAGAAGTGCAGGCCGACAGGAACTGGATGTAGATCTTTCCTGAGAGACACAGCCAGAATATAGCAAATACATAGGCGAATGCCTGCAACAAACCATTGAACTGAGACTGGGACCCCTGTTGAAGGAATCAGAGAAAGGACTCATAGAGCTTGAAGGGTCTCGAGACCTCATATGAACAACAATGCCAACCAAACAGAGGTTCCAGGGACTAAGCCACTACCCAAAGACTATACATGGACTGACCCTGGGCTCCAACCTCATAGGTAGCAATGAATAGCCTAGTAAGAGCACCAATGGAAGGGGAAGCCCTTGGTCCTGCCAAGACTGAACCCCCAGTGAACATGATTGTTGGGGGGATGGTGGTAATGGGGGGAGGATGGGGAGGGGAACACCCATCTAGAAGGGGAGGGGGAGGGGTTAGGGGGATGTTGGCCTGGAAACTGGGAAGGGGAATAACAATCGAAATGTAAATAAGAAATACTCAAGTTAATAAAGATTGAAAAAAAAAAAGAAAAGAAAGAGAGAAACCATGCGCATGCTGCTGCAGAGAAAGAAGGAGTTATTTATCCCTTGAGATTTAGGCAAATTTTACATGCTATAGTGATTAGCAGATAATTTTGACTGTTGGTCCTTATATGCAACTTTACTTGAGAAAAATTCCTTCATTGGCTGCTGGATTCTTCTGCTCCTGACTCACATTTCACAGTGATATAATTGCAAGTGAAGATAAGCTCAATAGATGACCTCACCACTCGCTGCTTTACTCATTGACATGCCTTTCAAGCCCATAATGTGCATCTTTGATTCCTAGGAAATATCATATATTTGCAGCACATCTCCCTCTTCAAGTGTCCAGTTCTTACATGCCATTAGTAGTTATGATAGCTGCCAATGCTAGAGAGTGAGTCCTTGCTCTATATCTCCACAGCCCTGTTATGTGCTCCAAGGCCAAATTCTGTAACACACTTACTGTCAGGATTTCTGTATTCTTAAGTAAAGTACTATTTTTAAAAAAAAAAAATTGTCATGTAGGTTTGTGATAAATATTTATGTAACACTTACCCTTCCTTCAGTGCTCATCAATGGGAACAGCAGAGTTATGAGAAACAACATCACTTGTAAAGGAGCCATGGCTGAAATTAAGTAAAGTCCTGTTTGAATTAAGCCATGTATGAAATTCAGAGGTAACCAACACATTGGTAGAGTATATGCTAAAGCAAGTCTTGTTGACAAATTCATTAACAAGAGAAGGGAAGAGTTGACATGTGAGGTTGCTGTAATTTCCTTGTGCCCACCTCCCTCTAATTGGTGGAATAATAAGCTAAGTCACCTGACTGATGTCCCTGCAAAGCATAGAGAATTCCTAGTTTCTTTCTGGACAGGTCTGCTCCGCTGCCTTCAGAAGAGAAATGTGGGAAAGAAAAAAGATTCAGCTTCTATTTTTTTTCTGTGTATTATTTTGCTACTTCCTGTTTATCGCTGACATCTGTCTGTACTGGATGTAAATCAGGGGGGCAGGGTAGTGATTAGACAGGTATAATTACTCGAAAACCTTAGAAGTGGCATTTTGTGAAGTGCAATTGTAAGATTTAACAAGATTTTCCCATATGTTTGTATTTATTTTCACTTTTTCCCTTCAATAAGAAAATACGGTCATAATTACTGAATTGTGTATCTAGTCTACTTTAGCTCACTCAGCCCATCTTTTGTTAGAAGGAATGTTTCCCATTTTCATTAAGGTTTAAACACGCTCTGCTCTTTGCACACAATATCCCTTCTCAATGACTCACCACACCCTACATCCTTTAGATGCTGCTAAAGACCACTTAATGATATTTTCTCCCTCCTTTTGGAACACAAAAATGACTTACTTTGTACAATAAAGGCATTCTGTCTCATTTTATATACTGTGTACACATGAGAAATTTTCTAAAAATAGTTATAAATATAAAATTTGCTTCAATTTTTTAACAATGACAAAGAACCATTATCAAAATTGATCTAGTATATTTTACATTTTTTATATCATTCCCTTCCCTTTCCTCTCTTCAAGTCCTCCCATGTTTTGTGTAATGCTCTCTTTCAAGTCTGTTATTTCATTGCAATTTATGACCAAAATGTGAGTTAAAACACCCCCACAGAGGAATGTAATGTCTTATTTGTTGGTCTTCTCTCATAGTCACGAATCACTGCCCAAGATCTAGAAAACACCCAGGTCCACCTGGACCTTCATGCATTCACAGCCAATACCTTTCATAGTGACAAGCTTTATTCTTCTTATGGGAACCCAGGAAAGTGGGAATTGTAAATAGTGTTTTTTACCTACATGACATCTACAGTCTAAAGTTTGGTTAAAATGTGGCCTGACTCTTTTAATCATAGGCAGATGAGGAAATGCATTTGATTTGCGTTTTCTAGTCATCAGACTCATGTTTTGCTCTATATAACTTTACCGGACCGGTTCATTTTCAAGTTTGCTTGGGAGTCTGACAATTCCCTTGTATATTTCAAGTACCAAGGCTCTGATGTGTCACTGGCCACTGTAATCTTAGCACTGTAAATACTGTCGTCTTATCATGAAACTTTTTCTCACAGTCCACATAGTATTGGCTTAAATATATATACGTATTTAACTTATTCACATTACATCTGGCATACTGCCCACCTCCTGGCCACTTCTCCCACATTCCTTTCCCTTGATGCCCTCCCCTTTTTCTCCTCTGGGTAGGGAGGGAGTCCCCTGGGTATCCCTCTTACCCCATCATGGCACATCAAGTCTTTGTGAGGCTGGTCATTTCCTCTCCCACTAAGGTCAGCCAAGGCAGCCCAGCAAGTAGAACATATTCCAAGTACAGGCAACAGCTACTTTTCCCTGTAGACTTTATTTTTTTTTCATTCTTAGGCCTTAGACTTTCTCAGGATAAATTATTACACGGTTTCCCAAGGATCTTTATATTCCATAAGTTCATAGCCGGTTCAAGACAATAGTTCACGTTTTAAAATGACAGAGTTACAGCAAAAATATTTACACGTTTTTTCATAACAACTAGTTCCTATCTAAATATTTATTACATATCTTCTAGACTCTTCATAATACATTTAAAGCAATATTTTTTTATGTCACAAGTCAGCCTGGTTGAGTCAAGAGCCAAATCATCTGCTTTGTGTTTTATAAGTTTTAAATTTTTGTATAGATAAACTAGTCAACATTTTACATTTGTTATTGCATCTGCAATAAATTGTCTATTCCCAGTCTATGACCTTTATTTACCGTATAGTGGTCTCACAGCTAACCTAAAAAGAATAATTATAACTGATCACAAGTTTGTTCTACTCCTGCTTTCTTATCCCAGTGGTTTGGGCCCTCCAATATCCAATCATTAATGAAGTATAGGCCCTTAATATTTGCTTACAGGTAAAATGATGGGTGTATTTTCTCACTTGATATTTACCTGTTTTCAGATATCTCTAACTTTTATGTAATTGACAAAAACAAAACTAAAAACAAAACAAAACACAAAATCCCCAAGCAGTACAGAGAAGGATAAGAGATGTTATATGTGAGTGAGAGTAACCAGAATGCACTATATACATTTGTCAAATTGTTAAAGAACAAATTAAATAAAAGTTACAATAAAATAGAGTTGTATGAGTTTTTTAGGCTGGAGAATCATGATCATTGTATGATTAAATGATCTCTAAGATACTAGATTTTAAACAAGTGAGCCTTTATTTTTTAAAAAAAAAAAAACTTTATTGGATATTTTATGTATTTACATTTCAAAAGTTATCCCCTTCTCCCTCTCTCCTTTCCCAGCACCCTTCCACTGCTTCTATGAGGGTGTTCCCCAACCCACCTCTTCTAGCCTTCCTGCCCTGACATTCCCTTACACTGGGGAATCCAGCCTTGGCAGGACCAAGGGATTCTCTTTCCATTGATGTACAACAAGGTTATCCTCTACTACATATATAGCTGGAGCCATGGGTTTGTCCATGTGTACTCTTTGGATATTGGTTTAGTCCCTGGGTGCTCTGGTTGGTATTGTTGTTCTTATGTGGTTGCAAACCCCTTCAGCTCCTTCAATCCTTTTTCTAACTCCTCCATTGGTGCTCCTAGGTTCAGTCTGAGGGTTGCTGGAAGCACCCACATCTGTATCAGTAAGGCTCTGGTAGAGCCTCTCAGGAAACATCCATGTCAGGCTGTCAGCAAGCACTTCTCTCATCAGCAAGAGTGACTGGGTTTGGTGGTTGCATATGGGATGGATCCCCAGGTAGGGCAGGCCCTGCTCCTCTTTTTGTCCCTGTATTTCCTCCTGTGAGTATTTTGTTCCCTCCTTTAAGAAAGAAGGACACATTCACTTCCTTCCTCTTGAGCTTTATATGGTCTGTGAAGTGTATCTTGGGTAATCCAAGCTTTTTTGGGGGATGAGGGGTTAATATCCTCTCATCAGCAAGTGCATATCATGCAGGTTCTTTTGTGCTTTTGTGACTGGGTTACCTCACTCAAGATGATATTTTCCCCTTCCACCCATTTGTCTTAGAATTGTCTGAAGATAGCTACAATATACTTATATGAATATAAAAAAAATCTTTTCAAAAAATAACTAATCCCATACATGTTCTTATCAGGTTGCTCCTGCTGCAGGCTGCCTTGCCTTTCTCTGAGCTTCTCAGAGTCTCCTGGTTTCATTGGATAGAGACAGGGCTTGTAATGATCTGAGGCCAGAAGTGGTTCTGCTTCATTAGCTACTGTTCCCAGCAGAGCTTTTTGAATGCAGAGTTTCCCTTGAGTTCTGCTTCATTCTCACCAGAATATTTAAGAGTGACATGGAATAGCACCCTTGAGTAATTTCCTAGCATCTGCTTGGTGGGTCAGGAATCCACTACTTAATTTTGCTGTATTTTTCTCCAGGAGATTTTCCTTTGCCCCCTTTAAAGCAAGATCTGTGGAGAGAATTCCCCTGTTGTCCACCCTTTTGGTCTAGCACTTCTGGTCACAATTTACATTTCCTATTGTATCTGTATTAAGCAATACATATGTATTTTACCTAGATTTTCTTATTCTGCTTCTTACTACAATGTACCCTTGCTTCTCATGTTTTTCATTACTTGGATTTTTTGTTTCCTTTTTTCTTTTCTGATATGTAATGATTTAATAAAGTATTGCTTGCCTCTATTTTACCACCATCTTTATCACAAATAAATCTTGAAAAATGAATTACTTATCTCTGACATTAGTAGTGAATCTGGATATTTCATGGACACATGATTCAAATTCACAAGTCATTATCATAATATAAACAGTCCATGAGAAAATAAAAGATAATAAAATAGCAATTCAGTTGAATGAATTATAGTTTTAGAAAAAAGTGAGAAATAATTAAAAATATTTTGCTAAAAATAAGTAAACTGTTCTCATTGAACAAGAAAAATCATTACTAGTATTGTCTCATTTAAAAATATTATTATTATTTTAGAGTTTTCTAAGATTAAAAGGATATTTGCCAGATATTACATCCAAATTCTAAATACTTCTCATTCAGTATTAGCATAATATGTGATCTCACTTTAACTGGTATGTTTGTTATTAAGGACTTAACATTAGAATTCAAAATATTTTCCATTTCATTTTGATTTCATCAGTTTTTGCAACTATTTCTTTCCTTCTGTAATCGGATTCAAGATACCATGTTATATTCTATTGTCACATCTTTATCTCTAGTTGCTTGGAATTGTTTCTCAGTATCTTTATTTTTCACGAGTTAATAGTTTTTTTGTTTTCTTTTTTCAGAACGCATGCACTTAAGTAACATTTAAAAGAAAATCCCACAATTAGGATGACTGATGATTTTAGCTCATTATTAGACCCATATTACCTCAGGCTCTCAAGTACCTGGATGTAGAATGAGTAAATTTACAAAAGATTAATTGATGTAGGTTTCTTTACTATCTTTTATATGGGTTTCAAGTCATTTTTAAAAATAGTTAATGTATTGTCTATACTGACATACAATGAAGCGATGAGACCAATTCAAAGTTCCACAGTTTAAACAAGCCAGAGCAAAAGCATTGGAAGAATAGATTAGAATTAAGGACTTGAAAACTTGGCAAAGTATAAGGGATGTATAAACCAAATGTTTCAAAGCATTACCTGTAAGTTGACATACACATGTTGTACATGTATAACTACACAAAATAATGGGGAAAACAGTTATTTTGGTGAGATATTGTACAGCAAATCAATTCTCTCACAGTGGTCAGGGAATAAGCACAGAGGATAGGGACAGGGTTCCATTATTTATTTAATACATCCATCAAGGGATTTTACTCTTTTCTACTCACCTCAACTTCTCTAATGCCACACCTTCTTCAGGTTATGGTACATATGAGCACATAGACGTTGCACATAGAGTGTTGACGTTTCAGCATTGATACCATTCATCTTACCTTACTTAGCAAGATTGTCCCCACTTTTTCCCTTCCACATTGCTGTGGACTGGAACATAAGAAGAATAGTGTAAAACTACAGTTCACTTTGATTACGTAAGCATCTCTCCTTTTATGTTATTCTGTTCGTGGTCAATCAAAGCTCATATTGAGTTATTTTTCCAGAAAAAGAATAAGACTCTTTCCATATTCAAGAATCACCAAGATTTCAATTGTTCCAGCATAATTCAAATGTCCAAGTCTCTTTTACGGCAAAAGGAAAACTCCACAGTTGTGAAACCTTGATAAAATTGTAATCACTTTCTCACATACCTAGGGGCCATTTTTTCACCTAAGAAACTTCTAGTGCTGAGGCTGGGTTTTAATCAGTTGAGTTTTATACTCAAGAATCCCATGGCAACACTGAAACAACTCTTGTGTGTTACCAGGATAATGGGTAGCTCTCCAGAATCTAAGAGCAAGGCTATTTTTGAAAAACAACACCAACACAACTCACTGAACATAAAGAGGGCAAGCTAATACCAATATGGACTCTCCACTATCATGTTATATTGTCTGTGATATGAAAATGTACTCTGCAGGCTACTGAAAGCAAACAGTAAATGCTAACCCAACCACATAAACTTAGATCTACAATTTGTCCTGCTTGAAAATTCTGCTTGGAAATGGTGGTTCAAATTTTGGTGGTGTAACTAACTGATGTATAATGTGACTTAAGACCCACGTGATCAGTTGGAATCCATATTTGACACTGATTGGGTGACTAAGAACCAAAGTCCAGATAGACAGTGACCTAGGATAAATCCATGTATTACTAGTTGAAAAAAAGAAAGTGTAAAATGATTTTATTGGTAATTTTGTATACTCAAAGTTTCATGTCTTATCTAGCCATCATCAGAGAGGCTTCCTCCTGTAGCAGAAGATGGGAACAAATAGAGCACCCTCAGCCAGATAATACATATAGATAGAAACCTTGGAATGTACGGCTCAGAATGAGATGTCTCCACCAAATTCCCCACTCAGTGCATAGGGAATCCTTCAACAGGGGACGGAGAAAGAGTTTGGGAGACTGTTATGTGAAAAGCTTTGGCCCAGGGAGTGTCAGTATTTGGAGGTGTGGTCTTATTAGTGTAGGTGTGGCTTTGTTGGAGGAAGTGTTGGAGAAAGTCATTGTGGCCATGGGCTTCAAGACACCTGTCCTACCTGCTTTCTTATTTGCCTTTGGATTAAGATATAAAACTCTCAGCTCCTCCAGCCCCATATCTGCCTGAATCTTTCTGAACCTGTAAGCCTCCCCTAATTAAATGTTTTTCCTTTGTAAGAGTTGCCTTGGTCATGGTGTTTCTTCCCAGCAGGAAAACCCTACCTAGGACAGGAGAAAGGGGATTGAGTATCTGAGAACAAAGTCTTCTAGTACAAAGGACCAAGGCTCATACAAACTCACAGAGACTGAAGCAATATTCATAGGGCCTACATCTGTCTGCAGTGAGACCTCTGCCTACATATATTCTATAGCTTTTAGTAAAGTGCTCTTATAAGATTCCTGAATGTATATGATGATTCTTTTCCCTCTTTGGGGCCTCTTTTATTTTTTGGTTGTCTTAACTTTGCCAACATCAATATGATGGTTTTCATTTTAACATGTTATATTATATTTTGTTAAAAAATAAGAAACTAAGAAGTATTATATACTATATTTTATGTATATTTTAATCCATTTTATATTTTACTTAATATTTGAAATTAAAGCTTTCGGGCATTCCTATTTTTTAGTTTTATTTTTCTAACATATTTCTTTGACAACTTCATACATGTATATGATGCCTTCTACTTAGTCTTACACCAACTACCCTTGGTTTTTTTTCCATTTTAAGCCTTTAGCCAGCTCCCACCTTCCCTACAACTAGCTTTCTTACATTCATGCTTTTATATTTTATCACACACTGGCTTTAACTAGTGCATCTGTGAGACTGCTCATTTGGTACTGTCTATAACAGCCTGTTGGGTTTATATATAGGTCATCTATTTAAGACAACGACTACTCCTCCCACAGAATATACCAGTAGGCAATACTTTAGCAAGGTGGCACAGAGGGTACTAGAACCCATCTTTGATACATGACTAACCAATTACCCCCACGTTCTTGTACAGGCTCACTTCATGTGCTCTGAGTCACAACTGAAATGGCTGTGCATAAACTGAAGACAGCATTTCAAGTTCTTCTCCTAATTTCTGGATTTTACATTCTTGCTCTTCTACAGTGCTCCCTGAACCTTGGAGAAGATGGTATAAAAGTCTTATTTGGAGCTGTGCATTCAATCATCATTTATTATTAGCAATAAACAAATATAATTATCTTCTGGTGTGTATTGCAAAGGGAAGGTTCTGTGATGGGAAAAGCATATGCTCACACATTTGACTGATACGAATGTAAGTATTTAGAAGGCATTGTTATCATGTCATCTTAATTACATAACAATAACATGCTCCCTGTGAGGGCTCAAGAACTCTTCAAGCATAAGTGTTTGACTGAGTTTATGGTTAAGAGACATGGATTTTGTCCCAAGATATGGGGCTCAAATCCCATCAGAGAGCAGTTAGCACACCAATAACAATCAGATTATTAGTACACAAGTGGGCACATCTTGGCTGTCAGATGGGCAGTATACAGTTTCCTGCTGGTGAAGACCAAAAAGGTAGCTCTCATATTTTGCTAAAGGATTATCAACCTTAATCATGAGGCAGGTGAAACAATTTCATCTTGACAGCAATAGTTGTAGAATTATTTTTATTTATTAATTTTAGTGGTTGTCAGTTTAGCAATAGTCCCTGTTAATATGGGATGCTTGAAAACATATTTTCTCAAGCTAGAAAACTTATTCGCAATAAAAATAAAGAGATTCTATTCCCAAGATGCATTTTGTGAGAAATATTTCTGGTTGTGAGCCTAGCCTTCAATGGCTAAGCCATAGTATATACCGTTAGTCTTATCATTCAATAAGCTGAAAGCGGAGTTCAAGGTCACCCTGAACTACATAAAAAGACTCCATCTAAAACAAACAAACAAACAAAACAAAATTAGTAGCTCTAATTATGATATTTGTACAACCCCCACCACAGTTAAAGACATACCAAACAAACCAGAATTCAATACTTGCTTAAGAAAAATATTTGTTAGCATATTAATATTGTCTCATATGATTATGGGTAGACTTATATAAAATGGTTTGCATAGATATACTAATTTTTAACCAAATGTTATAATAATATATATTTAAAGTATTTACTTAAAAAAGTTCAAAAAATGGTTTGATGTGTTGGGAGCGATGCCCTTAAAACCCTCCATTATTGATGTTAATATTATAGTTAAAGTTAAGTATGACTGGGTTTATGGAAAAATCCCCACCCAGCTGCAGAAGACTAATACAAATCTGGTGGTCAGGATGCCTAGTGATATGACAAACCTGTGACCTTTCCGAGAAACCAACATCCTATTGACATCAGTTGACCACAAGAGAGCTGTATCCTTGGCCTGAGTAAATGTTTCTCACTTCCCCATTCTCTCTGTTACCCCTGTATGCTATAAATTCAGCCTTGGGAAAAAGTAAAATTGTCGCCTTGATCAGAAAAAAAAATGTTCAAGAAACAATTTAATGTTACAGAGAACATGTAGCCACAAGATGGCAACCTTATTTTCGGTGTGTTTTGTCCTGATAGCAATTCATAGTTTATACTTCTCTTTGAGTATGATTGCTTGCTTATTTATTTTCTACACATAAAACAAAACAATACATACAAATTTTTGGTGCACTATTATACAATGAAGATGTGTGAAAAAAATAAATGCATGCCCTGTCTTTCCATTACTTTTACTTTTGAGTAGTTTTGTATTTTTGTAAAGAATATACCAGATAATGTGGTAGTCCAGCTCCAAATTCTCAAACTAATATGAGCTCATGTTAGAACTAGTGATGCAGGAACATGAACATATACGATAAAGAGTAAAATCTGCGCACTGCAGAAATGACAAATTGGAAGGACTCATTACATTGATATGAGCAGAAAATTTTTGGATTGGTATGCACCAGGAAGTTCAGTGAGGTAGACCATTCTTCCCCATGAACTGGAAAAAATTCTCCAGGATGCGAAAACCTCATATGTAATCTCATCTTTATTTTCTCACTGATAACATTTCACCCATTTCAGCTATCTTTTCATGGTTTTTTAGTAAAGTTTCTACCTAGTTCCTAAAATTTCTTGTTAGTATGAAGGACTTTCAAACTTGTTGGATTAATA
Organism: Rattus rattus; assembly: GCF_011064425.1. Taxonomy (NCBI): domain Eukaryota; kingdom Metazoa; phylum Chordata; class Mammalia; order Rodentia; family Muridae; genus Rattus; species Rattus rattus. The sequence continues at coordinate 95,173,060 of NC_046157.1, read as the reverse complement.
TTCCTATTCTGACAATTTAAATCAAGTGTTTTTCAGGTATAAGTCAAGATATTACAGATATCCATATAGAGGCTTTTGTGAGGCGATGATATTAAAATTCCTTGCTATATTCAAAGGGACGTGCTTACTGGATCATAAGTTAAGACTACATTTCTAGGTTTTATTGGAGATTGCCAAAAGGTATTCCTAATGGTTGTATGTCTTCCAATGCCATCATTAATCAATTAGGTTTAATGTTAAAATAATTTCTTCATGCATTGAATGGTGAAGTATTTGGAATTTGTACATGCAAACATGGATGCAATTTAATTTCATTCTTTTGATTTTTAATTCCCTATAGCATTTTCTCTGTGTAATATTTTCTGAGAGTACAAAACTGCATTTTGGTTGACTGCTGTGAGGGTTTATGTTGTCCTGTCTTTGAATGTCTTTTTATAATCGCTCCTGTCACCCAGGAGGGACACACTGTGGTTATAGATGCTAATGCTGCTGAATCTACCTCTATGTGAGTTGTGGGCATTTAAAACAGGTCATCACAGTCACACATAAATACATTTACCTACTTGCTATCTATTTGCCTTAATTTCCACAGAGTTATGAAGGGTTATGTGTTCAAAATATCAGTCATTTATTAAAATGTATTTTACATTTTTTTCTATAATGTTAACTGTGTATCCTCCCATCCTTTTCAACTAGTCTCTTACATGAGAGATTTAGTCTGGTGAAGACATGATAATCAAGTATGTTTTGCCTAGAAGATATTTTTTGTGCGTATCAAATAATTAAGATCTTCCTGAGTTCCTCACGTATCTTATCAAAGTTCTTTTAATACTGTTTCAGTATATATTTATGATTTGTTTTGAATTTATTTTTTGTGATGAATGTAACATCTCAGTCTAGATTTATGTACACTCACTTATTCAGTATCATTTGTTGAGAAGACTCTACCCATTATAATAATGGCTTCTATTCTTTTACTTAGGTACCAGTTTTGGTTAGTGAGCCTTTCCCCCTGGGCTCTTTGCTTTGTTTTCATTAGCATTTTTTTTTTTTTTTTTTTTTTTTTTTGTAGAAAGTACAGACTAGCACATGGCAAACTCTTATCATGTATTTTAGTTCTCCTTTCCCAATGATAGAAATAGAAGATATTGAAACTGGTTATTTCTTTTCATCAGATGAGATTAATTCTTTGAAACCTGAAATATGCCCAGTTCTATTTTTACCATGTAATGTTTTTATTGTTTATTCAGGAATTTTACACAATGTACCCTGGTAGGACACTTTCTCTTCTTGCTGGTCCACATCCCCTATTTTGTGCTTTTTTCTCCTTCCAATTAAAGAACTATGTAGTCATTACATTAGTGTTATCCTATCCACACTTGTACTTTTTAGTGCATCGTCATACCTCTTCATGACCTGCCTCTTAAAGATAACTGAGATATTTTGAATTCCTTGCCAAAAGGGGCATCAACTGTGAAACCTACACTTTACCATGTTTATAGCCATTCTTAATGGCTCTCTTCAATGTTTTCCTAGACTGTAACTTTTCTTGGGGTGAGGGGAAGAGGTTGCTGAAGAAGCCTTCAATGTTTCTCATTTTGGAGTCATCAATACCACTTCAGGAGATGTTTCCTTGCCCATAGCAGCCTATGACAGCATGAAGCATTTAATTGCACATGGTTTCCTGGTTCAATATTTTGAAAATTCTTTTAAAAAACATACCTTATTGAGTTAAAACATTTCAAAATACTGGATATAATACATCTACGAAGTGTAAATGGGTCAACAAATGCAGGCTTCTGTTCAGCTTGCTTTCTTCACTTTATTCAGGCTGGTATACCATGCCCACGGAACAATCCTGTACATTCATAATCAAAATGAATTTCCCACATCAACTAACATAGTTAAAATAATCCTACAAGAGGCCCATCACCTGGATGAGCATAGAGTCTGTCAAGCTGAGAATTAACATTAACTATCACAGCTTTCTTACATCCATTACCTCTGACATACTGAAACATCCTTACTTCTTTGAAATGAAAACAACTGGATCATAGACTAATGTTTAATTTTTAAAATGTGTTCTTGACTTTGATTTGCAGCATTTTGTATGGGCTTGTTCTGCTGTATTTGTCGAGTGCATTGGATTGAAGTTGTTTGTTTGCTGTTTCTTTACCCTATCTTTTTTGGAACTTCACACATAAGCACTGCATCTACATCATTCCTGCACCAACTTTCCTTGAGCCCACCCTCTCTCCCCAAACATTTCCTCTTCTTAATGCATAAACAACTTATTGCGTCCACTTAGCATTGATGCTATGAACATGTGTCCAGGGCTGACCACTTGAAAGTCGACAATGTGTGCTGGTTCTCTACATTGGAGGACATTGATTGTCCCTCAGCAGCCATGTCACCAATCTGTGCCCACATGACATTTTGTGGTACCATTGTGGAGGTCTTTTTCTGGTAATCATTTTGCATGAGCCTTACATTTAATTAGATGTTCTTTTTTTAAAATGTATCAATTAAGGTTAGGCACCTAGTGGATAGTTCTCTGCATTTTCACCAGTTTGAGGTCTCTGTAATTGTCTCATCATCTTTTGCAACAATTTTTAGCTTTGATCAGGGGTGATACCATACTTATTAGTGAGTATAAAGATAATTTTTAGAATACCACTATTTTATGTTAGAGGAATAATGGTAGTTCTAGGTTCCCATCTAGGGTCTATGACCTCTAGAACCATGATGGGTTTGGTAAGTTATACTACTAGATGTTAACTGACTCTCATTAACTGTATCTTATGGTCATTTAGGCAGCCTTAATTAAGCAATTATGTTGGTTAATGTCAATATAAAAATGTCAGTATTGGAATGTTGGGTATATCTTCCTGAAACAATTGTTATTGGGTTTTATCAGCTATGCAGGTGGATAGTGCAACTGATTAGTTTTCCTTAAATTGCACAACACTTTCCTATACTAGAGTCATCAGAGAGGCTACCAGTGATCAGAGAGGTTTCAGATCACTTCCTCCAAGTTCTCTGTACAAAGAACCTGATGTCTTCAAAAATATCAGACCTTTTCAACATCTAAAATTCATCTACACAGTTATAAAAGCCTATATTGTTTTGTGAGACTACTGTATTGTTCCAGTCAAGAGACCAAAGAAAACTTTTTCATGGCTGAAACTGATATTTTCTTTAGATAGTTCATGGCTCTTGTTGGGAGCATCATAACTTCATGTAATGTAACTCTATCAAACAAATATGCACATGCATAACTGTCTATATGTTATAAGTATCATTGTCTACATCATGTGGTGACTTGAATAATAATTTCCTTCACAGGCTTTGTCTTCTGAATTCTTGGTTCCCAGTTGGAGGTTATGACTAGGAAGGATTAGGAGGTGTGCTTTTAAGTTGCCCCATTTTCCTATTATCTTTTTTATACACTTTTATAAAATTTATATTCCAGTTCTTCATATTCTTTAAGGTCTCTGTCACAAATAAATGAACAAAATTCCCCCCAAACCCAAAACAAGCAAACAAACAAACAAACCAAACCAAACCAAACCAAACTCAGAATTCAGCACCCAGTCCTTCAATTATCCCAAGACTTGATCCCAAGATACCATTCCCACTCCTTCTTAAAAGGGGAAAAATATCCATAGGAGGGGATATGGATGCAAAGTTTAGAACAGCGACTCAAGAAATATCCATTCAGAGCCTGACCCACATGTGATTCATGTATACAGTCACCAAAACTAGATAAGGTTGATGAAGCTAAAAAAATGCATTCTGAAAGGGACTGGATATAGATCTCTCCTGAGAGACACATCCAGAGCATGTCCAATACAGAGGTCAATGCTAGCAGCAAACCACTGAACTGAGAACAGGACCCCCTTGGGGGGAATTAGAGGAAGGATTGAAAGAGGTGAAGGAGCGTACAACCCCATAAAAACATCAATGCCAACCAACCAGAGCTCCCAGGGACTAAACCACTACTGAAAGACTATGCATGGACTGACCCAGGGCTTCAACTACATATGTAGCAGAGAATAACCTTGTTGGGGCACCAATGGAAGTGGAAGCCATTGGTCCTGCCAAGGTTGGACGCCCAGTGCAATATGGGGTGGCAATAAGGGGGAGGTATAAGGGAAATACCCTTATGGGGGAGGGTGATGGGAGGGAATGGGGGCTTATGGACAGGAAACTGGGAAGAGGAATCACATTTGAAATGTAAGTAAAGAAATATATCTAATAAATTTCTTTTTAATGGACAGAGTTAACAAAGTCTAAGACAGCTAGTCAGAATCAGTCACCACTAGAGCCCAGCTATGCTACTGGAGCAAGCTCTGAATTTTTTCAAAAGCTGAAACACAAGGCAATGACCATAAAACCTACTTAATGAAGGTGATAGAACCACTTAAAGAGAGAATGATTAAATCCCTCAAAGAAATCAAGGAAAAGAGAAATAAAAATTGGAGAAAATATATAAGTCCCTTGAAGAGAGCTAAAAAGCAAAAGAAAACAAACATCCATGAAATCTGTGACAGTATGAAAGCCCAAGCCCAAGACCAAGAAGAATAGAAGATTGAGAAGAATCCCATCTCATTGTCCCAGAAATAATTTTTAACAAAATAATAAAAAAGTTTCTAAGCTAAAGAAGGACATTCATTTAAAAGTCAAAGAAATGTACAGAAGAAACTTATTGGGCCAGTAAAAATGTCCCCTTGCCACATAATAATAAAAACACTGAACATGTAGAACAGAGAAAGAATAGTAAAAGCTTGCAGGAGAAAAAGACCGTGAAACATATAAAGGCAGATCTACTAGTATCATACTTGACCATTCAACCCACACTTTAAAAGACAGAAGGGCCTAAACAAATATCTTCCAGACCCTAGGACTTCACATAGGCCAGCCCAGACTATTATATCCAGCAAAGTTTCAATCAGCATATATATCAAAAATAAGATACTCCATGAAAAAAAATCTTTAAAAATACCTGGGGATTTAGTTCAGTGGTAGAGCGCTTGCCTAGCAAGCGCAAGGCCCTGGGTTCAGTCCCCAGCTCCGAAAAAAAGAAAAAAAAATACCTATTCACAAATCCAGCCCCATAGCAAACACTTGAAGGAAAATTCCAACCAAGGAGGTTAACTACATCCATACAAACACAGGAAATAAATAATCTTATACCAACAAAACCCAACAAAGGTAAGAAAACACACACACGCGCGCACACACACACACACACACACACACTGCCACCACCATCACCACCTCCAAAATCACTACCACCACTAACAACAAAATAAAAATAATTAACAATTTTTCATTGATATCTCTCAATATCAAGGGATATAATCACCAATAAAGAAAGAGTAACAAAATGGGTACAAAAACAAGTTCTAATATCCTGCTACATATAAGAAACACACTTTGATACCTATGTTAGGCTTTACCTCAGAGTAAATAAAGCGTTGGGAAATGATTTTCTAAGCAAGTGATGAACCTATTCTATTCACTAACAAAATAGACTTCTAACCAAAATTATTTGACAGAGAAGGATTAGGACATTTCATAGTCACCAAAGGAAAATAAATCTACCATGACGGCTTCTTAATTCTAAACATAGATGCATGGATTGCAAGGGTACCTGCTGCTGTTAAAGAAACATTAATAAAACTTAAATTACATAGAAAATCACACAGCAATATTAGGAGATTTCAGTATCCCACTCTCACCAGGAAACAGGGAGAGACAAAAGCTGAATAGAAAAATATTGGAGTTAGCATGTTAAAATCAAAAACATATCAATTGCACAGTCTAGCCAAACACGAAAGATTATACCTTTCTCTCAGCATATCATGGAACCTTCTCCAAAACTGACTATGTATTCTGTCACAAAGCAAGTTTCAACGGGCGCATGAAAATTAAAATATCCCCCAACATTTTATCAGATCAACACAGGTCAAAGCTGGATTTCAACAATAGAAACAACACAAGTCTTACAATCTCATGGAAATGGGACCAATCTCTACTGAATACCTAATATATCAAGATAGAAATGAAGAAATAAAGATATTAAAATTTTTCAATTAAAATGAATGCACAACATACCCAAACTAATAGAACACAATGGAAGTGGTGCTATGAGGTAAATTCACTGGGTGTCTTTATGAAAAAAATGGAAAAATCTCATACTAGAAACTTAGCAGTACATCTGAAGTCTCTTTAAAAAAAAACCCTCTATTGGTTATGCTATTTTGGTTTACTCCTCTAATTGGAGACACATGCTCCAACAGATGCTACACTAGCACATAGATCCCCTGGTAAGCCTCCTGCTGTGGATTCTCAACAGTAACCCACAATCTTCCCAGCCTAACTCACCAGCCACTCCTCTCTTTTCAGGACTTTATCCTTGCTCACACCTCTGCTCCCCCAGAAGTCTTACTAGCATCTAAGTCTCCAGAGCCAAGCCAGCACTGAAAAACCCAGAAGTCACAGCAGCACCCAGAATCCTGGAAGATCTCCAGTTAGACCAGCAGCCAGGAAGGTTGTCAGAACTCCATTCACCATCTTGTGTAGAAACTTCCTGCTCTACCAGAGTCCAAGCCAGCCATCTAGCACCCAGATTGGACCTAGATCCTCCACTCAACCACAACACTCTCCAGCTAGAAGACCAGAGGAAAACAAAGAAATAAAAGAAAAAAATCTGTTCATCAAAATCAACAACTATACCTATAATTACTCCAAACTCAGATGCCAGTATAAGAACACAATCAAAAACACCCAGGACAATGTGTCACCATCAGAGCATAGCCATCCTACTACATTAAGCATTAACTATCCACCTCCACTAAAACACAAGAAAATGACCTCAAACCCAACTTTATAAAGATGATGTAAATCTTTAAACAGGAAATGAATTAATTCTTCAAAGAATTGAAGGAAAAAGAAAAACGAAATTAGAGGAAATAAACAAATATCTTAAAGAAACCCAAGAAAGCCAAGAATACACAAACACTTCAAGAAAATAAATAAAACTTTTCAAGGCACAAAAAAATGAAACTAGAAACAATAAAAAAGAACAGAAACTGTGAGAATTCTGCAAGTAGAAAAATAGAGGTAAGTGAACAGGAACTACAGACTCAAATATCACCCACAGAGTACAAGAAATAGAAGAGGGAATCTTGGGTATTGAAGAAACCACAAAAGAAATAAGTACAACTGTCAAAGAAAATGTTAAATTTCAGATATCCTTGGCACAAAATTTACAGGAAATCTGTGATACCATGAAAAGTCCAACTGATGAATTTTAGGAATATCAGAAAATAATCCCAACTCAAACACTCAGAAAATATTCTTAACAAAATCAGAGAAGAAAATGTTTCTAACCCAGTGAAAGACATGTCTGTAAAAGTACCAGGTTAAGAACACTAGATTCGGAGAAGAAAGTCCCTTTACTGCATAGTAATCATACATAGAGAACAAAGAAAAATATTAAATGCAAAGGAAGAAGGCTAAGTAACATACAATGGCAGACTTATAAGTATTAGACCTGACTTCTTAATGAAGTCTATAAACAAGAAGGATCTTGAACAATATATGTAATCATAGATGTAAGTTCAAACTACTATACTCAGCAAAACTATCAATTATAATTAACAGAAATGGCAATATATTTCATTGTTCAGTCAAACCTGAACAATGTCTATGCACACACCCAGACCTACAGACAGTACAAAAATGAAATCTCCAACCCATGAAAATACAAGCCAGTAATCTAATATTATCAAAATCCTGAACAGGGAAACAAAAACCTTCTCTCTTTGTCTCTCTCTCTCTCTCTCTCTCTCTCTCTCTCTCTCTCTCTCTCTCTCTCACACACACACACACACACACACACACACACACACACACACAAAGAAAAGAAAGAGAGCCAGAGCCAGAAAGACAGAGACAGAGATACAGAGAGAGTAAAATTACCATGACAAACAACAACAAAATTACAGGGATTAACAATAATTGATCATTAATATTTCAGAATATCAATAGACTTGATTTACCTATAAAATGACACAGGTTAAAAAAAATGGAATCCCTCTTTCTTGAGTATACAAGAAACACACCTCAAATTCAAAGCTAGTCATCACCAAAGAATGAAGGGACGGAAAAGATTTTCCAAGAAAATAAACCTTAGAAACAAGCGAGGGTAGCTATATTCTAATATCTCACCAAAGACTCTTTAAACCAAAGTTAATCAAAAGATATGGGAAAGAAATCTTTACTCCTCATAGAAAAATCAACTGAGAAGATGTTTCAATTCTTTTTTTTAAATTTTTTATTAGATATATTTCTTTATTTACATTTCAAACATTATTCCCCTTTCCGGTTTCCTGTCCATAAGCCCCCATTCACTTCCCTCACCTCCCCCATACAAGTATTCCTCCTTATTGCCCCCTCCTATATTCCCCTGCATAGGGACACAATTGTTTATAAAAGAAACACTACTAAATCTTAAATCACTCTTGAAACCCCATACATTGATAGTGTGAGACTTCATTATCACACTCTCACCAATAAAAAGGTTATCTAGACAAAAATTATACAGCTCAGTACTGGATCTAACAAACATTGTGAACCAAATTGACCTAACAAATATTTACAGATCATTTTACCAAAACAACAACAAAATATCTTCTCAGAACTTCATGGCAGCTTCTGCAAAATTGACCACTTACTTAGTCACAAAGCAAGCATCAACAGGTACAAGAAAGTTTAAGATAACCCCTATTTTCTATATGTCCACTAAAAAATAAAGCTATATTTCAAAATCAGAAACAATAGAAAGCCTACAAAGTATTGGAAACTGAACAAATCTCTATTGAGTGACTACTGGGTCAAGGCAGAGATAAATAAATAAGGCTCCCTAGAGTGTTATGGAAATGAATTAAAAATATAGTAGTTACATGGAAAAAAACATTATTTTATTAGAGGAAGGTGGTGGGCCCCTCCTTTAGGTAAAAACAGCATGAGTAGATACAGGACTACTGCGGAGTAATTGCCCAACACAGAGACATATGATGAAGAAGACGATAGATGGGTCAATATTGATGGACAGAGAGTGTTATATTATTATATTATTCTTTAAATTTTATAGAACGATTGACCAGATCACATCCCCTTGCTTTCCTATCTTTAAAAAGACAATTGCATAAATTTTGGCTAAGAGAGAATAAACGACTAAAGATTCCAGACAGCTGGCAGTCCTGTTGTTATCTGAGAGATGATATTTAGAGATGGAGGTAAATGAGGTTTATGACAACCACCTGGCACCAGTCCGATTCTCAGGGAAATTTATTTCCTGTCTTGCTTTCTGTTCTGTACTTCATGTAAACTGTTAAACTTTTTCTTGGTTATTGTTTGAGTGTACCCCGGCAAGGGGCCAAAAAATTAGATCCTGTTCAAGCATTATATATAACCACAAAGCAGATTTCAGTAAAATTGCAGCAGATTCAAAGCACCCTGAGTGTCTATCTGTCATTTTGCCAAACCTGTGCCTTCCTGAGTACCAGAGCCCTGATTTTCCGTGGAGTCCTCCATCTGAGTGGTCCATGGTAATAATGGTCTACTTTCTTTTTGGGCTTCATATGATCTGTGAATTTTTTTCTTAGTTATACCAAGCTTGTGGGTTAATATACACTTATCAGTGAGTGCATACCATGTGGTTCTTTTGTGACTGGGATACCTTACTCAGGATGATATTTCCTATTTCCATCCATTTGACTAAGAATTTCATGTAATCATTGTTTCTAATAGCCAAGGAGTAATCCATTACTTAACTGTACCACATTTTCTGTATCCATTCCTCTGTGGAAGGACATCTAGTTCCTTTTCAGCTTCTGGATACATAAATAAGACTGCTACAAACATAGTGGCAGATGTATCCTTGCATACGCTCGAGCATCTGTTGGATAAATGCCCAGGAGTGGGATAGCTGGGTCCTCAGGTAGTACTATGTCCAATTTTCTGAGGAACCTCCAGACTGATTTCCAGAGAGGTTGTACCAGTCTGCAATCCCACCAACAGTGAAGGAGTGTTCCTCTTTCTCCACATCCTTGCTGGCATCTGCTGTCACCTGAGATTTTGATCTTAGCCATTCTGACTGATGTGAGGTGGAATCTCAGAGTTGTTTTAATTTGCATTCCCCTGATGACTAAGGATGACGAACATTTTTTAGGTCCTTCTCAGCCGTTCAATATTTCTCAAATGAGAAATCTTTGTTTATCTTCATACTTCATTTTTAACAAGATTTTTGATTCTTTGGAGTCTAACTTCTTGAGGTCTTTGTATATAATAGATATTAGCCCTCCCTCAGATGTAGGATTGATTAAGATCTTTTTCAATGGGTTGGCTGCTGTTTTGTCCTATTGACAGTGTCCTTTGCCTTACAGAAACTGCAATTTTATGAGGTCCCATTTGTGGATTATTGATCTTAGAATATAAGACAATGGTGTTCTGTTCAGGAAATATTCCCCAGTGTCTTTGTGTTTGAGGCTCTTCCCCACTTTCTCTTCTATTATTTTCAGTGTCTGGTTTAATGTGGAGGTCTCTGATCCACTTGGACTTAAGCTTTGTACAGGGTGATAAATAAGGGTTGATTTTCATTCTTCAATATGCTGTCCTCCAGTTGAACCAGTAGCATTTGTTGAAAATGTTCCCTTTTTCCCAGTGGATAGTTTTAGTTCCTTTGTCAAATATCAGGTGAACATATGTATGTGGACTCATTTCTGGGTCTTCAATTATATTCCATTGATCTGCTTGCCTGTGTCTACACCAATACCACCTAGTTTTTATCATGGTTGCTCTGTAATAAAGCTTGAGGACAGGGATAGTGATACTCCAGAAGGTCTTTTACTGTTGAAAATAGTTTTGACTATCCTGGGATTTTTGCTTTTCCGAATGAATTAGAAAGTTGCTCTAATTCTATGAAGAATTGAGTTGGAATTTTGATAGGAATTGCATTGAATCTGTAGATTGCTTTTGGCAACATGGTCATTTTTACTATATTAATCCTGTCAATCCATAAGCATGGAAAATCTTTCTATCTTCTGAGATCTTCTTCAGTTTCTTTCTTCAGAGACTTGAAGTTCTTGTCATACAGATATTTCACTTGCTTGGTTAGAATCACACCAAGGTGTTTTATATTTTTTTGTGGCCATTGTGAAGGGTGTAATTTCTCTAACTTCTTTCTCAGCCTGGTTATCGTTTGAGAAGAGGAAGCTACTGATTTCTTTGAGATAATTTTATATCCGGCTCTTTTGCTGAAGTTGTTTATCACATTTAGGAGTTCTCTGAGGGAATTTTTGGGGTCACTTAAACATTCTATCATATCACCTGCAAATAGTGATATTTTAACTTCTAGCTTTCCAATTTGTATCACTTTGACCTCCTTTTGTTATCTAATTGATCTGGCAGAACTTCAAGTACTATATTGAAAAGGTAAAGAGAGAGTGGGTAGCCTTGTCTAGTCCCTGATTTTAGTGGAATTGCTCGTTTCTCTCCATTTAGTTTGAGATTGGCTACTAATTTGCTGTATATTGCATTTACTATGTTTAGGTATGGCCCTTGAATTTCTGATTCTTCCAAACTTTCATCATAAAGGGATGTATAATTTTTTCAAATGTTTTCTCAGCATTTAGTGAGATGATCATTTGTTTGTTTGTTTGTTTGTTTTTGTTTTTGTTTTTGAGTTTGGTTATATAGTGGATTATGTTGATGGATTTCCTTTTATTGAACCATTCTTGCATCCCTGGGATGAAGCTGCCTGATCATGATGAATGATTGTTTTGATGTGTTCTTAGATTCCGTTTGCAAATTTTATTGAGTATTTTTCCATCAATATTCATGAGGGAAATTGGTCTGAAGTTTAGGGTCTCTGTGTGGTTTACATATAAGCTTAATTGTGGTTTCAAAAAAAAAGAATTGGATAGTGTTCCTTCTGTTTTATATTTTCTGGAATATTTTGAAGAGTATTGGTATTAGGTCTTCTTAAAGGTCTGATAGAATTCTGCTCTAAACCCATCTGCTCCTTGGCTTTTTGTTTGTTTGTTTGTTTGTTTGTTTGTTTGGGAGAGTTTTAATAACTGCTTCTATTTCTTTAGGAGTTATGGGACTCTTTAGATGGTTTACCTGATCCTGATTTAACTTTGTTACCTGGTATCTATCTAGAAAACTGTCCATTTCCTCCAGATCTTCTGGTTTTGTTGAATATAGGCTTTTGTAGTAGGTTCTGATAATTTTTTGAATTTCCTCAGTTTCTGTTGTTATGTCTCCTTTTCATTTTTGATTTTGTTAATTTGAATACTGTGTCTCTGCCTTCCAGTTAGGCTGGCCAAGGGTTTATCTATTTTGTTGATTTTGTCAAAGAACCAGCTGCTGGTTTTGTTGAATCTTTGTATAGTCATTTTTGCTTGTACTTGGTCGATTTAATCTTGAGTTTGATTGTTTCCTGCTGCTCCTCCGCTTAGGTGAATTTGTTTCTTTTTGCTATAGAACTTTCAGGTATGCTCTCAAGCAGTTAGTGGATGCTCTCACCAAATTCTTTTTTGGAGACACTGAGAGCCATGAATTTTCCTCTTAGCACTGCTTTCCTTGTGTCCCATAAGTTTGGATGTGTTCTGCCTCCGTTTTCATTAAATTCTAAACACTCTTTTTTCTTCTTTTATTTCTTCCTTGACCAAGTTGTCATTGAGGAGAACATTGTTAAGCTTCCATGTGTACGTAGGCTTTCTCTTGTTTTTCCTGTGATTGAACACCAGCCTTAGTCCATGGTGATCTGAGAAAATGAATGGGATTATTTCAATCTCCTTGAATCTATTGAGGCCCATTTTGTGATCAATTATATGGTCAATTTTTGAGAAGGTTCCATGAGGTGCTGAGAAGGCATATTCTTTTGTTTTAGGATGAAATGTTCTATAGCTGTCTATTAAATCCATTTGGTTCATAACTTCTGTTAGTTTCACTGTGTCTCCATTTCTGTTTCCATGATCTGTCCATTGAGAAGAGTTGTTTGTTGATGTCTGCTACTATCATTGTTTGAGATGCAGTGTATGCTTTGAGCTTCTGTAAAGTTTATTTTATGAATGTGGATGCCCTGTCTCATGGAGCATATGTGTTCAGAATTGAGAGTTCATCTTGGTAAATTTTTCCTTGAGGAATATGAAGTGTCCTTCCTTATCTTTTTTGATAAATTTTGTTTGAAAGTTGATTTTATTTGATATTAGAATGGCTATTCCTGATTGTTTCTTGGGACCATTTACTTGGAAAAATTTTTCCAGACTTTTACTCTGAGGTAGTGTCTGTCTTTCTCACTGATGTGTGTTTCCTGTATGTAGTAAATTGCTGAATCTTCTTTACATATCCAGTCTGTTTGTCTATGTCTTTTTATTGGGGAAATGAGTCCATTGATTTTTTAAGACCTATTAAGGAATAGTGATTGTTGCTTCCTGCTATTTTTGTTGTTAGAGGTTGAATTATGTTTGTTTGGCTCTCTTCTTTTGGGTTCATTGCAAATAGATTACTTTCTTGCTTTTTCTGGGGGGTAGTGTGTGTGTGTGTGTGTGTGTGTGTGTGTGTGTGTGTGTGTGTGTGTTGGAGTTTTCCATCTATTATTCTTCATAGGGCTGGATTTGTGGAAAGATTGTGTGCAAATTTGTTTTTTTCATGAAATATCTTGGTTCCTCCATCTATGGTCATTGAGAGTTTTACTGGATATAGTAGCCTGGGCTGGCATTTGTGTTCTCTGGGGGTCTGTATGACATCTGCCCAGGATTCTCTGGCTTTCATAGTCTCTGTTGAAAAGTCTGGTTTAATTCTGATAGGTCTGCATTTATATGTTACTTGACATTTTCTCTTACTGCTTTTAATATTCTTTGTTGCTTTTGTGTATTTGTTGTTTTGACTATTATATGACTGGAGCAATTTCTTTTCTGGTCCCATCTATTTGGAGTTCTGCAGGTTTCTTGTATGTTTATGAGCATCTCTTTCTTTAGGTTAGGGGAGTTTTCTTCTATAATTTTGTTGAAGATGTTTACTGGCCCTTAAAGTTGAGAAACTTTGCTCTCTTCTATACCCATCATTCTTAGGTTTTGTCTTCTCCTTGTGTCCTGGAATTCCTGCAGGTTTTGGGTTAGGAGCTTTTTGCATTTTCTTTGACTATTGTGTCAATGGTTTCTATGGTGTCTTCTGCCCCTGATATTCTCTCTTCTATCTCTTGTATTATGTTGGTAATGCTTGTGTCCATGATGCCTGATCTCTTTCCTAGATTGTCTACCTCCAGTGTTGTTGTCCTTTGTGATTTCTTAATGTTTCTCTGTCTCCATTTTTAGATCCTAGATGGTTTTGTTTAATTCTTTTATCTGTTTGGTTGTATTTTCCTTTAATTCGTTAAATGACTTTTGTGTTTCCTCTTCAAGGGCTTCTTCTTGTTTACCGTTATTGCCCTGTATTTCTTTAAGGGCATTATTTATGTCCTTCTTAAATACTTCTATCACCATCATGAAGTATTATATTAAATCCAAATCTTGCTTTTCTTGTATGTTGGGATATCCACTATTTGCTGTGTTGGGAGAACTGGGTTCTGATAATGCTAAGTAGTCATGGTTTCTATTGCTTAGGTTCATGTCCTTTTTTCATGCCATCTGGTTTTCTCTGAAGTCAGTTGGTCTTCCTGTCTCTGACTGGAGCTTGTCCTGACTGTGGGCCTGGGAGCCTCTGAGCCTCTGAGCCTCTGAGCCACTGAGCCTCTGACCCTGTGATCTTTGGAGTGAGTGCTCCTGTCAGATCAGCTCTGTGCCAGCAGGTTTTGGATCAAGAGCTATGGAACAGCACCAGCTCTGGGCACAGATGGGTCCTCAAAAGGGACCTCAGTCTTTGTATCACTTTTCTCCAAGTCTCCAGTTGAACCTCTTTCCCTATCTCACTCCCTGTTCTGTTTTTCTATCTTACCTACCTCTCCATCACATTTGTTATTTGTAGTTGACCTTGGGGTACTTCCAACCATTCTTTAAATACTAATGTTGCTATGTCTGGGAAAATGTGATTTAAAAATTCTGCTATCCTAATAAAAGAGCCACAGAAACTCAATTGAAAACACATGTCTTTAGAAGAATCTCATGATATAAACTTCTATTGCTACTCTATCCTCTTTCTTTCTGAGCTGATAGCACTCCTGCAAACATGTGAACGTTCCTAAGACCTGCCGGACATTCTGCAAGAAATGTGGGAAACACCAATCCCACAAGGTGACACAGTACAAGAAGGGCAAAGATTCTAAGTATGTCCCAGGAAAGCAGCATTATGACAGTAAACAGAGTGGCTATGGCAGGCAGACTAAGCCCATTTCCTAAATGCTAAAACTGCAAAGAAGATTGTGCTGAGACTGGAGTGTGTTGAGCCGAACTACAGATTTAAGAGGATACTGGCTATTAAGAGATGCAAGCATTTTGAACTAGGAGGTGACAAGAAGAGAAAGGGCCAAGTGATCCAGTTCTAAGCTGATTTTGTTATGAAGACAATAAAATCTTGACCTTTCAAACAAAAAAAGAAGAATCACATATACA
Source organism: Rattus rattus (assembly GCF_011064425.1). NCBI lineage: Eukaryota > Metazoa > Chordata > Mammalia > Rodentia > Muridae > Rattus > Rattus rattus. The sequence continues at coordinate 95,157,434 of NC_046157.1, read as the reverse complement.
AAACAAAAAAGTATGTAAATAGAAAATTATTATTATCTTCTCTCTAGAAAATCACTTTTTAATTTTGAACTATTTTATTTCTCTATTTAGTTCAAGCTTAATTGTATAGCAACCTTGTCTTAGATAAATGTCTAATGTCTAGCATGTACATTCTTTCTACTGGGTATTCTTAACTTTCTCGGATCTGTTTGTTCAAACACATAATAATTGTTATACTATGTTGCATTCTGTAACATAAAAAACTATGGAAATATGAAAAGAGTTGAGGCAGTGACACAGGAAAAAGAAAACAAAGGGAGAAATTAAGGGTCTTTAAAGGCAAGGAAAATTTGGTTTTTGATACTTGACCAGTGGAAGCAATTAACACACATATCAAAAACCAGATTGCTTGACCCTGGAAATGAATTCTATTTAAAAAGATAAGGGTTTTAGACCACAGTAGGTGAATTGGATTACACCAAGTTTAGAATTTGGTGAAGAATACTGATGGTGAAGTAGGACCATTTATTGGTGGAAAGGAGCAAATAGAATGATTATAGTACAAAATTTTATATACACCTAAAGTATTCATATTAAAATCTATGTAATTCCCCTTTTTAAAAAAGTAGATAGGTGGAAATTCTAGGATAGATATACAAATACAGACCATCATACACAAAACACACACTACACCAAGCACACCACATACACACATATATCCACATATAAACACAGACACATAAACACACATACACACACCAAACCACACACAAACGCAATATCCATACATACAGTTACACACAGTCATTAAATGTTAGAGTTCTGCATGAAACTATGACAAAATGAAAAAAACGACAAGATAAAAACCAAATGAAAGTATCCAATCACTTTAATATGCCATAAAAGGAGTATTAATCTCAAAAATTAAAATCCTTTTGAATTTTCACTTGATATTAACAAGGGATTTCAGGGACTAGGTAGAATGTGTACTAAAAACAACAGAAAGATGGCTGAAGTTTGTGATTCATTATTAAACACAAAGAACATAAAGCTGAGACTACACTTGACCTTTCAGGATCCTAGAGAAAAGTTGCCAATTCATGGGGAAGAAAGGGCAACTTTAGTGGACTTCCTGGGCTCCTAGGAGAGGACATGCCAATCTAAATATTTTCTGTTCATATCAAAGTAATGAGTCATTTCAATTTGTCATCTTTTCACATTCACCTTTCAATCTTTATCATATATTACTGTGTTCCTGCATCCTTGTTTTTAACAGGAGCACATATTAGCTTGAGGATTTCCAGCAGGGCCACCAGGTTATCTTGAATATTCTTTACAAATTTAAGAAAATACTCAAATATAAATTTAAGGGAAACACGGGGCCTGTTCTTTTAAATTTTATCATCTTCATTTTCTAGTATTAGACTAATAATTATTTAATATAAAAGAGTAGATAAATTAACAATTACACTCAAGAATAAAAACAAACTATACTAATAGGCAATAGGACAGAAACCATGCCACATAGTATAAGAAATGTTGCTACATATATTTATGCCAATCTCAACTCTTAATTGTTGCCTTTAACTGAAATGTATTCAAATATAATCTGAAATTTATCATTAGTATAATTATGAAAGACATTGTATATAGACATACATGTTGTTACTAGGTGATGTTAATATATCCAAAAATACCTTTCCTATATGAACATTGTTTGTTTGGTATTTTTAAGGCTGTGAGGTGTTTTTTAAAACAAATATTACATTTTGTTCAACTATTATGTTCCAGGTTATTTTAGATGAAATCTTTTTATGTAGCTCAGACTAAACCTGAGCTCTTAGCAACTCTCCACTTTTAGCTTCTAAAGTAATAAAATTGTCAGGGAATGATATCATAACTGGCTCAAAGACAATATTTTTATCATGTCATTTCTTTTTTATTTACTCCATCTGACAACAGATAATATTTTGTAATGGAAATCCCGGAGGTTGATTTTTACATGTTTTGCGTCAGTTTATATTACATGTCATATAACTGCCATCTTACTTCTCTTTAGCTTCTCACACAAGTACGTGAATGTAGGGAAAGTGGGAGGATAGCGACAAGATAAGAGGAAATAGATGAGGGTAGGAAGTTTATGATCACCTAAAATGCATTATTCTCATGCATGGAATTCTCAAAAGACACAGGGAACAAAATTAAAATAAAGGAAACGAAAGATCAGAAGTGTTGTAATCTCAGTAAATAACAAAATATAAAATGCATTAAAATAAAGGCAAATATAACAAAACATATTTCTGAATTTCTTAAGATTTTAACAAAGTAAAATGTAATAAGAGAAAAGGAAAACAATCCTATTTGAAGTTCGAAAATCCAATCCAACAGAATAATAAAAGAGCCACAAGAGAAAGCTCAAGAATGAGAGACATCATCATCTACATATTCAGAAATGCTGTGAAGGTACTTTACAGAATTCTCTAGTGTATATGCGGAGGACCTGCTACAGAGATGTCTACACCTATATCCTGTGCTTGGTGCTTCATTCTCTATAAGTTCATCTGAGCCTTGATTAGTTATTATAGAAGACTTTGTTTTCCTGATGTCCTCTGTCCCTTCTACTCTCCATCACTTATTCTTTCTTTTCCTCTAAGGAGTTCACTGAGTTCCAAGGAGAGTATGTGATGGAGACATCATGTTTTGAGCTATGCCTTCCAAGGAATCTCTCACTCTGCATAATATCTCGCTATGTATCTCTGGATTTATTCCCATCTAATACAGGAGGAAACCTCTCTGGTGATGGCAGAATAAGACTCAAATGTGTAATTGTAGCAGATTTTTATTAATAGTGATTTTAGTGTTGGGTGTTTCTGTTTGTTTCTTTGGGTCATTGGTTGTTTTAGCTTTTTTGCTTCCATCTTTTAGACAAGTAAGATAAGGTCTCTATGCCATCTATATTCTGGGTCCAGGTCACCCAAGCAGTATCAAGTATGGATATCATGGAGTGGACGTTAAGTCAAAGCAAACGTCTTCCATATGGTTAGAGTCACCCTTGTACCTGCATAATTTGTATCCTCACAGATGGTAGATATAGGGTTTTGTGGTTTCATTGATATTTACTATTTTCTTTTGGTATCCTTCAGAGGATGCCTGTAGGCAGCAGCCCTTCCCTGACCATGGGCAAACACATGGGCTTTGGTGGTAAGACAGACCGCAGACATCAATATGGTGCTTGTTCATATCAGGACCACTAAGTCAATCTTGGCACACAGAGGCTGCACAGCCCAACAGACTCAACAGGGTCTCAGGTGGTTACATGTGCCACTAAATCAGCACAGCTCCACAAGACGGGAAAGCCTGAGACATCATTGCCATATCAGGCAGCTGGACAGACGGCAGACATCCTTATGAATCTCAGGACTCACTGAGGTCTAGGGAAGAAGCACGGGCCACTGACAAAAATGTGGACTCGAGGGATCTTGTCACACAGTGGTCCTTTGAGGTGGTGCAAACCAGAAAGAGAACTTTTCCTCTTTGTCCAGATCCAAGGGGAAACCCAAAGCTGAGTAGCAGGTTCAGGGACTGAGTTGTTGTCTACATGAGATCCACACTGCTCTACACCATCCTCCAGACCCGTTCCATGGACCGGTCCTTCTGACCCACCTAAGCAATGACAGGATGTAGATCTCAGTTTCTCTGTCACCTGTCACCAGATCACATGTTCAGGTCAAGCTCTCTCCCTAGCTCACTCTCTGCTCTGTCTTTCTATCTTTCCCACTTCTCCATCACAAGCTAGACCTTGGTGGCCTTCCAGTCAGCCCTCAACGGGAACTCTTAAGATATTATATATAAATAATTATCCATACTTTTTAAAATTTCTGCCCTCCTCATAAATGTTCCTTCCATTGAAACCCAATCAAAACCACATCTTTTTGTAATTTTTGTATACAAAGCAGGATACTATATAAGTTTGAAAATTAATACTACCTTCTCTTAGATACTTTTGAACTTTGAAAAAATTATCTTTCTCTTTAGAGTTTAACTATATACACAGAATTCTATGTATATGGCAACCTTGGCTTAAATAAGTTGCCTACCATGTGTATTCTTCCTAACATGAATTTGTAAGTTTCATGGTCTGTTTGTTCCCTATTACTAGAACATAAAACAAAAGACAAGCATACCCATGAAATAGTCAATTGTAATACATTATTTTGGGTTCTATGAGCACAAAATTAAAAATAAATAAATCATTGGATATTTCTATTTTTCTATTGGATACTTTTTATTTACGTTTAAAATGTAATTCCCTTTCCTGGTTTCAAATCCATAAGGCCCCTATACCATCCCCCTCCCCTTCATTTATAAGGGTGTTCACCTCACCAACCACCCCATTCCCAACCCCCACACCGACATTCCCCTATGCTGGGGGTGTCCAGTCTTGGCAGGATCAAGGGCTTCTCCTTCCATTGGTGCCCAACAAGGCCATCCTCTGCTACATATGCAGTTGGAGCCATGGGTCAGTCTATCTCAGGTTAGTTGACATTGTTCTTATGGGGTTGCAAGCTCCTTGAGCTCTGTCAATCCTTTCTCTAATTCCTCCAACAGGAATTCTATTCTCAGTTCAATGGTTTGCTGCTAGCATTCACCTATGAATTTGACAAGCTCTGGCTGTGCCCCTCAGGAGACAATTATATCTGGGTCCTGTCAGCATGCACTTCTTAGCTTCATCAATCTTATCTAATTTTGATGGATGGATATATATATATATATATATATATATATATATCCTGTATACCTTAGTGGGGCAGGCTCTGAATGGCCATTCCTTAAGTCTCTGCTCCAAACTTTTCCTCTACATCCCCTCCTATGAATATTTTTGCCCCCCTATTTAAGAAGTAAAGCATCCACACTTTGGGTCATTTTTCTTGAGCGTCATTTGGTCTGTGGATTGTATCTTGAGTAATTCAAGCTTTTGGGCTAATATCCACTTCTCAGTGAGTGCACACCATGTGTGTTTTTCTGGGATTGGGTTACGTCACTCAGGATGATATGTTCTGTTTCAATCCATTTGCCTATGAATTTCATAAAGTTTTTGTTTTTCATAGCTTAGTATAATCCATTGTGTAAATGTACCATATTTTCTGTATCCATTCCTCTGTTGAAGGGCAACTCAGTTCTTTCCACATTCTGGCTATTATAAATAAGACTGCTAAGAACATAGTGGAAGATTTGTCTTTGTTTTATGTTGGAGCATATTTGGTTATATGCCCAGGAGAGATATAGCTGGGTTGTCAGATAGTGCAACGTCAAATTTTCTGAGGAAACTCCAGACTGATTTCCAGAGCGGTTGTACCAGTTTGCAATCCCAGCAACAATGGAAGAGGGTTCTTGTTTCTCCACATCCTCACCAACATCTATTGTCACCTGAGTTTTTTATCTTAGCCATTCTGACTGGTGTGAGGTGGAATCTCACGTTGTTTTGATTTACATTTCCCTGATGGCTAAGGTTGTTGAACATTTCTTTAGGTACTTCTCAGCCATTCGATATTCCTCAGCTGAGAATTCTTTGTTTAGCTCTGTGCCCCATTTTAATAAAGTTATTTGGCTCTCTGGAGTCTAACTTCTTGAGTTCTTTGTATATTTTGGATATTAGCCCTCTATCAGATGTAGGATTCATAAAGATGTTTTCCCAATCTGTTGGTTGTCATTTTGTCCTAATGACAGTGTCCTTTTCCTTGGAAAAGCTTTGCAGCTTTATTAGGTGCCATTAGTCCATTAATGATCTTAGAGCATAAGCTATTGGTGTTTGGTTAAGGAAATTTTCCCCAGTGCTAATGTGTTCAAGATTCTTCCCCACTTTTTCTTCTATTAGTTTGAGTGTATCTGGTTTGGTGTGGAAATCCTGATCCACTTGGACTTAAGCTTTGTACAGGGTGATAAGCATGGATCGATCTGCATTCTTCTACATGCTGACTTCCAGTTGAACCAGCACCATTTGCTGAAAATGCTATCTTTTTTCCAGTGGATGGATTTGTCTCCTTTGTCAAAAATCAAGTGACTATAAGTGTGTGGGTTCATATCTGAGTCTGCACTTCTACTCCACTGATCTACCTGCCTGTCTCTGTACCAATACCATACAGTTTTTATCACTATTACTTTGTAATACTGCTTGAGGTCAGGGATGGTGATTCCCCCAGAAGTTTTTTTATTGTTGAGTATAGTTTTCGTTCTTCTGGTTTTTACTGTTTTATTCCAAATGAATTTCCAAATTGTTCTTTCTAACTCTATGAAGAATTGAGTTGGAATCCTGATGGGGATTGCATTGAATCTGTAGATCACTTTTGACAAAATGGCTATTTTTACTATATTAATCCTGCCAATTCATGAGCAGGTCTTTCCATCTTCTGAGATCTTCTTCAATTTCTTTCTTCAGAGACTTGAAATCCTTGTCATACGGATCTTTCACTTGCTTGTTTGGAGTCACACCAAGGTATTTTATGTTACTTGGTACTATTGTGAAAGGTGTCATTTCCCTAATTTCTTTCTCACCCTGTTTATCCTTTGAGAAAGCTACTGGTTTGTTTGAGTTAATTTTATACCCAGCTACTTTACTGAAGTTGTTTATCAGGGTTAGTAGTTCTCCAGTGGATCTTTTGGAGTCACTTAAGTATACTATCTTATCACCTCCAAATAGTGATATTTTGACTTCTTCCTTTCCAATTTGTATCCCTTTGACCTCCTTTTGTTGTCTGATTTCTCTGGCTAGGACTTCAAGTACTATATTGAATAAGTAGGGAGAGAGTGGGCAGCCTGTCTAGTCCCTGCTTTTATTCGGATTGCTTCAAGATTTTCTCCATTAATTGAATGTTGGCTACTGGTTTGCTGTTTATTGCTTTTACTATGTTTAGGTATGGGCCTTGAATTCCTGATCTTTCAAGGACTTTTATCATGAAGGGGTATTGAATTTTGTCAAATGCTTTCTCGGCAGCTCATGAAATGATCATGTTTATTTTTTCTCTGAGTTTGTTTATATAATGGATTATGTTGATGGATTTCCGTATATTAAGCCATCCCTCTATCCCTGAGATGAACTTAATCATCCCTACTTGATCTTGATGGATGATTGTTTTGATGTGTTCTTGGATTCAGTTTGTGAGAATTTTATTGAATATTTTTGTGTCAGTATTCATAAGGGAAATTGGTCTAAAGTTGTCTTTCTTTGTTTGTTTTAGGTATAAGCATAATTGTGGCTCCAGAGAAGGAATTGGGTAGTGCTCTGTCTGTTTCTATTTTGTGGAATAGTTTGGACAATATTGGTATGAGGTCTTCTAAGAAGGTCTGATAGAATTCTACACTAAACCCGTCTAGTCCTGAGCAATTTTTGGTTGAGAGACTTTTAAGATCTGCTTTTATTTGTTTAGGAGTTATGTGATTCTTTAGATGGTTTAACCTCCCTGATTTAACTTTGGCACCTGATATTTATCTAGAAAACTGTCCATTTAATCCAGATTTTCCAGTTTTGTTGAATATAGCCTTTTGCAGTAGGATCTGATGATTTTTTGAATTTCCTCAGGTTCTGCTGTTATGTCTCCCTTTTCATTTCTGATTTTATTAACTTGGATACTCTTTCTGTGCCCTCTGGTTAGGCTGGATATGAATGCTGCTGTAAAATTAAAAGAAATGCTGTCTTTTACCCCTCACTAGATCCAACACTGCAGTGCCCCAAAATACCTGCTAGATATCTTCATCTCAATCAGCAAAGCCTCTCATCTGCTTTGCTCTATCTCATATCACAGTGCTGATGGCTTCTCTCTGAGCTCTTGGCAACAATCTCTCTACCTATCTAGGTCCCAAGGCAGGATGTCACTATGCAGACATACACATGTTTCTAGCTACTACATACTCTCTTGAATTCAATTAATTCCCTACATGAAAGAATGCACAACACAATAACCTCTGATCCTATTTATAAGGTATAATTGTTCACCTAGACATACAAAGCCCTGTGCACATTCATTCCTTAAGAATATTCATAACAACCTGTAACTGTGCAAAAAGGAATCTTAACATCGACCTCCATGTTTTCTGCTGCTTCTCCCTCTAGTCTCTTCCTTTGCTCCACTTTCCTCCTTTTCTCTAAAACTTTTCTCCTGCCCATCCTTCCTTCTTGTCAGATGACCTGCCTCGTTTTATCCTAAACCTGCCTTCACCTGTATAAGGCATCATCTTATATAAGGCTTTATCAATCTCGTTGATTTTTTCAAAGAACCAGCTCCTGGTTTTGTTGATTCATTCTATAGTCCTTTTTGTTTCTATTTCATTGATTTCAGCCCTGAGTTTGATTATTTCCTGCCTTCTACTCCTCTTGGGTGTATTTACTTCTTTTTGTTCTAGAGCTTTCAGATATGCTGTCAAGCTGCTAATGTATGCTCTCTCCTGTTCCTTTTGGAGGCACTCAGAGTCTCTAGTTGGTTGATTTCAGCTCTGAGTTTGATTATTTCCTGTCTTCTACTCCTCCTGGGTCTATGCTTCTTTTTGTTCTAGGGCTTTTAGGTGTGCTGTCAAGCTGCTGACATATGCTCTTTCCTGTTTCTTTCTGCAGGTACTCAGTCAGAGCTATGAGTTTTCCTCTTAGCACAGCTTTCATTGTGTCCCATAAGTTTGGGTATGTTGTACCTTCATTTTCATTCTAAGAAGTCTTTAATTTCTTTCTTTATTTCTTTCTTGACCAGGTTATCATTGAGTAGGGCATTGTTCAACTTCCATGTATATGTGGGTGTTCTTCCCTTATTCTTATTGAAGACCAGCTTTAGGCCGTGGTGGTCTGATAGGACACATAGGATTATTTCTATCTTTCTGTATCTATTGAGGCCTGTTTTATGACCAATTATATGGTCAATTTTGGAGAACCATGAGGTGGTGAGAAGAAGGTATATCCTTTTGTTTTAGGATACAATGTTCTATAACTTTCTGTTAAGTCCATTTGGTTCATGACTTCTCTTAGTCTGTCTATGTCTCTGTTTAATTTCTGTTTCCATGATTTGTCCATTGATGAGAGTAGGGTGTTGAAATCTCCTACTATTATTGTGTGAGGTGCAATGTGTGCTTTGAGCTTTAGTAATGTTTCTTTTATTTATATAGGTGCCCTTGTATTTGGAGCATAGATGTTTAGGATTGAGAGTTCATCTTGGAGGATTTTTCCTTTGATGAATATGAAGTGTCCCTCCTAAACTTTTTTGATGACTTTTAGTTGAAAATTGATTTTATTTGATATTAGAATGGCTACTTCAGTGTGCTTCTTCAGACCATTTGCTTTGAAAGTTGCTTTCCAGCCTTTTACTCTGAGGTAGTGTCCGTCTTGGTCTCTGAGGTGTGTTTCATTTAGGCAGCAAAACACTGGGTCCTTATTGCGTATCCAGTTGGTTAATCTGTGTCTTTTTATTGGGGAATTAAGTCCATTGACGGTGAGAGATATTAAGGAAAAGTGATTGTTTCTTCCTGTTATCGTCGTATTTGGAGGTGAGATTATGTTTGTGAGCTTTTCTTCTCTTTGTTTTGTTGCAAAACGATTAGTTTCTTGCTTTTTCTAGGGTGTAGCTTACCTCCTTGTGTTGGACTTTACCATTTATTATCCTTTCTAGGGCTGGATTTGTAGAAAGATATTTTATAAATTTGGTTTTGTCATGGAATATCTTGGTTTCACCATCTATATTAATTGTGAGTTTTGCAGGATACAGTAACCTGGGATGGCATTTGTGTTCTCTTAGGGTCTGTATGACATCTGTCCAGGATCTTCTGGCTTTCATTGTCTCTGGTGAGAAGTCTGATGTAATTCTGATAGGTCTGATAGCCTTTATAGGTTACTTAACCTTTTCCCCTTACTGCTTTTAATATTCTTTCTTTGTTTTGTGCATTTGGTGTTTTGACTATTATGTGATGGGAAGAGTTTCTTTTCTGGTCCAATCTATTTGGAGTTCTGTAGGCTTCTTGTATGTTTATAGGCATCTCTTTCTTTAGGTTAGGGAAGTTTTCTTCTATGATTTTGTTGAAGTTATTTACTGGTCCTTCGAGTTGGGAGTCTTCACTCTTCTTCTATACCTATTATCCTTAGGTTTGATCTCCTCATTTTGTCCTGGATTTCCTGTATGTTTTGGACCAGTAGCTTTTTCCGTTTTATATTATCTTTGAGACTTGTGTTGATGATTTCTATATAATCTTCTCCTCCTGAGATTCTCTTTTCTATCCCTTGTATTCTGTTGGTGATGCTTGTATCTACAGCTCCTTGTCTCTTCCTTTGGTTTTCTATATCCAGGGTTGTCTCCCTTTGTGCTTTCTTTATTGTTTCTATTTCCATTTTCAATCCCTTCTCCAGTTTGATTGTCTTTTCCTGGAATGCTTTCAGAGATTTTTGTGTTTCCTCTCTAAGGGCTTCTGCTTGTTTATTTGTGCTTTCCTGCATTTCTCTAAGGGAGTTCTTTATGTTTTTTTTAAAATCCAACATCATCATGATCAAATGTAGTTTTGAATCTAGATCTTGCTTTCCTGGTGTGTTTGGATATTCAGCAATCGCTTTGGTGGAGAATTGGGCTCCGATGATGCCATGTAGTCGTGGTTTCTGTTGCTTGGGTTCCTGTGCTTGCCTCTCACCGTCAGGTCGTCTCTGGTGTTACATTGTTGTGCTATTTCTGACAGTGGCTTGACTATCCTATAGGCCTGTGTATCAGGAGTGCTAAAGACCTCTTTTCCTGTTTTCTTTCAGTCAGTTATGGGAACAGAGTGTTCTGCTTTCAGGCGTGTAGTCATTCCTATCTATTGTCTTTCAGATTTTCCTGTGGACATGTGTTCTGAGTCCACCAGGCAGGTCACTTAGAGCAGAAAAGTTGGTCTTACCTCTGGTCTCAGGCCTGAAGTCGCTCCTTGAGGGTGGATTCCAGCTCTCTGTGAGGGCAGTAACCAGAAGGGCCTGCCCCTCCTTCCCCGGAGTCCCTGTGCACAGGGGGCCAAGATGGCACTAGCTGTTTTCCTCTAGAGTCAGAAATGTGGGCAGAGAGTAGTCTCCTCTGGCTTCCCAAGCATGTCTGCCCCTTTGAAGGTCTAGCTCTCCCTCCCATGGGATTTGGGTGCAGGGAGCTGTTTGACGGGTCCCTTCAGATCCGGGTGCAGTCTGGACCGCAGGTCTCCTGTAGCTTGAGTGCCCCTATCTTCCTGTTCCTAGCGGCCCTATACAGTTTCCTCTTGGACCAGGGATATGGGCAAAGGTGGACAGTACTGGCAGTCTCTCCTGCCCTGCAGTCTCAAGAGTGCCCACAGGTCTGGGAAATCAGCTCTCTCTTCTGTGGTGTTTGGGAGCAGGGAGCTCACTATTTGTATTTCTAATAATTATACCATTTTCTTTCATAATTTACTTTTTAACTGTGCTTATTTGCTATTGATGTTTTGTTTCTTGAAGTCTTCCAATATTCTAGACACTAATCCTGTTAGTCAAAAAGCTAGAAAAGATTTTTGTCCTCATATCCCTGTGCTATTCATGTCTTATTCCAAGAGATCATACCTTTCTCAGTTGAAGAAAGCACTCTACTTCTTGTTTATAGCAATTTAAGGATATCAGATCTCAGTGGAAGTCAAATGATCAAAATAATTTGGGGTTGAGTTTTATACAAAGTGAATGATAAACACTTAGTTTCAGCCATTTGTAGTTGACGTCAATGAGAAATTTTTGCATCTTCTTATGCTTTATTCAAATTCCATTTTCAGTGAATACAAGGCGGAAAGAATTGCTATGTGATTTGTAGTGTCTTGTCCAGAAGCTAGGTTAGTAATTAACCTTAGAATAAAAAACTTCTGTTTCCCAGTGGCTGCATGTGCTGGCTACCCTTATGTCATCTTGCCACACAAACCAGAGTTATCGGAAAAGAGGGAACCCCAAAACTGTCTGGAGCACAACATCATTTGTTAAAAATGCTGTGTTCATTTGAATGCATACTTTTGATTATTGTGTTAAAACTCAGGTACCTGTAGTTGTGTGGAATTATATCCCAATACACAATTTAATTTTATTGATATATAAGTGTATTTTTGCAGCAGTACCATGCTATGGTTCTGTGGTATGCCTTACAATGTGGTATGGAGAGTTATACCTCCTGTTATGTGGATATTATTCATGGTTACTTTGGTTGTCCTTGGTCTTTTATGATTCCAGATAAATTCTGAGGCAGTTTTTTTTTTTTTTTTTTGGTCAGGTGAAGATTAGCTGGTATTTTGATTTCATTTGTAATGAATTTGTGTATTCCATTGGCTACAAAAAATAATTTTTCCATTCCTTAAGAATGAAAAATGAAAAGAAGATGTTCTTGTGCTTTCTTCAAATTCCATTTGAACTGTCTATAGGTTTTCCTATATTATATATATATACAGTAGTTGACTTTCATTTTCTTGGTTAGGTTTATTTCCTATTGTTTTGTGGATAGATGGAATGGGAATGTTTTCTTGATTATTTGCCTAAGTATATGGGATAGCTTCTTATTAGAGGTAGGGGGGTGGGGGGTGAGTGTTGTAGTCTACCAACTTGGTGAATATATTTCTCTGCTTTGAGAATCCCATGTAGAGTCTTTATGGTCTCTTTTCTAGAGAATCATATCTACAAATAAATATTTTATGATTTCTTCTCGTCTTATTTATATGCCCTTTATTTTTTTTTGCATTACACTTCTATGACTTCAATACCTATAAGGAACAGTAGAGAAGAAAGTGGATACCCTTGTCTTCTTTCTGACCTCATTAAAAATTCTTCAGTTTATCACGAGTTTAAATACAAAGAAAAAATTAAAATGAATACTGCCCTATACATGAACACAACAAATGCAAATGTTTTATATATAGCATAAAATAGATATATCGATATAGATTGATAGTATATGAAACTATTGAGTGAAACTAAGACTGAGAAATTATTATTGCACCAGACCAACCAGAGCAAGCACTGTTTAAAACCTTTCCTGTATCCTTTAAGGAAAGAACATGTTACACTCAAGTCCTTGGCCCCATCAATCTTGCTTCTTAATATCTAGTATATTCAAGATCACACCAACAGATAGAGAGCTTCCAGATATGCAAGGGAGTGCACTCTGTGTTTTGATACTCACTAGTGTTAATTCTGATTGTTTTGTTATTTTCCCAAGTACTTCCCTTTCTGCACAAATCCCAAGTCTCCTTACCACTGCTGCTAAGTCTTAGGCCTTGTCCCTGAAGCTGATGCAATCCTGAGGCCAGATTCAAGCTTTGTCCTTGTGACTTGGCTGTTCACTGGAACAGCTAAATTAAATAATACCTAATCTAAATATCACGGTGACACTATTTGTTACCTATGTTAAATGTCAGACATAGCTAGAGGCAACAGCTTCTTTGAACTTCTTATATCTTTAACCTTTTCGTAGCCATTGTCTAACCTACATATACAGTATTAATACAAGACAGAAAGAATTGCTGTGTGATTTTTAATATCTTGTCCAGAAGCTAAGTGATTAATTAAACTTTGAATAAAAGACTTCTGTTTGCCAGTGGATAGCTGTGCTGGCTAGAGTTATGTCAACTTGCCACACAAACCACTTATCTGAAAAGTGGGAACCGCAAAACTCTCAGGAGCCTTAGTGAGAAGCGAATACTCTGTAGGTGATCTTCCTGAGATGGGTCTGCTTTGGATTACAAATTTACAACAGAGCTTCATAGGTAGGCCCAGGAAAAATTGATGTTACGAAAGATTCCTTCTATTAATATGCTTCTCCTGTTATGATTAAACATATATAATGACACGAGATATTAGCCCCACCTTTTTAGCAGATCTCTGAAAAACTATGAAAATTTACTGTCTTATACTGGTACTATATAGACAAGTAGATGATTTCTTAATCCTTAATGATGATGCTATAAGAATTTCTGAATTTATATTAATTACTAAGCTCTTTTAACAACAATGGTATTAAATCCTATCTGATAGTCAAAACTGCAATGACATCTCTGCCAGTTTTTAGTGTCAGGACATAAGTGCTTCTGACATAGTAAGCAGGCATTCTATTACTCAAAGCAGATAGCCAAAGGTTGTAAAACTATTATCCAAAGGCCATAAAATGGAATGAATGACTTATTATAAGTGCTAGGACAGAAGATAAAATATTGACTGGGTTTATCTATAGAAAACTTCACTAATAACTTAGTTTTGTTTTTTAATGCTCCCTGACAGATGATATTTGGGCAGATAAATGCTCCTAAAAGGGTATGTATGTAGTCATTCTCTGTTTTAAATTTCTGATTCGATTTATGATTGGAATGTATGTGTAAAATTGTGATCAAGTTTTTGTCATGTGATCATGTATTTTGAAAGATATATGATTGTTGAGGACAAGGATAGGAGAGGATTCTTTTCCTCATCTCCCTCTTCCAAGGCACTTCTTATCCTCATTTTCTTAGATTTCATATATGCCCTTTTTTCTTGAACCCCATATCCGTTCTTTTTGAGAAGACTCTTTCCCCTTTTTCTTAGAGATCTTTCTATAGGAAAGGTTTTACAATTTAGAAACAAACACTAAAATCAGTTTTCAAAGTATTCATTTTTTGTTCCTGTGACTTCAACTAGCAGGCTAAAAGTTAAATCCCCAAGATTCCTGTGGAGAAAGAACAAAGGCTACATTACTTAATCCCCCACTGGTAAACTTCAGGTATAAATCTCCTAAGCCAGCAACCTTTAACCCTGAGAATTAGCAAGAAAGTATTTAAGACCTTTTAGTAGCTATCAACAAACATTTAATATAGATATACAGCTAAAACATGCAGAGATCATCAGCCCTTAAAGCTACAGGCGAGTCTGACTCTGTGTCTTCTTTACATTTGCTCCAGGTCTGGAGGGTCCTGGCACAAAATGCCTCCAAAAGATTCATCCCTAAATAGTGTTTGTCACTATTGTTTGATGAGAGAGGCCTCAGCCCAGATGGCTGGTTCTGTCCATTGTATGGTGAGCCTCAGTTCTATAAGAAAACAGCCTAAGCATACCAAGTTAAGGAAGCCAGTCAACACCATCCACGCACTGCCTCTGTATCAGGTCTTGCCACCAAGTTCCTACTTAGTTTGAGTTTCTGTCATGACTTCCTTCATTGATGCACAACAATATGAAAGTATAAGAAAAGAAACCCTTTCCAACCCAACTTACTTTTTGGTTCATTTTGTTTCGTTGAAGCAATAGAAAATCTAAGATACCACCTATGATTCCAATAGAAACTGCTTGGCATTGCGTGCCTTAGTAATTTGTTGATAAATAATATATTCTGATATTGTAGAAAGAGAAAAATGGATTTGGGGAGCATAATAAACCAATCAAAGTAAATGTTTCTTTCTCACGTAGAGACTAGAAGCAAATTATTCCTTAGTACTCACACACAAAGTATGCTTTACAAGGCCATTGGCTGACTTCATTAAGGAGTCATTAGCCCAATTGAGATTATTTATCACAAAATGTATTTATCAAAATCCATAATACATCCTTAATGCTTTAGTAGAAGGAAGAAAAGTAACAAAACACAAGACATGCTCATTCAAATAATTTCATAGTGGAAGCAAATAAACACAACATTTATTAGACATGCAAAGCATTTTACAATTATGAGATCATTATTCTTAATTGACTCTTAACAGTGTGTCTGAATAGAAACTAAAATTTGGAAGTGAGATTAGCATGCTAAGATAATAGCATGTATCTTATTGTAACCCCTAAACCAGCACAGAGTTCATACAGAATGTCCTTTCAAGAATGAGAACTTGGAAATTTGAGTGAGGAGTTATTTAACTGACCAATATGGAAATGTTTGAAACCATTCTGAAGAAACCATGCACTTGACTCATTTTCTACAAATTAAATTTTAAACCAAACGTCTTCCTTTACCTCAAACCTTATAGTAAAATTAAGATTCATAGGACATGGCACATTGTAGGTCACCATGCAGAGATATTTTACATATTACTTTATGGTAAACTCTCTGACTCAAAAGTAATAGGGATGAGTGGTAATTTGGTATACCCAATCATGCAGAAAGAAATCAAATTCACAAGTCTCAAACTGTGTATTAATGGCCGTCATCATCTTCTTCCTTGTTTATACAGCTGCACTGTTGTTTATAACAAGTCAAATGGAATAATTTCCCTCCTAAAGCTTGAAACCATTTGTGAATTGAATTACCTATGTCCTAGAATGGTTTCAAACCTTTCCATATTGGTCAGTTAAATAACTCCTCACTCAAATTTCCAAGTTCTCATTCTTGAAAGGACATTCTGTATGAACTCCGTGCTGGTTTAGGGGTTACAATAAGATACATGCTATTATCTTAGCATGCTAATCACACTAGTCCTGGAAAGTTGTCTAAGACATGATTTCCCACCTGTTAGGAGAGCCTTAAGTCCTAATAGACAGCTATTGGTCACCACCAACATTTGAGTGCCTGCCATTGAACCTTTTTGGACATTTTGTCCTGCTGATAATCGGTTGCAGCAATGGAGCACTACTGATTGCTTGATCCCTGTCAGAAGCTTGTATACTGTTTTCTGGTACCATGGAAGCAACACTGTTGGAAGGCTTTCAGGTTTGACACAACTCAAATTATCTGAACTCTGTGTCGTAAGTGTGGAGATGTCTTTAACAATATTGTCCCACATTCAACCTCAGAGAGACAACTGAGGTACACACCAACAGAGTATATTTCCTTATTTGGTATATTGAGAGTCATCTGGGATTACCAGATGGATACTGAAACTCTTGAGAATAAAAAAATCCGAGAAACATTCGCGGGAAACCAGAGACTAAGATGAGATACTAGATCTCATTGCAGAAGATAAAAAAAATGGCATGTGGAAAAAAATGAAGAAATAAAAATTAAATATAAAATACTTTGTATGCTGATGCTGGATTCTTATTCTTTACACATATGCCAAATTAAAGGTAATCATATAACTGAATAAGCTGAAAGAGTACTTGCTATAGTGACGTAAAATATTGGCTATTTCTCTGTAAACCTAAGAATTATGTAGAATGAAAATATGTTGAAATAAAAAATAATTTTTCTCAAACATTTCATTTTTTTAAAAAATATCTTGATATGGTGCAATGCTTTAAATGAATTATTGTTTTATTCTGTTATAATGATTATTATTTTATTTGGTTATATTTTGTTTTATTTTTCACGGACCTTTCATATTATGATAATAAACTGTGTGACATGTGGAACATGTGTATCAAGTATCAAGATTCTCCAATAATACCAAGAATATACAATTTCTCTTCAAAACATATTTGTTGCTGTGGAAAAACAGAGTTCATCCAGGAAATACTTTACTAAATGTTCACAAATCTGGAAAAAAATACAAAACAAAATATAAAATCCATCTTATCAAAAATGTGAGAAAAAAAGAAAAGCAAGGTAACATTGAAGTCAATAAGGAAGGCTGTGTAAAGCCAAATATTAGACTGAGCCCGGGGACTCCAATGGAAGTGTTAAGGGAAAGACTGAAGGAGCTGAAGGTGTTGATAACCAAATAGGAAGAACACTATCAATACAAAAAAAAAAAAAAAAAGAAAAAAAGAAAAAAAAAAAAAAAAAAAAAAACCAACAAAGCTCCCAGGGACTAAACCACTAACCAAAGAATGTACATAGATGAGTCCATGGCTTCCACTTTATATGTAGCAGAGGACTAACTTATCAGGCATCAATGGGTGCTTGGTCCTATAGAGGCTTGCTTCCCCAGCTAAGGGGGATGTTGGAGGGGTGAGCCAGGACTATTTGAGTGGGAAGGAAACACTCCCCTAGAGGCAAAGTTGAGGGAGTATTGGATGGGGGATTGTGGATGGGATACCAAGAAAGGGGATAACATATGAAATGCAAATAAGCAAAATAGTATAAAAATAAAGGATGTATAAAATACAGATATATTGATTAATACAGTAATAGTGAAAGCAACAAACCATGCCTCAAAGTATTAGACAAAAAGAGAGGGAAGGGGCATGAGTCTTCCCTCCCCATCTCTTGACTAGAAACCAAAGCAAAGGAAAATCCTTAGGTCCAAAGACAAACTAGTTGATTATTACTATTCCAAAAAGTATGCATGGACAGAACCATGACTCCAGCTGCATATGTAGCAGCGGATGGCCTTGTTGGGAACCAGTGGGAAGGGAAGTCCTTGGTCCTGCCAAGTCTGGACCCCAACAGTGTAGGGGAATGTCAGGGTGAGGCAGGAAAAGGTGGGTGGTTGAGTGGGGGAACACCCTCATAGAAGAAGGGGGGATGGGATAGGGAGTTTATGGATTGGGAAAGGGGATAACATTTGAAATGTAAATAAAAATGTCCAATAAGAACAAATAAAAAATAGTTGATTATTGACCCACCAAGCAGATGCTAGAAAATTACTTAGGGCTGCTGTCCCATGTCATTTTGTTAACTAATCTGATGATCAAGAATCAGAACTTAAGAGACACTGTGCAACCAATCCACTCTTCTAGGAACAGCAGCCAAAAAAGCACAAACACCTCTAGCTTCAAACACTAAAGATCCGCCCTCTCCCCAGTTAAAGGAGGAGTCACTGAGAACCAGAGAAGTACAGGATCCCGCAGCATAAGCTGACCTGAACGGAATATATGGAATAAGCAATTTCTACTAAGACTGAGGAGTGTGAAAGCAAGTTCCGTGGTAAGACAACAGTATTTACAAGGTTAGGAGGCTAGTGACATGTTAGAGACTCAGTCTTTCAAATATACAACTGGGAAATTTAAGGACTACTCAATTTTGAAAAAATGAAGAAAAGGTTCAGATGAGATGTAATGTACAACAACTTACCACTCTGAATTCGAAAAACTCAAATTGAATGCACTACCTCATCTGCCCATGAGTACAAGTGAGTCCAAATTTGGCCTAAAATTAAGCCACTAAACTCAGTGTCATGGGGGAAGAAAAAATACTTGTTATTTACTCTTCAATGAATAAAAATAATGGCCATTACTCTAGAATACATGGGCACTGAGTGTGAAAATCCATGGTGACCAGGAATGTTTTCTAGATCCTGGGCAATGAGGGAAGACAGAAAAAAATTTACAAATCTATGATAGATCATTTTGACTCAAATTTTAGATTTAAATTACAATGAAAATCAGGCAGTGCATTTGACAGAACTTTACAGAGTATGTGGCAGTACCTGAAGGGAAAAAATCAAGAGAAATGGCATTTGCTAAAACATGAATTAGATCTTTGCTGATCTTGACTCTACTGTCATCTGGACAGTTAAAAATTTTAAGCAATAATATGCTTATAAAAAAGGTTTTGAGGACTCTAAATGTTCACATGACATAGAAAATGAGACATACTACTCCTTGAGTTTGCAGCGTAATCATTTTATATGAGTTCCAGAAAGAAAGTAGTACATACCACACTAGGTGGCCATTATTAGCACCTAAAGAATTAGGACTTCATAACTCCTGAGGCAGGAAATTAATTGCATGCTATGAGCATGGGTTGATTAAAATTTAAAGAAAATATGAAATAGCCCATCTAACAAAAGATGGTTCCCGTGAGCTTAAATATGCTAGCTATGAAAATCATAATTGTATTTGTATTTATTGAAGAAAAAAGGAAATGATTTGATATAACTTGCAATTGCACTCCACAACATGCCACTTCTAAGGTGTTTGTACAATTATACCTGTATAATGACAACCCTGGCAGCTTAAAACATATCCAGTGTTCATTAAAGCTATAAACATGGAATAGCAAAATAATATATGGTACACACTAAAAAAGTAATAGTCACAACATTGAAACTGGTTCTGTATTTTTCCACATTTGTCCTTGAGGACAGAGGAATAAACCTGCATAAAAAGAAGGTAGGAATAATCTTATCTTTGCAGGTACATCAGTCAGCACTTTGGGTTACATATACTGCCAATTACAAGCATGGCTGGCACAATAAAACTACAGGAACTCCCACACTGCCACTTCTCCTTGTTTTTTTTAATGAACTTGTCAGCCAGAGTTGCTTTGGCTTATCTACTATCAATGTGTTACTTACCTCTGTGTCCTTTGTCCTGCTTAATTCAATCAAGGGTTTTTCTCTGTTTAATTTCAGTCATGATTTCTTTACCAGTGTTGTTATTTGTCATAATTCTTCTACTGGCATCCACGCTTATGGAAGGAATGGTGAGTGCTACTTAGCTACTTATCTAAGATATAATCGATTACTCTTTAAAGTGGTATAATAAATATAAATACAGAAACCCTAGTGATATGGTGAATATCAGCAGTCTCATTAGTTTCTCAGAGAACTTAACAGGGATAGGAAGATAGAGACTAAGGTTGAACTCTCCACTTCTGGCACCTATAGAACCCACTAGTGCAAGGTAGGAATGAGACACTTGAACAGGCAGATGTTCTACAAATATTTGACACTTAGCAGATGTCAAAGATGCACATTAAGGGGATTGAGATACCTGTCAGTAAAGAAAAGTAGTTGAGTTCAGATGTAAAGAATGCAGATTATACCACTGTGAAATATGAAATGGGGACAGAAGAACCGAGCAATGAACAAAGGACCTTGTCTCAAATATAATTGAATACATGGACCAACAGCCAAGGTCATCTGTTAGCCTGTTTAGAATGTGAAGTTGGTCTCAACCAAAACAGATTGAGATTACTCTGCAGCATGCACGTTGTTTCCAATCAAGATTGATGACATATTATTCATTTATAATGAACTATATTTTATGATCCTTTAATATTTTACTGATTGATTGATTGATCATCAATCATTTGGAAATCTCATATCATACAACCTTATCACGCTCAACTACCAGTCTGCCTACATATGAAACTCTTTTCTTGTGATCTATATACACACAAAAAAGAAAAAAAGAAAAGAAATATGAATATATATTCATTCACTGGAACAAGGTCAAAACCCCAGTGGCCACCCCACACTGAAAGATGAGTTTTTCTCTGGCTGTATCCCAGCAAAAGCCAACAATTAAGGAGAACTGTGAAGTGAGCAGAGTAGAGCCAGCCCTACCTCACCTGTGTCCCTGCCTGTACCTCAGTGCTCTGGGCTGATAATTGGTGCACCAACTCCCTCACAGACATTAAGTTACCTTCAGGCAGCAGCCCTGACCATAGGAATTTACATGGGCTTTGGTGGTAAGACAGACTGTAGACATTAATATGGTCCTTGGTGATTTCAGGACTACTGACCCAAACATGGCATCCAGCAGCTACGAAGACCACCATTATTAACTGAGTCTGGGCCACTAAATAACTTTGAAGGCAGCAAAGACTGAGACATCACTGACATATCAGGCAGCTGGACAAACAGCAACCATCCATATAAATCCCAGGCTTCAGTGAGGTCTAACGAAGAAGCACAGAACACTAATAACAATATGGACTCTCGTAGCATCTTTTGGTCCAAACCAAAAATCAGACCTTTCCTCTTTGCCTAGATCCAGGGGAAATTTCAAAACTGTACATCAGGCTCTGAGGCTGAGTGTGTGTCTACATAAACTCTAAGCTGTTTTATACCATTCTGCTGACCCATCATGATGTCTCTACTGAGCAATGACACCATGTAGACCTCAGTCTCTCCATCACCTGGATCCATACCCAGTTCCCCCTCTCTCTGTAGCTCACTCCTTGCTCTTTTTTTTTCTTTCTTTTACCTCTCCATCATATGTTTGTTTCTTGTATTGGCCCTTGGGGGGCTTCCAAACTGCCCTCAAAAAGAACACTATTATCAAAAGTATTGATAATAGTTTGATTTTATTAAGTTGTTACATGTTATAAATAATTATAAATATTTCTGAAAATTTCTATCCTTCTAATAAATACTCCACTGAAGTCAATCAAAAACACGTCTTTTAAGGAGAATTATTATATACAAAACAAGATGGTATATAAATAAAAATTACTATTATCTTCTTTCAGAAAGCTCATTTTTGGAGCTTCAAAATAACCTATATATTTTGTTTGAGTTTAACTGCATAGAAGGGATTGTAATTGTAAGTGTATGACCACCTTTGCTTAAATAAAATGTCTACCATGTGCATCCTTCCTACCATGAATTTATAATTTTCATTTGTTTGTTCAAACATGCAATAATGATTTTTATACCGGAACAAAAAAGAGAAGAAATGGAGTAAAAAAAAATTGATTTGCATTATTGTGAGGATCTATGAGTACAGAAGTCAAAAATAAAATGAAATAAGAATAATCCCTGAATAGGTTTTATATTTCTTGCTATAAACCTATTATTAACTACTATCTCTGCCTCAGGTTCTGACAAAAACTCAAAAACAACCCACCATATCTGCTGATCACAAGGCTGTCTTGGATGAGATTGACTCTCAAGAAGAACCAAACATCCAAGAGGCCTTTGAGATGATCAACTGTGCCTTTGATCAAGACCAAACCTTGCTTGAAGATCAGGCCAATTCTAATCAACACAACTTAAACCTGACTAAATTATTGACTGCCCTGAGCAAATGTGTTGCTCAGAAACATCAAGTGGACACAATAAGTTTCCAAAGCATGTCCCATAAGCTACCATGGACCACAGTTAGGCACCAACAAGGTAATTATTTAAGGCAAGTCTTCTACTTTGTGATAGAAACCTTGACCATATTGAAAAATAAGTAAATATTCTAATATAGTATCATACCTACTACGCTTCTTGCTAGGCTCTCTTTCAAGTCCTATTTCCTATTCATTTAACCTCTCAATACAAGGAGAATGTCTTAGGGATTTACTGCTGTGAACAGGCACTATGACTAAGACAATTCTTATAAGGACAACATTCAGTTGGGGCTGGATTACAGGTTCAGAGGTTAAGTCCTTTATCATCAAGGGGGGAACATGGCAGCATCTGGGTAGCATAGTGCAGGCAGAGATGAGAGTTCTACATCTTCATCTGAAGGCAGCTAGTGGAAGACTGACTTCCACGAAGCTAGAGTGAGGGTCTTAAGCCCAAACCCACAGTGACACACCTACTCCAACAAGGCTGCACCTCCTAATAGTGTTACTTGTCAGGAGTCATAATGGGACAAGCTAACAACTAGCAGGTGATCATCCTGAGATGGCCCGCCTCAGATTATTATATAATCTTCGACTATTTCACCCTTATTAAGCAAGGCTGTAAGGGCTTCATTTTAGGAAAGATTCCTGCTATTGAAATGCTTTTCCTGTTGTTATTATTAAACATATAAAACAATCATTAAGTAATAGCACACCCCTTTGGAACAGATCTCTGCAGATCCATGAAGATGAAGATGTAGTGATGCTATATAGACAGATAGATGACTTCTTAAGTCTTAATATGATCCTATAAGAATTCCTAAAATTATATCAGTGATTATTAAGCTCTTTTATAGTGGGACTGCTATTAAGTCTTTTTCTGATAGTCAAAACTGCAATGAGAACCCCACCAGTCTCCCAAATGTCACCAGTTAATTGTTCTTAGATACTAACCAGACTTTCTCCTACTCAGAGCACATTCCAAGAGGTTGTAAAACAACTAACCAAAGGCCATAAAAAGAGAACTAATGATTTCTTATAGGGGCTAAGACAGAAGATAAGATATTGACTTGGTTTATCTATACAAAACTTCACTAATAACTTAGTTATGATTTTAAACCTTTAGTGAACCGGTAGAGCTGAGACAGGTGATGGATGTTTAGGCAGATAATTACTCCTAATGGATATGCATGTAAACATTCTCTGTTGTAAACTTCTATTTCAATTTATGATTTGACTTTTTATGTGAACTTGTGGTGAACTTTGTATCGTGTGATCATGTATTCTGAATGATGTTTAAGTGCTGAGGGCAAAGAGAAGAGTCAGAAATGTGCTTAGAATTGAGCAGAAAAGAGCTAAGGAGAACTGAGCTGAGACGATCTGGACTGAGAAGAACTGAGCTGAGAGAGGGACTGAGCTGAGGAGAAGTTTTTAGACAGAACAACTTTTAGACAGAAATGAACTCAAGAAGAACTTAGAAGTATAGGCATAGCACTGGGAGAAAAGGCATTGAGAATAAGAGCATTATTGGGATATCAGAGCAAGAAGAGAGAGCAAGATCAGAAGGAGACTGTCGAGTGGAATAACTTAGAGACTATAGATAACTTAAAATACTAAAAGAGCAAAGTACAGAATGCAAAGGGAAAGAGGAAAAAAGAAGAAGCTGCAGAGAACAGAAGGACCAGGCAGGCTTCTCCTTATCATGGGACAGAACCAGTCCTTTCTTAATAATGAGACAGGCTTACCCTTATTAGAAGGAACAAGCTTTTTTTCTTACAAACTTGGGTTTAATTCATTTAGCACTAAAAGGGTAGAAGCTTTTTCTTTTCTCTATGCAATAAAGATTGAAGTTCATTTTTCACCCAGAATGAGTGAGGTCTTCCTGCACCAGTGCTTGGTCTTTTGCTCCATATGCATATGTAAGTATGAATGTGTATGTAAGTATATAATTGTAAGAATGTATGCATGTGTATGTATAAGAATGTAATTGTGGGACTGCATGGAAGCAGAGCCCAACTGGCATGAGTAGAAATGTATAAATACATATTCATGAATCTGTACATGAACTTATATAAGTTTATGCATATTTGCCTATGTGAAAATTTTTCCTTCTGCAAGCCCTATTCACTTCTATTGGTTCAATAGAAGTCTATTGCTCCAATAGTCTACTTCTCCCTAGCCTGACAAGCAAGAGGCATAGGGACAAAAGGAAAAGGCTCTAGAAAATAATCCTTTACTTTATTTCCTGCTGTTTTAGAATGAGGTGCTAAGTGCCAGAGACTGCAGTTTCTGGCCTCAGAGGAACACAAAAGGCAGGTCAGCTACAGGAATAGAGCATAGTGACTTAGACATAGATAAGTAAATCAGCTACAGTAACACAGTAACTTAGACTTAGATAAGTAAACTTATCATTACACAGCAACCCAAAATATCTCGTAAGACAATGTCTTACCCTCTGCTGACTGCTCTTCCCCCTGCCTCAAGAAGAAACCAACGAGAAAGAAGACTAATGCTAGGGCTGGCCCCTGACAGTCACTCTGTGAGCCAAGCGTATACAAACCATAACAAAGAATGTACTCTATAAATAAACACAATGAACTGATCTCTCTTCCTGCCAGTAAAATACTAAAAATGACCATAGGCAGCAAAGTAAACATTCTGAACCAGCTGTGAAAGTGGCGGGCAGCTAGGAATTTGCAATACCTCAGAACTAATGGCAAACTTTCCTTTCTTAAATGGATATAATTTCATGATAATATTCTCAGTAAATTCATTATGGGCACCTCACTCTTACTATAATCTGATCAAATGTGAATGGGAATATTTTATGCATCAAACTATGAAGTTTTATAGTCATAAAATATTTAGTACCAGTTTTTTCTCTTTATCTTCTTTTGGATAATTTCATACAAGAACATGATACATGTTAATCACATTCTCATCTCACACTCTTATTTTCCTCTATCTTCCATTAATTATAAACTCTTCCCAATAAGATACTCTCCTGCTACATGTATTCCATTGTTGTTGGTTTTTAAAGCTCACAGAGCATAACCTGGGATACATACATGGTTATATGTATGAAGTAATCTCTGGAGCCAAGTTAAATAATCAACAGCAAAGCCACTGAATGCAATGATTTCCTGCACCCCAGCTGGCCCCTGCCAATGCCTCCCTAGAGAAAGCCTCTGTCTTAGAACACCTATGGTCACTTGATTTTGATAAAGTACCTAAAACTATCCAGTGGGAAAAGACAGCATTTTCAACAAATGCCCAAAATATGATGATGAGCAATCATAACAAGGCATCAAGGGCAGGATGGCAGCACATTCCCTATCAACAGACGATAAATATTAGTTCCCATAGCTACATACGAAAGTAGTTTTCACTCTCTATTTTGGACACTTCTCTTTGCAAAGTCCACTTCAGAAAATCACAACCAATCAAATTGTACCATGGTGGAGCCCAGTCCCACCCTAAATCACAGAGAATATTATTCAGAGCAAAATGCCATGGGCAGTTGAAAATTAAAAGAATGTAATGAAATGGAATACACACATCAATGCAGAAACTCCAATTACTGCCCCACTAAATGCAGTGAATAACATACTACAACAGGAAAACTAATTCATTTAAGATGATATTGCAAAACATAACGCTATATAGAGATTCATTCAAGCAATTTCTAATAAAATTTCTAATTAAACTCGACAATGTCCAGTGAACATGAACAAGCAACTAGAGCTAAGACTGTGGAGCATGAAAGCAGGTTCCATGGTACAATGGCAGTATTTACAGTGATAAGATTACAGTGGCTAGCCGCACATCCAAGCCTTAGTCTTGGAAAAATATGGGGAATTTAGGAATTGCCAGCAATGCTGAAAAATAAAATTGGTCAGTTGAAAATATAGAACATCTCACCTTGCTACTGACTAAAAAACTCAAATGAAATGCATTTCCTCATCTGTCCATGATTAGGAAGAGTGAGGCTGCATATTGCCTAAACTTTAGGTCTAAAGCAAATGTAAAGGGAGGAGTAACATTACTTGCAAACTCACACTTTACTGGCCACCAAGCACAAGAATAAAGGTTGTCACCCTGGAAGGTACAGCCACTGAGAGAAGATGGAGGGTAATCTTAAATATTTTCTAAATCCTAGGTAGTGATGGATGTCTATGTGCAAAGAAGAAGGAAAAGACATTACAGATCTCTTGGGGGACATATGGACTCAAATATCAGTCATAAATTACAAGGACATAAACAGGCAGTAAGTTTGAAAGAGAATATTATAGCATACATGAAAGCACTAAAGAGAGGAAATGGGAAGGAAACACATATTTTAAAAAGTGTAAATTGTCCCTTCCAATCTTTGCTGATAATGGCTCTTCATTGTCATTATGCTAGGTAAAAACTTTAAGCAAAATTTATGTTTAAAAATGATTTTGAGAACTTTGAATATACATACAGTATACAAAATGCCACAGCATCAATAAAGAAGATAAACCATTCATAGGAGCAGGGCAGTTTATGCAGCCCATACTAACTGGTCTTTAGCAATATCTAAAGGATATAGGACTTGTCACCTTTGGGGATTTTTTTTTTAAAAAAAATATTTACATCTTCATAATCCTGACCCTGGAACCCTGATTCATGTTCGATATAGATGAAAGCTAAAAATAGGAAATAGCAAATAGGAGTTATTACACAGTAATTAAGAACCTTTCATAAAAATGAAACTACATATCTCTCTCTCTCTCTCACACACACACACACACACACACACACACACACACACACACACACACACATTTTCCTTTTCAAGTCAGAGGAGTAGACCCATGGAGAAATAAGCTTTCTAGCCTTTGGAGGTATACATCAGGAACACAAGTCAAGTATTTTAGTTTATATATCATCTGTACTACAGGCATGTTGGGCACAATGACAATGGAACTATGTTGACTCCACATGGCATCTCTTCCCTTATAGTGTTAAAGAATTTGTCATACAAAGTTGCTTCAACTCTCAATGTGTTTGACAGCTCTCAGGCCCAAGAACTGCCAACTACAACCAGATTTTTTTCTTTGATTATGTAACCCATGACATCTTTCTCTCTGCAGCTGTCATCTATGCTTAATAAAGAGTAAGTTTAAAAATGACTAATCATCTCATTTCTAAATGACAACTTTGTGAAACAGTAAAATAAATAAGAGTAGGGGAATCTAAAGGATGTGATCAGTAATAGCATTCTCATGAGGGATTAGAGCACTTAAGAGCCTACTCTGTTATTAGAGTAAGGTTGTACTCTCCACCACTGTCAGCTATGATAAATAGAATTAACAACTTATGCCCAGACATATGGAAAAGGACATCCACAGCAAAGATAGACACATGTCAGTCAGTAAAGATTAAAAGTTAAATTTAGATAGAAAGGTTCTCTTCAATGCAATGAATGCTCTGACTGTGAAAGGTGAGGCAGGGGCAGAAGAAACCTATAGCCATTAAGCAGCTGTTGCAACTTGATCAGAGAAAGAACCGACACGGCACTTCTAGGAAATCTGCAAACCCCTACTACCAGAGAAACAGGTAGGCTAACTGCAGAACCTCAGGTCTCCTTCTGCTCCTCCACATCCAATGCCCCAGTCTCAGTCCCAGCTCTGCAGAATACCTACTGCTCTCTTTTTCCCACCTTTTCAAAGTACCAAGGAATTTCCACTTCCACCCCTAACTTCTTGTTTTTACTAGCCCTCACCTCCAGCTTGCTCTCATTAAAAGCCCATAGACTCATGTGGCCAAGGAAAGAAGTAGGCTAACTCTATATCTTCAGCTTGCCCTCTGCTTCTCCAAATTTAGTCCCCATGTCTCACCCTTGCTCTGAAACAGAACACCTGCTGTAGCCTCCCTTCTTCCTTGCCCCCAGGCTCCAGTGGATCATAAAGATCTTCCCCTCTAAACTTCCTTCCACAACTAACTTCTTTGTCTTGAACCCCACACCCTCTTGAACCAAAGGTCAGTCTTTCCAGGAAAAGAAGAGGTTTAACTTCTAATATCCCTATACCCTCTATCCATCCAGGACTTCCCATCCCTGAGTCTCATTCCCATTTCTAGGTTGGACTTTCTCTTGTGTTCTTTTCTCCCTCTCACTCCCATTTCAAAAGAGCTAATTAAGAAGTTCTTAGTGGAGTATCATGTTTTCTTCCTGTTTTCTTGTGAACCCCATGAACACATTCCAGCCCATGTCCATTCCTAGGTATCAACTGGTAATACCTAGAAACATTATAACTTGAAACCCAGTGGTTATGTGTATCAGAATCCCAGAAGTATCTTCCTTTCACTGCACTGCCCTACTCTACCCTACTCTACTAAAAACCAGAGAGGAAGCAAAACCACCAACAAAATACCAACTCAAAAAGACAAGACTTAAGAGCAGAATGATTTACAATCTTCCCACACCCAGTTGCCTAGATGTCAATGTAAAAATAGAGTAAGAGCCAGGGCAATATGACTCTACTAGAGATCAGAAATCCTAGCACAGCAGGTCCTGATTAATTCGACATAGCTGAACAATAGGCAAACACACACACTCACACACAGAGAGAGAGAGAGAGAGAGAGAGAGAGAGAGAGAGAGAGAGAGAGACAGAGAGAGACAGAGACAGAGACAGAGAGAGAGACAGAGAGAGACAGAGAGAGACAGAGAGAGACAGAGACAGAGAGAGAGACAGAGACAGAGACAGAGACAGAGACAGAGACAGAGACAGAGACAGAGACAGAGACAGAGACAGAGACAGAGACAGAGAAAGGTCTTTTTAAACAACAGTTATCAATATGGTAGAGGTACTTAAGGAAGGTTTGAATAAATCCCTTTTTAAAATGGATCAAAATATAGTGTAAGAAAATTGTGGTAGTTTCAGTAGGAATGTTCCCCATACACTAGTATATTTAGTGACTTGGTAAATGGGGCATGGTGTTGCCCTGCAGGACTTAGAGGGTGTAGCCTTTTAGGAGACATTGTGTCACTCAGGTGGGCTTTGGACTTTCAAATGCTAAAGCCAGACCCAATGTCTCCTATCTCTTTCTCCTAAGAAGCTTGTAAATTATTATAAGCTCCAATCTAGTGTTGAGGACTTGTCTTTTAGTCTTCATCCTAATGCTCAGTTCTGGCCTCCAAGATTGGAGTCTGCTGGAATGCTGAAGGACCCTACCCTCAGTTAATTCAGATTGGTAAATAAAGTGCTATAGACAATAACTGGTGAGAAGAGACATAGGCAAGAATTAGGTTTCATGGATTTGGGAAAACAAGTAGGAAGTAAGAGGAGTAAAGGGGCCACCATTGGATAGTAAGAATGTGCAGAAGATAAGCAAAGAGAGCCTCCATGGGCTAGGGTAAAAGAAATAGCAGCCCAGAGGCCTGCCTAATTGGAGCTAAGAGCATCCAGATGACACATAGTAATAGCATGGGTTATGTAAAGGAAGTAGATTGGAACAGCATAGAGGTTATACAGCTGTCCAGCTATTATGCTGCATAAGGCACATTAAGATATACAGGCTGTGTGACTGTCTTTTATCCAGAAATATACATAGTCAAAGATGCAAAGAAACACCCATGCAGGAACTTTTGTAATAATCTTTTACAAGTTAGTGGTGAATCTTCACCATTAATAATTTCCTGGCCCATAATGGAATTTTGACTGGCTTAATCTTGTGCGGGTCTATAGAGTTTCACTAGCATTTCCCTGACAGGTGGAGAGGATGAATAATATTTGTATTTCT
Source organism: Rattus rattus (assembly GCF_011064425.1). NCBI lineage: Eukaryota > Metazoa > Chordata > Mammalia > Rodentia > Muridae > Rattus > Rattus rattus. The sequence goes on along the minus strand of NC_046157.1, from coordinate 95,127,106 downwards.
AATAATTATATCACTGTTTCATAACTTACTTTGTAATTGGACTGATTTGTTATTGATGGTTTGTTTCTAGAGGTCTTTGTATATTCTAGACACTAATCCTTTTAGAAAAATAGCTAGAAAAGATTTTTGGACTCATATCCTGTGTTCTTAGTGCTTTATTCCAAAAGATTTATTCCATTTTTCTAGGTCAAAGGAAACACTTTACTTATTTATAGCAATTTATAGATACCAGATGTCATGTTGAAGTCTTTGATCATTTGGTGCTGAGTTTTGTGCAGAGGGAATGATGAACACTCAGTTTCAATTGTTTGTAGTTGACATCCATTATGTCCAGCACCATTTGTTAAAGAAGCTGTCTTTTCTCTAATGCATACTTTTACTTTTAGTAATCGTGTCAAAACACAGGTACCTACAGTTGTGTGAAATTGTATCCCAGTACTCTTTATTTCATTGATTCATAAGTCTATTTGTAGCAGTACAATGCCGTAGTCCTATGGCATGCCTTGCAATGTAGTATAGAGAGTTATACCTCCTGTAATATGGATATTGTTCATGGGTGCTTTGGTTGTCCTTGGACTTTTTATGATTCCATGTAATTTTAAAGACTGTTTTTGTCACCTTGGGAAGATTCCCTATGGTGTTTTGATTTCATTTATATTGAAACTGTGTTAGGCACTTGATAAAATTATTATCTGCATAAAAATAATTTTTCCATTCCTCTATAATGAGGAATATTTGCATTTTCTAATGCTTTCTTCAAATGCCATTTTCTCTGACTGTAGATTTTCCCTGTAGTTGACTTTCATTTACTCCTCTCTGACTCAAAAGTAATAGGAGCTAGGTGGTAGTTTGGTGTTTCCAAACAAGCAGAAGAAATCAAATTCACAAGTCTCAAACTGTGTATTAATGGCAGTCATCATCTTCTTCCTTGTTTATACAGCTGCACTGTTGTGTTTAACAATCCAAATGGAATAATTTTCCTCCTAAAGACTAAAGCCATTTGTAAATTGAATTAACTATGTCCCAGTATGGTTTCAAACCTTTCTGTATTGGTCAGTTAAATAACTCCTCACTCCAAGTTCCATGTTCTCATTCTTGAAAACCATTCTGTATGAACTTTTCCCTGGTTCCTGGGGTTACAATAAGATACATGCTATCATCCTAGCATATCACTCACACTAGTCCTGGAAAGTTGTCTAAGTTGTTAGTACCAGGCATGATTTCTGTCCTGTTAAGAGAGTCTTAAATCCAAATAGGTAACTGTTGGTCACCACCAATATGTGACTGCCCACCATTGCTGGGTCCTTATTCTTTTTTTTTCTTTTCTTTTTTGTGACTGGATATTTTCTTTATCTACATTTCAAGTATTATCCCCCTTCTCAGTTTCCTCTTCAAAACCCCTCTATCCCATCCCCCGACCCCTGCCTCCATGAGAATGCTCACCTACCCAACCACCCACTCCCTCCTGCCTTCCTGCCCTGGCATTCCCCTACACTGGAGCATGGAACCTTCATAGGACCACGGTCCTCTTTTCACATTGATGCCTGACGAGGCCATCCTCTGCTACAACCATGAGCTAGAGCCATAGGTTGCTCGATGTATACTCTTTGGTTGGTGGTTTAGTCCCTGGGAGCTCTGGGGGGGTCTGGTTGGTTTATACTGCTATTCTTCCTATGGTGTTGCAAACCCCCTCATCTACCTCAGTTCTTTCTCTAACTCCTTTGGAGGCCCCGTTCTCATTTCAATGGTTGGCTGCGATCACCTGCCTCTATATTTTTCAGGCTCTGGCAGAGCCTCTCAGGAGATAGCTATATCAGGCTATTGTCAGCATGCACTTCTTGGCATCCCCAATTGTGACTGGGCTTGGTAACATCATGTGGGATGGATCCCCATGTGTGGCAGTCTCTGGATGGCCTTTCCTTCAGTCTCTACTCCACCTTTCCTTCCATATTTCCTCCTCTGAGTATTTTGTTCCCCCTTCTAAGAAGTACTGAAGCATCCACACTTTGGTCTTTTTTCTTCTTGTGGTCTGTAAATTGTATCTTGGGTATTCTGAGCTATCGTATAGTGGTATGTCCACTTATCAGTGAGAGCATATGTGATCACATAACCAAATAAGCTGACAGAGCATAACGTAATATGTTGGCAAATTCCCTATAAACCTCAGAATTGTGTAGAATAGAAATGGTATGTTGAAATAAATTTAAAAAAATCCTAATTTTCTCAAACATTTCATTTCTGTACAAAATATCATATGCTGCAAAGCTTCAACTGACTTATTGTTTTACTCTGTAATATCAATTATTATTTTATTTTGTTATATTTTCATTGTCGTGAAAATATAACAATATTATGATCATACACTGTCACCTGTGAAACATGTGCATAAAGTATCAAGATAACTCAGTAATGTCAAGGATAAACAATTTTTCTTCAAAAAATATTTGTAGGTGTGCAAAAACTGTGCTCAGCCAGTCAATACTCTACTATATACTCACAAATATAGAGAACACACAAACCAAAACATAAAATCCATGTCATCAAAAGTGTGAAAAACAAAGAAAAGCAAGGTAGCATTGAAGTTAATAAGAAAGGCTGTATAAAGTCAAACATTGGACTGAGTCCTGGGACCCCAGTAGAAGAGTTAGGAGAAGGACTGAAAGCGCTGAAAGGGATTGCTTATCCATAGGAAGAACAATATCAACTAACAAGTCCCCACAGACTTTCCAGGGACTAAAACACCATCCAATGGGTGGACCTATGGGTATCACTACATATGTAGCAGAGGACAGCCTAAACTGGTATCAATGAGAGGGAGGTACTTGGTCCTGTGGAAACTTGTTGCTGCAGCAACAAGTCAAGAGTAGGTGAGAGAGAAACACCCTCTTAGAGGCAAAGGTGAGGTGGTGTGGAAAGGGAGGTTTGTGGAGGAGAGATCAGGAAGGGGAACATTTGAAATGTAAATAAGCAAAGTAATTAATATAAAAAATAATGCATAAAATACAGAAATATTAATTAATACAGTAATAATGGAAACAACAAACCATGACACAAAGAGTTAGACAAAAAGAGAAGCAAGGGGCATGAGTCTCCCCTCCACATCTCTTGCCTGGAACAGCAGCCAATAAAGCAGAAACACCTCAGGCCTCAAAACACTAAAGACCCACACTCTACCCAATTAAAGGAGGAGTCACTGAGAACCACAGAATCACAGGAGCCTGCAGCAGAAGCTGACTCAAACTGAAAATATGGAACAAGCAATTCCAGCTAGACTGAGGAGTTTGAAAGCAAGTTCCATGGTAAGATTACAGTATTTACAAGGTTAAGACTACAGAGCCTAGTGACAAATTAAAGACTCAGTCTTTAAACTTCGAAGTTTAAGCCAGGGAAATTGAAGGACTTCTCAATCTCTAAAATGAAATGAGTCAGATGAGATATAATACAGAGTAACTCACCACTCAGAACACAAGAAAACTCAAATTGAATGCATTTCCTCATCTGCCAATGAGTCCGATTTTGTCTTATCTTAGGCCCAAAGTGTCATAGAGAAAGAAAAATTGTTTGTAATTTACTCTTTACTGAATAAGAATAACAGCTGTTAGTCTGAAAGGTATGGGCACTGAGTGTGAAAATCCCTGGTGACCAGGAGAGTTTTCTAGATCCTGAACAATGAAATTGTCCATGAGGGAAGACATGAAAAAAATTACAGATCTATTTGGGAACATTTCAACTCAAATTTAGTTTAAAATTGCAATGAAAACCAGGCAGTGAATTTTACAGAAACACTAAAGAATATATGGCAGTACTTGAAGAAAGAAAATGAAGGGGAAATGGTATCGAATATGTAAAATGTACTAGATCTTTGCTGACCATGAGTCTCCATTGTCATCCAACCAGTTAAAATTTGAAGCAATTATATGCTTATAAAAATAAAAGAATTTGAGGATTCTAAATGCTCACATGGTATAGAAAATGACGTCACAACTTTGCAATGTAATCCTTTTATATGAGTTCTAGAATGAAAGTGAGTGCTTACCACATTAGGTTGCCATTAGCAGCATCTAAAAAACATAGGATTTCATGACTCCTGAGACAGGAAATTTTATGCAATGAGCAGAGGTTGATTAAAACTTAAAGAAAATAAAAACAGCCCATTTAACTAAGATGGCTTGAGTGAGCTTAAATAGACTACATATCCAATTCATTGTGTTTGTATTTCTTATTGGAGAAAAAAAGAAATTGACTTGATATATCTTGCAATTGCTCTTGACAACATGCCACTTCTAAGGTGTTTGTACAAGTATAAGTGTGTAATGACAACCCTGGCAGCCTAATACATGTCCAGTATGTATCAATGCTATGAACAGGGAATAGCAAAATAAGAGATAGTACACACCAAAAATAATACTAATCAAAACATTGAAACTGGTTCTGAATTTTCCCCCACTTTCCTTTGAGGACAGAGAAATAGACCTGTGTAGAAAGTAGCTAGGAATTGTCAAACCTTTGCAGGTACACATTTAAGAACATCAGTCAGGTTACATATCCTGCCAATTACAAGCATGATTGGCACAATAAAACTACAGGAACTCCCACACTGCCTCTCCTCCTTATTTTGATAATGAATTTTTCAGCCAGAGTTGCTTTGGCTTATCTTCTTTCAATGTGTTGCTTACCTCTGTGTCCCCAGTATGGCTTAATTCAACCAAGGGTTTTTTCTGTTTAGTTTCAGTCATGCCTTCTTTACCAGTGATGTTATTTCTCATAATTCTGCTGCTGCCATCCATGCTCATGGAAGAAAGTGACTGTTACATGGATAAATACCTCAGATATAGCTGATTGTTCTTTAAAGTGGTATAAGAAATATGAATACAGAAACCCTAATGATATGGTGGGTGACAGAATTCCCATTGGATTCTAAGAGAACTTCGCAGATATATGAAGATAGATACTAAGTTTGTCCTCTCTACCTCTCACAGCTATAGTACCCACTACTGACATGTGGGAACTGGACACTTGAACAAGAAAATGTGCTACAAATATATGACACTAGATGTCAAAGAATCACTGAGCTACCTGTCAGTGAGTAAATCATTAAAAATTGTGTTACAATATAAAACTTGAAAATTATACCACTGTAAAATATGACAAGAGGGCAGAAGAATCCACCTTATCTAAAATAAAGTTAAATATATGGACCAACAGCCAAAGTTATCTGCTAGCCTCTATAGCATGGAAAGTTGGCCTCAATTTCAAGAGATAGTTCCTCTTTCCTTTGTAGCATGCACATGGTTCCCAATCAAGTTTTATGAAATATTGTTCAGTCTTTGATGTGTTTATAAAAAGATAAAAAAAAAGTGGAATACGTTTTGTGGACATCTAGTCAGGTATAGGGGAAGGAGTACCTTGGTGGGCCCATGCTGAGGTATCCCATCCCCCTGAGGGACCAGCCACATGGTGTTATAGCTTGGAATAGTTTATTCAAGGCATGCTGAGGGAACTGGAGAGGGCAGGAGAGGAAGAGAAAGGCAGGGAGAGAGTGATAGAAAAAGACAATAAAGAACTAGAGGCTGGCCATGAACATGGAGAAAGAGGGGAAGACAATGGGAAAGAGAGGGTAAGAGGCAAAGGGACAGATTTGGAGCGAAGGCAAGAGCAAGATAGTGATTTTATCATGAGTCAAGCATACCTGGCTGTTGCCAGGTAACTGTGGGACTGAGCTTAGACAAAATGCTAACATTCATAATGAACTATATTTTATGATCTTTTCAAGATTTAATGATTGATTATTAATCATTTGGGATGCTCACATCAGACATCCCATCAAACTTAACTACCAGTCTGCTGACCTATGAGACTCTTTTCTCATGATATATACCCACAAAAAAGAAAAAGAAAAAAATGTCCATTTGCTGTTGTATATACAATCAATGGAGAATGATCAAAATTGTAGTGGCAAGCACTCCCACTGGAGGATGAGTCTCACTCTGCCTGTATCCCAGCAAAAGCCATCAACTAAGGATAATTGTGAAGTGGCCTGAGGAGAGTGGGGCCATCTCTAGCTAACCTGCTTCCCTGCCTGTACTTCAGTACTCTTGGCTGTTATATAGTTGGCTGACTCTCTCACAAACATTAAGATGCCTTCAGACAGCAGCCCTGACCATGGGAATCCACATGGACTTTGATGGTAAGACAGGCTGCAGACATCAATATGGCCCTTGGCCATATCAGGACCACTGACCCAAACATGATACCCAGCGGCCACACAGAACACCAACCTCAACAGGTTTTGAAGTGTTTACATGTGCCAGTAAATCACCAGGGCTCTGCTAGGCAGCAAAGACTAAGAGATCACTGACATATCAGGCAGCTACACAGACAGCCAACATCCATATGAATCTCAGGCTTCATTGAGATCTAGGGAAGAAGCATGGAACAATGACAATGATGTGGACTCCAGTGACATCTCAACCAAGGTCCAATCCAAAAAGTGAACCTTTCCTCTTTGCCCAGATCCAGGGGGAATTCCAAAGCTGGGTGTCAGGTTCTGGGCCTGAGTATGTGTCTGCATAAGCTCCAAGATGCTTTATACCATCATGCAGACCCATCCTGCTGACCCATAGTTGATGTCCCTACTGAACAATGACAGCATGTAGACCTCAATCTTTCTGTCATGTCTCCACATCTCCAGTTCCTCTTCTCTGCTTAGCTCACTCTCTGTTCTGATTTTCTCTTTTTTACCTCTCTATCACATGTTTGTTCCTTGTAGTAGCCCTTGGGAGACTTTCAGCCTGCCCTCAAAAGGAACAATATTATCAAAAATACTGATAATAACTTATACTCATGGCAACTTAACAAGAACTTAACAACTTTCTTTAGTTGCTATGTACTATGTACTATTGTTGCCTGTAGTTTTAAAAAGAACCCAAGCTAAATCCAGCTATAGGCAGGCACTGATTGTTTTGCCCAACCCACTGGTTCCCTTAACTACCTTGCTGAGCTTTCCAAACCAGTTTGACCTGAAATTCATAGAGCATTTGCTCCAGATTCTCAGGTCATCCAGCTCCTGGGGCTGTCCAGCAGAACACCAACTACTGCTCACTCAGCTCTCCTTAGCCCCGTGAAATGAAAACACTAGAGACTTATACCAGCCAGATTTATAATAATAAATCTCCAACCCCAGAGTGCCCATGCAAAGAACATACAACTCAATACCATAATTATAAGCTGCACGCTTAGATTGGACAAATATACCACTACAGTACTCTCTTGCCCATCTATGAAATCCCTAGGTACTTGCAGCTCCTCCAGGCCATATGGGACTGCTCCATCTTTGACCTCTTTTTCCTCCATCTTCTTCTCACTCTGTCCTCCATCTCTCCCTTCTTCCTTTTAAAAACTTTCAGCTCTGCCTTTTCCCTCCACTGCCCAATCACAGGCTGTAGCCTGACATGACCAATTCAGATTTCACCTAATCTTACCTGAGTATATGATCTATTTCTTGTCAGGGCACCCCTGTTGAGGGAGCAGAAAATACAAAGAGCAATCCACAAAATATTTCAAATTTCAACCCTTCTAAAAGTGCTCCACTGAAACTCAGTTGACGGGGTGGGGAAAAGAACTCAAACCCTGACAGCCAGCAGAATGAATGGAAACAGGCAGCCTTGGGAGGGAAGAGGTTGGGAGTATCTTCCAGAATGTACCAGAGACCAGGGAGGTGAGAGGATATCAGGACTCAAAATGAGGGACCCTAGATGAAATGCACTACAGTGGGGAGCGGGAATTCATGGAGCCCACCTCCAACAGAAAGACGGGACATCAAGTGAGTGATGGGGCTATCCCACAGTCAAAACTCTGACCTATAATTATTCCTGTCTGAAAGAAATGCAGGGATGGAAATGGAGAGGAGCCTGAGGAGAATGATGTCCAGCAACAGGCCCAAAGTAGGATCCAGTTCAAGGGGAGGCCCCATGGCCTGTCACTATTACTGAGGCTATGGAGTGCTCACAAAAAGAAACCTATCTATCATGACTGCCCTCTGAAAGATCTAACAAGCATCTGAGTCACATGGAGATATGTGTACCCAACCAATGAACAACCCCTTTGGTTGAATTAGGGAAAAGCTGAAAGAAACAGTCTCAATTAACCTGGACCCCTGAGATCTCTCAGACAGTGGATTACCAACCAGGCAGCATGTACCAGCTGATCTGAGGCCCCCAACACATATATAGCAGAGGACTGCCAGATCTGGGTTCATTCACAGAAGGTATACCTAACACTGAAGAGACCAGAGGGAGTTTAGAGGACTGATGGGGTGGGTGGGGTGGGGACATCCTCGTGGAGATGGCAGTCAGAGGTGGGGGGTAGGTATGGGATGTGGACTGGGAGGGTAATAAAATCTGGAGTGTAAAAAAGAAGAAAAAAGAAAAAGAAACTCTAATGAAAACTCATGTTTTCAGAAGAATTTTTATATACAAGATAGTATATAAGTAAAAATTACTGTTGTCTTCTCTCAGAAAACTCATTTTTGAGCTTTGAAAAAATTATCTATTTGGTATAAGTTTAACTGCATAGAGGGAATTGTAAGTGTATGATAACCTTAGACAAAATGTCAACCATGTGCATTCTTCCTACCAGGAATTTGTAAGTTTCTTAGGTCTGTGTATTCAAACATACAATAATGGTTCTTATTTCTGGAATATAAAACAGAAGATAGGTATGGATATAGACTAGAGAATTTAAATACATTATTGTGGAGACTATGGGCACAGAACTAAAATTAAAATAAAATAAAAACAATCCTAAAATTGGTCTTTTATTTCTTACTATATACCTATTATAAACAGTTGCCCCTACCTCAGGTTCTGACAAAAAAAAAAAAAAACAAAAACACCATATCAACTGATCACAAGACAAACAACAAGGGTGACTTGGACATGATAGTCTCCCTATCATGGAGAACCAAACCCAAACATCCATGAGGATTTTGAGAAGATGATCATCTCTGCCTTTGATCAAGGACAAACGTTGCTTGTGGATTAGGCCAATTGTTATCAACACAACTTAAACCTCTCTAAATTATTGACTGCCCTGAGCAAATGTGGTGCTTAGAAACACTAAGTAGACACAGGAAATTTTCAAAGAATGCACCACAGACTTCAATGGATCAGAGCAGAGCTAGGTACAAACAAGGCAAGTATTTAAGAAAAAGCAACTATTCTGTGGAAGAAACCTTGAGCATGTTAACAAATGAATGGATTTACTGATACAGTTAACTAGGAGGCCCCTGGTGTTACACCTGATATGCCTCTTACTGGGCTCTCTTTCGAGTCCTATATCCTATTCATTTAACCACCCAAATACAAGCTAAATGCAGTCTGTAAATAAACACAATAAACTAATCTCTCCTTCCTCCAGTGAAATACTAAAACTGTTCAGAGGCAACAAAGTAAAGGTTCTAAACCAGCTATGAAAGGAGCAGGCACCTAGAAATTTGCAATGCTTCAGAACTAATGGCCTAACGTTTCTTTCGTTAAACAGACATGATTTCATGGCAATATTCCCAGTAAATTCATTATGGGCTCCTCACTCTTCCTCACTGTAGTCTAATTAAATGTGAATGGAAATGTTTTATACTTCAAACAATGAAGTTTTGTAGTTATAAAATATTTAGTATCATGTTTTTTCTCTTTATCTTCTTTTGGATAATTTCATACAAGTATATGATACATTTAAATTACACTCCCATTTCAGACTCTCTCTCTCTCTCTCTCTCTCTCTCTCTCTCTCTCTCTCTCTCTCTCTCTCTCCTCTATAAATTATAAACTCTCTTCCCAAAAAGACACTCTCCTGATTCATGTCTTTTGGTTTTATTTTTGGAAGCTCACTAAGTTTAACCAGGAATACCCACATGGTCATATGCATGATGCAATTTCTGAAGCCAAGAAAAATCACCAATGGCAAAGCCACTGAAGATAACTAATGACTCCCCCTGACCCAGCATCTGGCCCTTGCAGATGCCTCCCTAGAGAAAATTTCTGCCTTGGATGATCCTCCAACATCTGTGACTGAATGTTGATATGCCCAGTCTTGTGCAGGCTGTGTTCATGCAAACCTAGGTCCAGTACTGCACATAGAAAATAAGAATAAGGCTGAGTTGGGTGTTCACATTCATTCACGTCAGCTAAGCTCTTAGAAAACTCAGATAAAGGCTGCTGAAAGCTTGTTCATGAAGACAGGGCTTTGTATAGAACTGCCTCCATATTTAGATTTCAAATGCCTCTTCCTCTAACAACAACCATTCCTCCTGGAGGCCTTGTAGGATAATACTACACATAAGTCTTCAATGTGCATACTTGATAGAGGCCTTTAAAGAAGAAATAAATATATTTCTTGAGGAAACACAAGAAGATACATTAAAATAGGTAGAATACTTTAAATGGGAAACAAATAAATGCAAAAAAAACAAGAATATTCAGTCAAACAAGTGAAGGATATGAATAAAACTGTCCAGGAATTGAAAGTGGAAATAAAAGCAGTAAAGACAATATAAACTGAAGCAATCCTGGAGAAGGAAAAATGTAGGAAAAAGAACAGGAACTACAGACACAAGCATCACCAACAGAATACAAGAAATAGAAGAGATAATCTCAGACCTAGAAGATACAATAGAAGAATATGATACATCCATCAAAGAAAATACAAAATCTAAAAATTTTGTTGCACAAAACATCCAGGAAATCTGGATCACTACAAGAAGAACAAACCTAAGGAGAAGATTATTCCTAGCTCAAAGGCCCAGAAAATATGTTCAACAAAATCATAGAGAAAAACTTTCCTAACCTAAACAGATAGTATAAATATACAAAAAGCTTACAGAACACCAAATAGAGTGGACTAAAAGAAAGATGCTCCCACCACAAAATAATCAAAACATTAAATATACAGGAGAAAGAATATTAAAAGCTGCAAGTAAAAAGGGCCAAATCACATGTAAAGTCAGATCTATCAGATTTACACATGACATCTCAACAGAACTGTAGGGATCCATCCCCTACACAGACACCAAACCCAGACACTATTGCACATGCAAAGAAGTTTTTGCTGACAGGAACCTGTTATAGCTGTCTCCTGAGAGGCTCTGCCACAGCCTGACAAATACAAAGGCAGATACTCATAGCCAACTATTGGACTGAGCACGGGACCCCAGTGGAGGAGGTAGAGAAAAGACTGAAGAAACTGAAGGGATTTGCAATCCATAGGAAGACCAACAGTATCAACCAACCAGAACCCCCAGAGCTCCCAGGAACTAAACTAACAAACAAAGAAACCTATGGCTTCAGCTGCATATGTAACAAAGGATGGCATTGTCTGGCATCAATAGAAGAAGAGGCCCTTGGTCCTGTGAATTCTCATTTCCCCAGTGTAGGGGAATGCCAGGGAGGTGTGGTGGGAGGGGGTAGGAGGGGGAGCATCCTCATAGAAGCAAGGGGATGGCAAATGGGATAGGGGGATTCCAGAAGGGAACCCAAGGAAGGGGGTAATATTTGAAATGTAAATACATAAAATATCCAATAAAAAATAGTAACATAACATCATGAATTTTGCAGGCAAATGGATAGAACTAAAAAACAGAAAAAGAAACTACCAAAGTCTGGGCAGAAGTCTTGCAGACCCTAAGAAACCACAGATGTCATCCCAGAGTACTGTACATAGCAAAATTTCAATCACCATAAAGGAAGAAACCAAGATGCTAAATAACAAACCAAATGTAAACAATAACTTTCAACCAACCCAGCACTACAGAGAAAACAAGATAGAAAATTCTAACCCAATGAGGCAAACTATATTCAAGAAAACACATGAAATAGTTTCATATTATATAATAATACACTAAATCTCATAGAAGAGGAAATCAGAAATACCCTTGAATGCATTGGTACAGGAGACAATTTCCAGAATAGAACACCAATGGCTTCGGCTCTAAGTTCATCAACTGATAAAGTGGACGTCATGAAAACTACAAAGTTTCTGTAAAGCAAAGGACACTATCATTAGGACAAAACGGCCACCTACAGGTTAGGAAATGATCTTCACCAATTCTACATCTGACACACTTTATAAAGAACTGAAGAAGGTAGACACCAACAGCACAAATAACCCAAATAAAAAAATGGGGTGCAGAGCTAACACAGAATTCTCATCAGTAGAATTTCAAATGGCCAGGAAACACTTAAAGAAATCTTCAACGTCATTAGTCATCAGGGAAATGAAAATCAAAACAACTCTGTGGTTCTATCTTACACCCATTGTAAGGGTCCATGATTTGTGAATAATGATAGCCCATCCTCAAATAGTATGCAACAGCAAAGAGTGTCCACTCTGCAGAGAGCCTACCTGTAGGGCTCAACTATACTTCCGGATGGAAAACAGAGGTGTTGACTTTGCAGGATCAAATTGAAACCTGTTAGGATGGAAGTAGATGGCTTTTACTTTTCTATCTCTTGATTGATTGGCTCTATTTCCAGGGGTATAGGTACCTTTGGGAATGGTTTAAGTCTCTGGGAAGTTGGGAATGAATTTTGCTGATTAACTATATTTGGCTCAAGCTAGGTGGTCGGGCAACTTCTACAGCTTCTGATTGGCTGCTTGTGAGGTTGGATCAGGCTAGATGGTGGGGCACATTCCCAGCTGACTGCCTGTGAAGGGTGGTTTTTCCTGGAATTGACTTGTTTGGGACTTTTCTAGTTATGGGAAATAGAAACTTAAGGTTAGTCTCCCAAACTACCAGTTTGCAGCCTGTCATGGAGTCAGTCTGGTTTTCACTATGTCCTCTTACCATCAGAATGCCTAATATCAAATACTCAAGAGATAGTACATGCTGATGAGGATGTGGAGAAAGGGGAACACTGCTCCATTGATAGTGAGGGTGCAAACTTGTGCAACTACTTTGGAAATCAACTTGGCAGTTTCTCAGGAAACTGGGAATAGTTCTACCTTAAGACCCAGGGCAAAATCCAAAAGATGCTCCAACATCCCACAAAGGCATTTGCTCAACTAAGTTAATAGCAGTTTTATTTGTAAGTTCATAGTCAGAAACTGGAAACAACCTTGATTTCCCTCACCTGAAGGAATGGATAAACAAACTGTGGAACATCTACACAATGCAATATTATTCAGCTATGACAAAGGCATCATCAATGGATGAATCTTAAGAATATCATTCTGAATGAGGTAACCTGGTCCCAAAAGGATGTGCACGGCATGTACCTATTTATAGGTGATCATTGGCCATAGAGAAAACCTATGCTCCACTCCACAGATCCAAAGAAGCTAAACAAGAAGGAAGGCACAAGAGAGGATTTTGAATCTTAGAAGGCAGAGTAAAATAGTTATAATAGTTATACCATGCCACCTTGCTCTAGCCAAGTATAGTTAATCAGCAAAAGTCCCCCCCCCCACAATCATCCAGAGACATAACCATTCACAAAGGCACCTATACCCCTGGAGATAGAGCCAAGCTATCAAGGGAAAGAAAGGTAAAAGTCATCTACTCCTATCCTAACAGGTAGAGGAAGGGTAGGAGAGATGGTAGGGAGGGCACTGGAGGGAATTCAAGATTAGATGTGGGAAGGGACATGAGGAATAGTCAGATCTCCATGAAAAGGAATGGAAATCTGCAACTGATTGGTGTGGGGAGGTAGGGGGCATCTCCAGGAAGAAAGAGATAAGGGAGGTGCCCAAGAATCAACAGGGGTATCCTTGGCTGTGACTCACAGCAGTGGGGATATGAAACAGGAGGCCACTTCTATAGCAAGGCAGGAACCCAAATGAAGTGATATGGGCACCAACCCACCCAAAAAACATTTGACCTGAAATGTATTCTATCTACAAGAAATAAAGGCATAGAGGATAGAGTAGAGACTGAGGGAATGACCAAACAATAACAGGCCCGACTTGAGACCCATTCCATAGGCAAGCACCAATCCCTGACATTATTAATGATATTGTTATACTTGCAGGCAGGAGTCTGGCATGGCTGTCCTCTGAGAGGCCTCACTCATCAGCTGACTCAGACAGATACAGACACCCACTGTCAAAGAGTGGATGAGCTTGGGAACTCTTATGGAAGAATAGTAAGTAGTATTGTGGCCCTAGGGTTTGGGGAGGATAACAGCTCCACGGGAAAACCAACAGAGTCAACTAACCTGGACCCTTGAGGCTCTCAGAGACCGAACCACCAACCAAACAACATACACAGGCTGGAACTAGGCCTTCCTGCAGACATGAATCAGAGGTGTACCTAGGTATTCATGTGGGTTCTAAACAACAGAAGCAGGGATTGGGGTAGGGGGAGTTAATCCCAAAAGTTGTTGCCTGTCTATAGGATATGTTCTTCTAGCTGGCCTGCTTTGTCTGGCTTCAATGGGAAAGGATTTTTCTAGTCTTTCAGAGACTTGATGTGACAGGGTGGAAAGATACTCAGGGAGGCCCCTCCCACTTACAAGAGAAGGGGGGGCAGGAGGAGGGAGAACTGTGAAAGAGAGTTATAGGGAGAGGGCAGTGAGTGGGATGTAAAGTGAATAAGTAAAGAAAAGTCACAGAATAACATAAGTAACCTGGCGAACAAAGAGAAACTGCTTATTTTTAAAAAGAGCAATTATATTTGAGCCAGTAAAATGGTTCATGTAGTAAAGATGCTTTCAGACAAGTCTGGTGACCTTAGTTCAAACCTTAGGATCTACATGTGGAAGAAGACGTGTCTTAATTGGTATTTCTATTACTGTGAATAGATACCATGACCATGGCAATTCTAATAAGGAAACAATTAATTGGAAGTGGCTCACAGTTCAAAGGTTTAGTCCATTATTGTCATGGCCAGAAGCATGGCAGCATAGAGGCATATATGGTGTTAGAGATGTGTTGAGATTTCTATATCCTGATTGGTAGGTAGCAGGGAAAGAGTGAGACACTAGGTCTGACTTGAGCATCTGAAACTTCAAAGTCCATACCCCAGTGACATACTGCTTCCAGAAAGGTTACACCACCAAATCATGCTACTCCCTATGGGCCTATGGGGGTCTTTCTCATCCAAATTATCCACTATGGATAACCAGATTGTCCTTAGACATCTACATGTATAGTATGGAACACAGTAATCATACAAACACACATATCAATCAATAAATAATAAATATTGAAATAAAATTGGAAGATTAAATTGCACCACAGAAATTATTGTGTAAAATATACTGCAAAAGAGAAATTATATTCATCACATAATAAAATACATTAAGATTATTTAGAAATCCCAAGGTGTTCCTAAATGTCTTTGAAAAGAACTTTTTATCTAATTATATTTACACATACGTATGTATTCATACTAAGAGACCAGGTAGGAGATTTGTCTTAGGATAGCTCCTGGGGGCTAGGAGATAGGAAAGAGTTATGGTTGAAGGCATTTTGAAAGCGGAGAAAGTATCTTGGGTATATCACAAATTAAGGGTTTTTAATGCAATGTGGAGGTTAAGACCCCGTGACATGTGTTGTGTATTGAACTCTGATCCTTTGGAATCGCAGTAGATGCTCTCTTAACTGCTGAGCCTACTGTTGTGATGCCTAGATGTCATTTAAATAATGAAGCTGCATCTTTTTCTATATTACCAAAACAGATCACAATCCTAAGAAAATCGAATGGACATTCACAGAACTACATTTTAGGTGTGTTGAATATTGGCCTGAAAATTTTAAAAATCCTATCATTTTGGCCAACATTGTAATACCCATTTTAACTTTTCCTGTTTTAATTTTCATAACCACTGTACTCGCTCATTTAACTTTATAGTTATATTTGCATCTTATATAATCCAGTCTCTTTTATTTAAAAATCTTTTCTTTCCCTTTAACCATTTTAGCAAAGCTGTATCTTTATAGTTGCATCACTTTAACCATTCTCTCTGCCCAGCCTTCTGATCCCTTTTCCTTTTGCATTTCTTAATATGATGCCCTTTAATAGCATAAACATAGACCTTTATAAGCACACTAAAAGAGAAAAATATAACCCTACAGTTCTTTATCCATTAACCATACAATAAGAGTTTTACCTAGAAAGGAATCTGCTCTGCTAACACATTTAGAGATAGCAGAGTGACTTTCTCATATCATCATAGCAGAAGTAGACTGATTTACTAGAACATGTCTCATGGAACTGATACTTAGATAGGAGGCTATGTCTCCTTTTCTCACTATCAGAATTGTGAAATAAATTAGAAAACAATAGCCATAAACTGTAATCCAGAAAGACAAAGCCAAACAGGTGGGGGGGGTGTCTTGTATCTGAGGCCACTTGAGGAACAAGACAAGAGAAGCAGCCAGAACAGCTAAATGTATTAGACCAGAAACTGTAACTATGTTCTTGTGCGTTGTGTAAAGAATATCCTTGTGTTATTCATATGCTGATTTTCTGCCCTTATATCTTGCTTCAATCCAAACACAGCATTGTAAGACTTAGGTCAAGGATCTCCTGTCTCAAGTTCATGTAAACAATTCATATCCTTTATTCTCTGCCTTGTCAATAAATGCAGATCACCCAATGACTGGGCAGAAGAGAGAATAAGGGAGAGCTCTGCCAGGTAGGGAAAAAAAAGAGAGAGGGAGTTTTCAGATCAGCATGAGGTAGAGAGAGTCCAAGGAAACATCATGAGAAAAACATCTGAAGCCTATAGAGCCAGATTAATAATATCCAAGAATCATGTTGGGACTGGGAGGTAAACAGATACTATACAAGGTTATTATAGATCATTTAATTGTCCAGCATGGAGGTGCACCTTGAAATAAATCTTGGTTTCGTTGTGTTGTTATGGAGGATTAGCAAAGGTAAAGAAATACAGCCACTGGATTAATTCACTGGCTAACTTATACTTAAAATAATTAATTTTACAAGAAACCACAGGGCCCTCAACCCGAGAGGACAAATCAGAGCAGATCAGTACACTAGACTGCAGCTCAGATGGCCCGTCACCTAATTAATAAAGAACAGAGTAAAAAGTAATAAAGAACAGGAAAGATATAGTTTTAAACACAGGGTTGAGCAGAGGGACTCAATTTGTTGTGAGAAATGTACAGAAAGTGCTGAAACTGGGAAGGGGAAGGTCCCCAAATAAAATGATAAGGCACCACCTTGTTATATTTCTTGCTCTGGATCACAGGGTATTCCAGTCTTGTGAAGCCTTCATAATAAGGTATGCATGTGTATACATGTGATGAAATAATGCAGAGTATGAAGTGACCCCAGGAAAGCATGTAGAGAGAATATGAGAGGTCAGGGGCTTCAAGAGATTCCCAAACAACTGATAGTGATTGATACTTCCTGCTTAACACAGACCTAACATACATTTGGCAACATGTTTATCTGTACTTGTTATATTGAAAGTCTTCACCAAATTAAAAGACAAAGCATGCTATCTACATGACTCCCTCAGGCTCAAGGAAGAAGCATGGGGACATTTCTAAATATGATATGTGACAGCTAATCTAGGCTGTCAACGTGACTACATATGGAATCAACTAAACAGCTGAGCACATCTATGAAGGATCTTCTTAATCATTTGAGGTGAGAAGACTCCCCCTAAATCTGGATCATTTGAGTTCAGAAGAGCCACCACCCTAAAGCTGGGCTGCACCTTCTGGTGACAGCCTCCATGAAAGTATAGGAAAAAGGAATCCTTTGCTTTTGTCTGCTTGCCTTCATTCTCTTCCTGGTAAGTTCATCTAGGAATGATGCTGAGGGATTCCTTCAGTGATACTAGAATCTACTTAGATTTATACTCATGGATTGGCAGGATTAATATTGTAAAAATGGCCATCTTGCCAAAAGTAATCTACAGATTCAATGCAATCCCCATCAAAATTTCAACTCAATTTTTCATAGAATTAGAAAAAGCAATTTGCAAATTCATTTGGAATAACAAAAAGCCCTGGATAGTGAAAACTATTCTCAACAATAAAAACTTTTGCAGGAATCACCATCGCTGAACTCAAGCTGTGTTACAGAGAAATCATGATAAAAATTGCATAGTATTGATACAGAGACAGGAAGGTAGATCAATGGAATAGAATTGAAAACCCAGAAATGAACCCACACACCTATGGTTACTTGATCTTTGACAAAGGAGTGAAAACCATCCAATGGGGGGGAAAAAGCATTTTTAACAAATAGTGCTGATTTAACTCGTAGTCAGCAGGTAGAAGAAGGCAAATTGATCCATTCTTATCTCCTTGTACAAAGCTCAAATCCAAGTGAATCAAGGACCTCCACAAAAAACCAGATACACTCAAACTAATAGAAGACAATGTAGGTAAGAGCCTTGAACACATGGGCACAGGGGGAAATTTCCTGAATTGAACACCAATGGCTTACGCTCAAAGATCAAGACTTACAAAACTTCTGTAAGGCAAAGGACACTGTTGATAAGACAAAATGGCAACCAACAGATTGGGAAAATGTCTTTACCAATCCTACGTCTGATAGAGAGCTAATACCCAATATATACAAATAACTCAAGAAGTTAGACACAAGAGAGCCAAATAATCCTATTAAAAAATGGGGTACAGAGCTAAACAAAGAATGTTCAACTGAGGAATATCAAATTGCCTAGAAGAACCTAAAGAAAATATTCAACATCCTTAGTCGTCAGGGTAATGCAAATCAAAACAACCCTGAGATTCCACCTCACACCACTCAGAATGGCTAAGATCAAAAGCTCAGGTGACTTCAGATGTTGACAATGATATGGAGAAAGAGGAACACTCCTTCATTGTTGGTGGAATTGAAAGCTGGCACAACCACTCTGGAAATCATATTGGCTATTCCTCAAAAAATTGGGGGCTGGGGAGATGGCTCAGTGGTTAAGAGCACCAGACTACTCTTCCAGAGCTCCGGAGTTCAATTCCCAGCAACCATATGGTGGCTCACAGCCATCTGTAAAGAGATCCGATGCCCTCTTCTGGTGTATCTGAAGATAGCTACAGTGTACTTATATATAATAAGTGAATAAATAAATCTTTAAAAAAATTTGGACATAGTAATACTTGAAGACGCAGCTATATATTCCTGGGCATATACCCAACAGATGCTCCAAAATATAACAAGGACACATGCTCCACTCTGTTCATAGCAGCCTTATTTATAATAGCCAGAAGCTGGAGAGAACTCAGTTTTCCTTCAAAAAAAGAAGGGATACAGAAAATTTGATATTTACACAATGGATTACTACTCAGCTATTAAAAACAATGCCTTCATGAAATTCTTAGGCAAATAGATGGAACTAGAAGATACTACCCTGAATGAGGTAACCAAGTCATAGAAGAACATACATAGTATGTATTCACTGATAAGTGGATATTAACACAAAAGCTTGGAATATCCAAGATAAAATTCATTGAGCATATGAAACTCAAGAAGAAGGAATACCAAAATGTGGGTGCTTCATCCTTCTTAGAATGGGGAACAAAATATTCATGGGAGGTAGAGGGTGGGAGGGACTTGGGAAGAAGTGATGAGAGGAAGAGGAAAAGGGGGTACAGGATCAGGTATGAGAAAAGATGGAGATGATAATCAGAGGGTCAGAAATTTGAACAGAGGTGTGTAGCAATGGGAGATGGAGAACTGGAGGTAGCCACCACCAAGTCCTGGCTTCCAGGACTCAACAGAGATTAGACGAAATGCCCAACAAAGAGAGGGAGAACCTAGAGACCATAGCCAGAGGTTAGGCAAGGCACCTGGTAGGATGATGGGGCCACCCACCCTTCTCAAAATTTTAACCCAAAATTGCTCCTGTCTAAAGGAAATACAGGGACAAACTATGGAGCACAGACTGAAGGAAAGGCCATCCAGAGACTGCCCCACCTGGGGATCCATCCCATGTGCAGCCACCAAACCCAGTCACTATTGTGGATACCAAGAAGTGCTTGCTGGCAGGAGCCTGATAGGGATGTCTCCTAAGAGGCTGTGCCGGACCCTTACTGATACAGATGAGGATGCTTGCAACTGGCCATCAGACTGAGCACAGGGACCCCAATGGAGGAATTAGAGAAAGGACTGAAGGAGCTGAAGGGGTTTGCAACCCCATAGGAAAAAACAATATCAACCAACCAGACCCCTCAGAGCTCCCAGGACTAAACCACCTAACAAAGAGTATACATGGAAGTACCCATGGTTCCAGCTGCATTTGTAGCAGAGAATGGCATTGTCTGGTAACAATAGGAGGAGAAGCCCATATTCCGGTGAAGGCTGAATCTTCAGTTTAGGGGAATGCCAGGGAGGTGAGGTGGAAGTTGGTGGGTCAGAGGAGGATCATCTTCATAGGAGGAGGATTGGAAAGGTGGGGAACTGGGAAAGGGATAACATTTGAAATGTAAATACATATAGTATCCAATAAAAAGGAAAAAAGAAAGAAAATTAAAGCCTGGGGGGATGGGGAGTAATCCACGATTTAAAGGAGAAAAAAAGAGATTCCAATGCAGACTGAAGATTAGCTGAGAAACCCAGACTTGTGGACTGTACACTTACTAGATTATTGACCTTCCTTTCAGGAGACAGCCATTGCGGGATTAACTAGACTCAGTCTAGCTAATAATACTCATGTAATATATTTAATAATATATGTCCATTCTATCAGTTCCTCTAGAGAAATTTAACACATGACTTTTCATGAAGTAAAATTAAAACTATTCCTTTTTTAAGTACACTTGACACTGAATAAAATTATAAAAGGGATTGACAAAAACAGCTCATGGGACAATTGATGTCTCAAAGCTACAATGAAGAAACTTCCTTTCTTTAGAAGAAATCCATAGGCGGTCATGGGATCTCTGACAGGAGTGAGTGTGCTGGACAACAGCAATGAATGCTCTCCATATACAACATAAGTCCATTTATAACTTGTTCCAAATTCTAGGCAATGTTTACTTTACTTTTGCTACTGGGCATTTGCTAAGTGTTTTTCTACAATTTTTCCATATGTAGGATAAGTTATACATCTATTTTTTTCACCTTAAGTTTACTTCAGTATTAGGATGACAATCTCAAAGAATGAACTGGCAAGTATTTCCTTCACTTTGTTTTCTAGAACAGGTCATGCACAGCTATTCTAAATATTGTTCTATGTATTTGACAGAATTCTGTGGTAAAATTAGGTAGACCAAGAAATTTTAAGTTTTAGAATTATGAATACATTTTCCTGAGTGGTGCAGAAAAGTTCAGATATCTCATGTCATGGACATTGGGAACTCATGACAGGTAATGATTTATATGAACAGATCTATTTTTTTTTAACATTTCTGGTAAGCTTTTCAAAGTTTGAGAGGTTTAGCAAGCCTAGTCTTATGAACAAACAAGCTTATTTATATGTCATTGACAATGTTAAATGAAATGAACAGAATTATGAATGTTAGCTTCTCTAGGACATTTATTCATCATAACCATATTGTACCAACTTCTCACTAAAGCAGAAATGGCATAAATGTCTATAATAGCAAATTACCAGTATAGCAGGAATATGAGGTGTCTCATTACCAAGAGCTAAAACTATCACCCAATCATGGCTAAGTTTTGTGCTAGCATGATGTTAGATGATTGCAAATAAGTCTATTGGAAATGTCTGTTTTGGTTTCATTTTGAAGTGATTTGGGGTGTCGGTGGAATTCACCATGAAGCAAGCAATTAACTGAGCACTTTAACAGGTAATCTGGCGAGGTCAAGTCACTACTCAGTTCGGCAAGTGGTGGATATTTTACAGAATTAGGAGTCAAATGAGGAAGAGGGAGTGTAAGGATCACCTTTCTCTTTCTGATTCAAATGATGATTACATTGAGGATGCAGTGAGTGAAAGTGAAAGTGGTGATTCTGAAAATAAAAACAGTGTGGATTTTAAGGAGGTGTGTCCATGCCCCTCAACCAAGTGATATGGAAATGCTGGTGTGACCCTTAAGGGTCACACCACATAGGAACTTTATGGTGCCAGATGTCATTCTAAGTTTCAGTGAGGATGAAGAAGGGCCAATGAACATTCCAGGTCATATCACGCAAGTAAGCATGAGCCTAGATTTTCTCTGCTTGTTTATCAGGGAAAATTTCTGACATATTAGGGTAGAATATGACAGAAAAGACACATTTACATGCCAATCCAATGCATGCAGAAAAGCCAAACTACTATTATCCCAAGAACATCAAGGATGCTTCTCTTGATGGAATGAAAGCTTTTATTGGACTCAGGATATATATGGAGTACTTGTGTATAAAAACAAGCTATTGGGATTACTGGTCAAATGAAGGACCTGACTTTTTTGCATGTGATTGGCAAGCAGGAAGCAAACATTGACAAAATGGACACAAAAGCTGAATATTGGCATTAGAAGCAAGGAAGGCTTATTTTCTGGAATCTCTCCAAGTTTCATCTAAAAACTGTTATGCATGTTATTAACAGTTTTCTAAAATATGTACACTTTTTTTTCACAATTTTGCTCAGGAGGCCAGTCAGGAGCTTAATTATGCTCAGCAGTTCAGTTCTGTAGGGCTAATTGTTTTATCAAATGACTAGGCTTATATTATCTTGAGGTACATCCTCTATATGGTGATTTTTAGATATTCATAAAATAAAATCAAGATATAATTGACATATTTTGTTTCAATTCAACTTAAGGTATCCATTTCACAGGCTGTAATCTGTATAATTACTTGTCTGGGTTTAGTTCTTAGCAGTTGAAACAACATACCATTAAAAATTATTACATGAAAATCACATCTATGTGGTAGCTTGAATTCTTTATTGGAAAAGATGATCATTTGTGTTAAAGTAAGAAGACATAAGACAAATCTAGATGGTCAAGATTCATCCTGGTAGGCACTATGAAGTAGGTTGATGGTGATATAACTACAGCCCGTTCTTCCATTGCAGGTTGGTTTAGGACACAAACAGTTCTCTCCTTTTCAAAGTTCTAGAGGTGAATGACCAGTTATGGTACAACGTTCAAAATTCTCCACTTGATTCGATTCATTACATTTGAAGCAGCAAAGTTGGTCAAAATCCAGAGTTGTTATCCTAAATGACACCTTTTTTAATGGCTGTATGAAAGACATTTCTATATAAATCCAGGAAGGAAAGAAGCCTTGTCATTTGGGATGCACTGTTTCACTACTCTCCTATAGGTTTTCCCTGTCATGTCTCAACTAAGTCTGTACCCCTTCTCATGTAGTCTGTCATGTTGCACACTGGGCATGTTAATGAATTTTGTCTTCACACAGGCAAGTAGCCTCACACTTTGCCTTGAGCAATTCATGCGTACAGCCTGCCGAACTCTTCAAGGATTCACAGTTGCTAAGTAAATCTTCAAAATCACAGCTATTGGCTGAAATGAGAGCAGACACAGTTATCTTATTGCCTTTGTCTAAAGTAGCAGCAAAATATTCCACTCATCAAATGTCAACGGAGAAGTAGGAAGGAGAAACACACAAGCATCATTGCCACTGTGATTGGTTTTAAATGGCACAGGAGGGACCTTGGCTGACCTCACTGAGTCATCCATCCATATTCAATGAACTATTTCTTATAGATGAATTGACTCACTTATATCCATTAGCAGCCAAAGGGGGGGATGATATAAACATATCTCCATCTGCTAATAAGCCCACTTAGGCACTAGGCAAGTACAGCTATTTTAATGCATGGTAAATTAGCTTCTTAGCCTAACTAACCCATCCCAAGTCCCCATTGAGCAGGTGTCTATTAGTGGCTAAGCTTTAAAGGCATATGTTATAGGGACTTTTTCCCTTATCTTACATTGTGGATACAGAATTTTATGCTTTCAGGAGTAAATACCCTTTGTGAATGGATTGAACCAAGGACAGTATGCCATGTTTTTCTCAGAAGGCCTGAGACTCTCAAAATGTATTGTTCACAGGTATGATCAAATCAGAGCTCTCCTACAGTCTTGAGGACCTAAAATTCCAACAACTGCATTTATATCTCTAGCAGGAGTGGAACTGCACTCTGAACTCTCTTCTTCTAATGAGCATGCACCCAGCATTCAAACACTGGCTGTTCATTCAGCTTATGTTGCAGTAATACCCGTTGTATTTAAAGTACGTTTCTCCACTCCTCCTAAGCTGGCTGCAACCTATGATTTCTGTATACCAGTAGCAAGAAGATTTTATGAAACATGACTGAAACTCCCTTTTGTTGAAAATTCCCTATTGAATATTCATTGAAAATGGGTTCTATTCCAAACTTTGAGCAAATAGAACTCAGCAGAAACATAGTCATTCAACACACTTTCTAATTAGTTTGTAGTTTTGATACTAATATTTTAAATTATAGATACACAGTTGAATCAGCAATAATGCTAAATAAAAATGAACACACCTGAGAGGTAAAAATCTCAATAAGTGGTTCAATTCTATCATTGATAGTAATTTTAACAAAAGTATCTTGAATTCTGGAACCCAATAGTGATGCCTACTTCTATTCATGAAAAAAGTAAGACACGTGGTATTTATTTTGTTCTTTCATTTGCAGCTATGGCTTTTCTATAAGCCAATACTGTATGGAGATTAAATATTGTAATTAAATATTTGCAAAAACTATAACATAATTATCAGGAAAGTGATCATTTTGAAAGGTAAACACTATGTTTCTGAGTATACTATAGGAATGAGAAAATCAACAGTGAGCTCAAATACTATCATTATAGTAGTAAAGATAGGTAAAACATGGTCTCAACTCCTGTAGGTATACATAATTTAAATTTTTAATGTTTTTTAAAGAGGACACCAGATTTCCTGAAACTGGAGCCATCGTCAGTTGTGAACCATCAATGGTTAGTTCTTGGAGTGGAACATGGTTTAGATTAAAACCACTGAGCCATCTCTCCAGCCCTTGTCTTGATTTTAAATATACTTTGAGCCTACTGATATTGACTTTACAGAATGATTTATAAATGAAAGACACAGCGAATGGTCTCCACATGTCATAGTCAATGAGGGTAAGGTAAATGTTCCATATGTAACATACATAAAATTATTTTCATTACAAATAAAATGTAAATTACTAACCTGTATAAAAAATCTGACATTTTCTTGAGTAGGTTTGTTTCCTCTCCCAAGAATATATCATTTAGTCAATTTTGCAATTCATAGAATAAACTAAAATGCTACCTCTATGATAAACTACCAGTGAGTCACATCACACTTACTGCACAATCCATTATCACAGTTATTGGGACAACTAGCACAAGGTGTCCCTTGTTGATATGGGGTACTCTTTTTCATCACGTTGTTACCCCTGAAATTTCAAATATACAATTATGTTTACTATTGCTGCTTGTTTTAAGCACTGAAGCATGACTTAACATATACACATGTAACACAGTTTTCAGTTTTTGTAAACAAAACTAAAATTAAGATGTTCACAGTATAACTCAGACAACTATCCAAATGAAAGAAAAAAAAACAACTTCACACATTGACCCTTTTTTTTTTGTTGTTGTTTTGTTTTGTTTTTGATTTTTTTTTTTTTGGTTTGCTCTCTGTTGCTGAGATAAAACATGACTAAAAGCAACTTCGGGGAAGAAAGGGTTTAATTTGGCTCACAATTTACAGTCTATCATAGAGCAAAGCCAAGACTGGAGCCTGAAGGCAGGAATTGAAACAAGAGATTGGAGAAATGCTACATATTGAAGCTCCCAGGCTCAAATTCAGCTATTTTTTTCCTTCATAGTTGAGGTCTACCTGCCTAAAAGTAGCATGACAGACCCTCCTACATTAATTGCAATGAAGAAAATGCCTCACAGACATGGACACAGGTCAATCTGATATGGGAACATCCCCAACTTAAGGTTCCTTTCCCACCTGTGTTAAGGTGATAACCAAGATTAGCTATCATACCATCTCTCTGATCAGAAGTCACCAAACTAAATAAAAGAATTGAGGTAACTGGCATCTAGAATTTTTCCATTTTGTTGCCAGATGAATGAAATAATTACTAAGGTAAGACTCTACAAAGTGTAGGTTAAGGGAACACATCACTCTAGACAAAGAATATCTCCTAAATGGGAGTGATAATGGAAAACCATTCATTACTAAGCACTCTCTATTTGAAAAACTGGGTTATACTTCAGTTACTCTAGCATGGAAAAATGTTTCAGTCTTTGTTTCTTATTGCTGAGGGTGAGTTTGTATTGTTTGTGTACAGTTAGTAGTGTGAATGTAAGCAACTCTGGCTAGTCCTTAAAAAGATATCATAGGTGGGAATTTTTTATTTACTAAAAACAAATGAAAATTTACAAAGTTTCGACATGTGCCAATATCCAAGGCCTTATGAGAACTAATGTGGGACTACTCATGATGGTCCTAGCCCCATAGGCAAGTTAATAAACTTGAAGGTACATAGCAAACTAAATCTGCAATGTGCACATGAAGCAAGAGCCGAAGGCAATACCACTGTGTCTTGGTGTATTGGGCTAGCACTTTGAGAAAGCATGCAGTTCCTAGAAATGATCTGTACATCCATTCCCCAGCATCCTATTATCCATTCTACATATTGTGTTCTGTGCCTGCCATGTGATGCTTTTAGGATCATGCAATATATTATAGGATCATGCAAAATATCTATCTCCACGATCTTTGAATTCCATCTACTGAACACTAAAAGATGTGCTAAAGAACAAATTCTAAGTTCAAATCTCTTCTACTTCAGTTTTCTGTTACTGGAGAAACCATCTCTAAAGAAATCTGACAGGAAGTGTGCCCATTTACTCCTTTTAAAAAATAAATATACTTAAAATTGAAAGTTATGTGGTAGTCAAATATTTAGAAGAACAAGAATTTGTGGTACCAATCTGGTTTTTTTTTTCATCTTTTGTAGATAATGAGAAATTAAAACATTTGAATAGAAATTCAGAAATGGGGGATGGAGCAGAGACTGGGGGAATAGCCAACTAATAACCAGCCCAACTTGAGACCCATCCGATGAGTAATACCTGATACTATTAATGATACTCTGCTATTCCTGCAAACAGGAGTCTGGTATGGCTGTCCTCTGAGAGGCTCCACCAAGAAGCTGATCAGACAGATGGAAACACCAACTGCCAAAGAGTGGATAGAGCTTGGAGACTCTTACAGACTAACAGGAGGAAGGATTGCAGCCCCAGAGGTGATAGGAACTCCACAGGAGGACAAACAGAGTCAATTAACCTGGACCCTTGGGACTATCAGAGTCTGAATCACCAACCAAAGAGCATACAAGGTCTGGACCTAGGCCTCCCCTTGCATATATGTATCATTGGTCTTTATGTATGTTCAAACAACTGGAATGGGAACTAGCCCAAAAGCTGTTGCCTGTCTGTGGGATATATCTTTTTAGGTGGGCTACCTAGTCTAGCCTCAGTGGGAAAGGATGCACCTAGCCTCACAGAGACTTGATGTACAAAAGTGGAAGGATACCCAAGTGGAGGGCACTAGATCAGAGGAGAAGGGGAGAGATGGATGGAGGAACAGATTGGGGGAGGAGTGATGGGGAAGGGGAGAATGGGTGGGATATAAAATGAATAAGTAAAATAAACATTATTAAATTAATTAATTAAAAGCAATAAAATTACTTATGAGTCAAAAAATGCAAAGTGTAAAAAGTTCCTAAAACAAAACATCCAGAAAACTTTGGGACACAATGAAAAGACCAAACATGAGAATTATAGGAATGGAAGAGGGCGAAGATTCCTAATTCAAAGGTCCTGAAAAACATCTTCAACAAAATCATAGAAGAAAACTTCACTAATCTAAAAAAGGAGATGGCCATAAATGTATAAGAAGTATGCAGAACAGTAATAGACTGGACCAGAAAAGAAAATCCTACCACCACATAATGATCAAAACACTAAATGTATAGAACAGAGAAAAACTATTAAAAGCTGTAAAGAGAAAATGCCAAGTAATATATAAAAGCAGACCTGCCAGAATTAGACCAGACTTTTCAACAGAGAATCTAAAAGCCAGAAAATCCTGGGCAGATGTCATGCAAACCCTAAGACCCACTCATGCCATCCCAGGCTACAGTCTTGAGCAAAACTCTCAACACAGATGGAGAAACCAAAGTATTTCATAACGAAACCACATATAAACACTCTCTTTCTACTAGTCCAGTCCTACAAAGAATACAAGAATGAAAACTCCAACACAAGAAGAGTAACTACATCCAAGTAAACACAAGAATTTAATCATCTCACAACAAACCCAAAAGAAGAGAATCACAAAAATAATACCACCTCTAACAGCAAAAATAACAGGAACTAGCAATCACTTGCCTTTAATATCACTCAACCATCAATAGACTCAATCCCCCAATAAAAAGAAGAAGAGGCTAACAGACTGGATACATAAACAAGATCCATCATTCTGCTGCATACAAGAAACACACCTCATCAATAAAAACAGGTACTACCTCAGAGTAAAAAACGGAAAGTCTACAAAATGGTCCCAAGAAAGAAGTTGAGTAACCACTTTTAATATCCAATAAAAAATAAACTTCGCAATTCAAAAGTATTCAAAAGAGATGGAAAAAGACAGACTCATCGAAAATGCCATCAAGATGAAGTCACAATTCTGAACATCTGTGCTCCAAATGGAAGGGAGGGCACTCACATTCATAAAAGAAACCTTATCAAATTTCAAATCTCACATTGAAACTCACACAATAATAGTGAAATATTTGTACACTCCATTCTCACCAATGAACAATGCATTAATACAGAAACTAAACAGAGAGAGTGAAATTAACAAAATTTATAAACCAAATGGATTTAACAGATGTCTACAGAACATTTCACCCCGAAACAAAAAAAAAAAATAAACCTTCTATACAGCAACTCATGACACCTACTCCAAAATTAATTATATAATCAGACACAAAACAAGCCTAAACTGATACATGGAGACTGAAATGATCCCATGAATCCTATTGGATCCCCATGAACTAAGGCTGAACTTACATAACAACAAAAACAACAGAAAGCTCACATACTCATGAAAACTGAAAAACTCCCTACTTAGTCAGAAACAAAATTAAATCTCAAATTCAATGAAAACAAAGGCACAACATAACCAAATTTATGGTACACAATAAAAGCAGTGTAAAAGAAAATCCATAGCACCAAGTGCCTTCATAAAGAAATGGAGATATCTTATATTAGCAACTTAACAGCACACCTGAAAGCTCTAGAACAAAAAAGAAAACACGCCCAATAGAAGTAGGTTTAAGAAAATAGTCAAACTCAGGGATGAGATCAATTAATTAAAAATAAAAACAAAACAAAACAAAAAAACAAAGAGAACAGTACAAAAAATCAAAATAATCAAGAGCTGGTTCTTTAAGAAAACCAACAAGATAGATGAACCCTTAGCCAAGCTAATTAAAAAGCATCCAAATTAACAAAATCAGAAATGAAAAATGAGACAAAATAACAGGAAATTCAAAAAAAATCATCAGATCCTACAACAAAAGTCAATACTCTACAAAATTGGAAAAATCTAGATGAAATGCATGATTTTCTAGACAGACACCACATGCCAAAGTTAAATCAAGGTAAACTGAACATTCACAAAACACAAAAGGAAATAGAAGCAGTCATTAAACACCTTCCAACAACAACAACAAAGAGCCCAGGTCCAGACGGGTTTAGTGCAGAATTCTATCAGACCTTCATAGAAGACCTCATACCAATATTATCCAAACTATTCAACAAAATAGAAACAAAAGAAACACTACTTAAGTTTTTCTATGAAGCCACAGTTACTATGATATTTAAACCACACAAAGAACCAACAAAGAGAACTTTAGACCAATTTTGTATATTAATGCAAACATAATTAATAAAAATCTTACAAAATGCAAAAACACATCAAAAACATCATTCATCACAATCAATAGGCTTCATTGCCATGTACCACTTTTGATACAATAATATCCAATAGGTGCATCCTAGAACAGAATACTTCCAGTCTCCTTCTGTACCCAGCATTAGGGCTATCCCACAGCTCCTATACCCAAATCCTACCCAAAGAAAGCTGGTTCCCCAAGGAGTGATCTCACTCCTAAGATCACAGGCTTACAGACCCACAGGAAGGACAAGCTCCAGTCAGACACAGCAAGACCAACTAACACCAGAGATAGACAGATGATGAGAGACAAGTACAGAATTTAAACAGCAAAAGCCAAGGCTACTGGCATCATCAGAACCCAGTTCTCCCACCACAGAAAGTCCTAGATAACCCAACGAACTGAAAAAGCAAGATTTTGATTTAAAATCACACCTCATGATGATGACAGAGGACTTTAAGAAGGGCATAAATAACTAACTGTCTTAAAGAAAAACAGGAGAATACAAGAAAAGTAGAAGAAGCCCTTAAAGAGGAAACACAAAAATCCTTTAAAGAATTACAGCACAAAGGGAGACAACCCTGGATATAGAAAACCTAGGAAAGAGATCAGGAGTATAGATGGAAGCATCACCAACACAATACAAGAGATAGAAGAAACAATCTCAGGGATAAAAGATACCATAGAAAACATTGACACAATAGTCAAAGAAAATGCAAACTGCAAAAAGCTCCTAAACCAAAAATCCAGGAAATCCAGAACACAATGAAAAGACCAAACCTAAGGATTTGCAACTTAAAGAGTCAGTGAATATCTTCAAGAAAAATATAAAAGAAAACTTCCCAAAGCTAAAGAAAGAGATGCCCATTCCTCCCATTACATAATAGTGAAAACAACAAATGCACAAACCAAAGACAGAATATTAAAAGCAGTGAGGGGAAAAGGTTAAGTAATATGTAAAGGCAGACCTATAAGAATTACACCAGACTTCTCCATAGAGACTAAGAAAGCTAAAAGACAGGTGTCATATGGACCCTAAGAGAACACATATCCCAGCTAAGACTACTATATCTAGCAAAAGTCTCAATTACCAAAGATGGAGAAAACAAGATATTCCATGACAAAAACAGATTTACAAAATTTCTTCCCACAAATCCAGGCCTACAAAAGATAATAGATGGAAAACGCCAGCAGAGGGAAACTACATACTAGAAAAAGCAAGAAAGTAATCTTTCTTCAACAAACCCAAAATAAGATAGCAACACAAACATAATTCTACCTCTAACAACAAAAACATACCTTCTTCTCAGCACCTCATGGTACCTTCTCCATAACTGACCATACAATCGGTCACAAAACAGGCCTCAACAGATGAAAGATTGAAATAATCCCAAGCATCCAATCAGATCACCATGGACTAAGGCTGGTTTCAAAATCAACAGAAAGCCCACACACACATGGAAGCTGAACAATGCTTTACTCAATGATAACTTGGTCAAGAAAGAAAAAAAGAAATTAAAGACTTTGTAGAATTTGATGAAAATGAATGCACAACATACCCAAACTTATGGGATAAAATTAAAGCAGTGCTAAGCGGAAAACTCATAGCTCTGAGTGCCTTCAAAAAGAAACTGGAGAGAGCATACACTAATAGCCTGATAGTAGCCCGGAACGATCTACAGCAAAAAGAAGCAAATACACTCAAGAAGAGTAGACAGTAGGAAATAATCAAACTCAGGGTGAATTCAACCAAGTAGAAACAAAAAGAACTGGACAAAGAACCAACAAGATCAGGAGTTGGTTCCTGGAGAAAATCAACAAAATAGATAAGCCCTTAGCCATAATAACCAGAGGGCACAGACTCAGTATCCAAATTAACAAAGTCAGAAAGAAAAAGGGGGACATAATAACAGACACTGATGAAATTCAAAAAAATTATCAGATCCTCTGAAAGCCTATACAAAACAAACAAACAAACAAACAAAAAACAAACAAACAAAAAAACTGGAAATTCTGGAAGCAACACAAATTTTTAGGCAGATACCAGATTCCAAAGTTTAATCACGATAAGATAAACCATTTAAATAGTCCCATAACCACTAGAGAAATAGAAACAGTCATTAAAAGTCTCCTTCATGAATATCTGAATATCAATACAAAAATACCCAATAAAATTCTCCCAAATCAAATCAAAGAACATATCAAAACAATCATTCACCATGAACAAGTAGGCTTCATCCCAGGGATGTAGGGATTGTTCAGTATATGGAAATACAGCAACATAATCCACTATATAAATAAACCCAAAGGAAAAAAACCACATGATCATCGCATTAGATGCTGAGAAAGCATTTGACAAAATTTAACACCCCTTCATGATTAAAGTCTTGGAAACTTCAGAAACTCAAGTCCCATAACTAAAAATAGTAAAAGCAAAAACAGAAAACCAGTAGCCAACACAAAAATAAATGAAGCAATACAACTAAAATCAGGGACTAGACAAGGCTATCCACTCTCTCCCTACCTATTCAATATAGTAATTTAAGTCCTAGCCGGTGCAATTAGACACCCAAAAGGAGTCAAAGGGACACAAGTTGGAAAGGAAGAAGTAAAATATCAATATTTGCAGATGATATGATAGTATACTTAAATGACCCCAAAAGTTTCAGCAGAGAATTCCTAAACATGATAAACAACTTCAGCAAAGTGATTAAATGAAAGCATGGCATTAATACAGAGACAGACAGGACGATCAATGGAATAGAATTAAAGACCCAGAAATAAACCCACATACTTATGGACACTAGATCTTTGACTACAAAGCCAAAATTATACAGAGAAAAAAGAACACATCTTCAACAGATGGTGCTGCTCTACCTTGATGTCTACATGTAGAAGAATGCAAATTGATCACCTTGCACAAACCTCGAGTCCAAATGGATCAAAAACCTCAACATAAACCCGGATACACTGTTTCTCACAGATCAGAAAGTGGGAAATAGCCTAGTACACATTGGCACAGGGGAAAGTTTCTTGAATAGAAAACCAATGTCTAAGATTAATAATTGAATTTTAGGACCTTATGAAATGGAAAGGCATCTGTAAAGACACTGTCAATAGGACAAAACAGTAACCTACACATTAGCAAAAGATCTTCATTCTTCTGATAGGTCTTCATCTGATGGAGGACTAATAGTCAAGATATATATATAGAACTCAAGAAGTTAGACTACAAAAAATCCCAATAACCCAGTTTTAAAATGTAGTACAGGGCTAAACATAGAAATCGCAATAAAGAATCTCTTGAATGACTGAGAAGCACTTAAATAAATGTTCAAAGTCCTTTGTGAACAGGGAATTACAAATCAAAACAGCTCTGAGATTCCAGTGTATAC
Organism: Rattus rattus; assembly: GCF_011064425.1. NCBI lineage: Eukaryota > Metazoa > Chordata > Mammalia > Rodentia > Muridae > Rattus > Rattus rattus. Next base: position 95,093,787 of record NC_046157.1, on the reverse strand, counting down.
CAATAAGAATGGCTAAGATCAAAAGCTCAAGTAGCAGCCCATGCTGACAAGGATGTGAATAAAGAGAAACACTCCTTCATTTCTGGTGAGATTGCAAACTGGTACAGCCACTCTGGAAATCAATCTAGTGCTTCCTGTGAAAACCGGATATAGTTCTACTTAAAGACCCAGCTATATTGCTTCTACACATATTCCCAAAAGGTGTTCCATCATACCACATGCTCCACTGTGTTCATAGCAGCCTTAGTCATAGTAGCCAGAAACTAGAAACAATTGAAATATCCTTCAACTGAAGAATGGATACAGAAAATGTGGTTCATTTACACAATGGAAAACTATTCAACTATTAAGAATGAGGACATCATGAATTTTGCAGATGAAGAGATTTAACTAGAAAATAACATCATATGTGAGATAACTAAGACCCAAAAGCACATGCACAGTATAAGTGTTATTAGCCAAAATGTACAGAACACTCATGATATAACCAACAGACCATAAAAATTTAATAAGAAGGAAGCCTCAAATAAGGATGCTTCAATTCCACTTAGATGACAGAACAAAATAATCACAAAAGGCAGATGGGAAGGAGGGATCTGGATGGGAAAGGGGAGGTGGGGGAGAATGGGGAGGGTAGGAACAGCTATGGGGGGAGACAGGAGAGAAGTCCAGTGTTCCAGGTGAATGAATGGAAATATGCAATTTCTGGTGGTGTGGGTGGGGGGGACCCTCTAGAAAATCCTAGAGACCTAGGATGTGAGAAATACCCAGGACTCGATGGGGGTGATCTTATCTGAAATGCCCAACAATCGGAAGATTGAACATGAAAAGACCACCTCTAGCAGATAGGGCTCCAGATGGGTTCACAGACCAACCTTCAAAATATTTGACCAAGAATTGTTCCTGTCTAAAAGAAATGCATTGTTGAGAGCTTTTGGTGCCACTTTTAGGAATTTGGCATTTGTCACTGGGCTTGGACAAGGAAGTAGGTTCAAATCAAAATACTTGATCAAAATATGGGGTTTTGTTTACTACTTTGCTGAATTACTACCTTATGTGATCTCTTTGCTTACTACTTTACTTAATTACTCTCTTGTGTGATCTCCTTGTTTACAACTTGACTTGATTATTTTATCTTTGATGTAATAACTGATCATGCTTTGGGGATGTACCGGATGTACCTAGGACAATATAAAAGGCCGGAGAGAAGCAAAGCTGCTTCAGACTCAGTAATGGCTGGAGACATGTTATAATTTTGTCTGTTTTTTATTTTTCAATCCTCACTCCCTTACTTGAGATCCTATTGACTGCCTGAGCTGGCCTGGTCAATACAGGAACAAAAATAGTGTAGAGATGGATGAAAAGGCAGTCTAGTGACCTGCCCAACTTGGGATCCATCCCATGAGTAGGCACTGAACACTGACACTATCACTAATGCTATCTTGCGATTGTAGACAGGACCCTAGCATAGCTGGCCTCTAAGAGGCCCTCCCGCTAGCTGACTGAAACAGATGCAGATACTTAGAGCTATCTATTGGACTGAGGTCCGGGAGCCCTAGGAAGGTGTTAGAAGAAGGATTGAAGGAGCTGAAAGGGATTGTAACCCCACAGAAACACCAACAGTGTCGACTAACCCAGAGCTCCCAGAGACAATGCCACCAACCACAGAGTAAACACAGATGGCTCAGAGGCCCCTGGCATGTATGTAGCAGAGACATGCCTTGTCTGGCCACAGTGGGAAAGGATGCCCCTTATCTTGTAGAGTCTTAATGCCCCAGGGAAGGGGGGCACAAGAGGAGGCAGGGGGTGAGCACCCTTTCACAGGTGAGGGCAAGGGGATGGGTAAAGAACTCTGGGAGGGGGCAACATTTTGAATGTAAATAAATGAAATCATTTTTTAAAGTAAACTGTCTTGAAAAAAAAAAGAAAACTAAAGAAATATTTGAATAGGAAAGAAAAGATGAAATCAAGGTTTGTCATCCCCATATGCAAGCCAATAGTTTAAACTATTTGAACCACCATCAATAGCAAAATAAGTAACGTGAAATCTTAGAGAAATAGACAGCACAAATGGTGTTTGAGTGAACCTGAGCATAGGAAAGGAAAATGGAAAGCAGCCTCATTTCCTAAATGTTGAAGGAGATCTTAGATCTTTACATTCAGAACTGTGGAACTTCTCTCTTCTCTGACAAATTAAAGTTGCCTAGATCTTAAAAATGAGAACCTTGACATTTGTCCTTCCCTTAGTAGAGCTACATTTGTGGCTGTAATTTGCTTTACATATATTTCGCATATTATATTGCAGGAAAAATTACAGGTATTTCATTCTGAAGTGCATACTTACATAGGACAGTAATGGCAAACATAGAAGTATTTCAGGGTATCTTGATTGGGACAGTAAGCAACTCCACATCCAACTTTGAAAGATGAATACCAAACAAGCTACATGTCCATGGGAGATAAATGCATGAACTTCCATGAGAAAATTGGTAAAATACTCAAAATTAACTATTAATATGTATAGCACATAAATGGGTGTGTGCTACAGTTTATAACACATATCTTACAAAATAATTAACTTTAGTATTCACAGTAGTAAACTTTCATTTTAGGATCTTTTAAAATACTAAATATGTAATCGAGTTCACCTTTTATGCACTTATAATGGTAGGCTATAATGCATGCTTTCCTAACAGTAATTCTTCAGATCCTAGGCATAAAGTAATGTATCGCTCCAATAACAGAACTGTGTAGTACCTACTCAGCCTGTCCCCTCATAGTGAAATTAGGAATGGGTCATAAGTTGTTACAATAATTGTTACTATACATAACCCATAGTTCGGTGTTTGCACCTATGGCATCTTCCTCTGCTTTACTCACCTGAGTGTAGTGTCCGACAGCGGAATTGGGTTTAGCTCCTACGCCGAAAACGAAGTTTTCGTTTTCTTCATACCAGCTTTGAATTACGGTGCTCCAGGGTGTAGGGTCAGTCGACATATAGAGATTCTCGCCACATTTTATATCTGGGAAGGAATGGATTCATGAGAAAAACTAAAACTTTCAGTGGCAAAATAAATTGACTATCCAAATGCAAAATGCTGCATTTCAGGCGTAGGACCTATGGTGGTTATCTGTTGGCTGAGGTTGGAGCCGGGTGCCCGCTACTTCAATTGATTGATTGATTGATTGATTGATTGATTGATTGATCAAATGAGAAGACAGCTACCTGATACAATCAAGAGGCCTAAACATGCAAAATATTTAAATAGATTGTGAAACCCCATTCTTTTTAAAGTCTGCTCTATTTGCATTGCCAAAACCACAGTCATCTAGGTACTAAATTCATGTGTGCATGCTTTGTTTGTTTTTAGCTTTATGATTCAGACTTAGTAAAAATAGTGACCAGAACTTGAAGAATTTTTCCTTTGGTCAAAAAAAAAAAAAACCTGAGGAAACGTTCATGTTTCTTTTTATATGATTAAGGCATGAAGGCATTTGAGACAGTATTTTAAAGAAACAACTGTAGGCAGAAACGAAGATGGTTTTGCAGACTTAATCCTTTTCCTTGCAGAACCAGATATGACCAGGACAAGTGTAATGATAGCCACTTCCTCATTTAATCTATGTAATCTTATATGACACGTCTATACTGCATACAATAAATTTCAAAAATGCTGTCTTGGTTAGGGTTTCCATTGCTTTGAGACACCATGATCAAGGCAATTCGTTTAAACAACAGCATTTAACTGCAGGTGGCTTACACTGTCATCATGATAGGAAGCATGGAAATATCCAGGTAGACATTTTGCTGGAGGAGCCAAGACTGCTATGTCTTAATCTACAAGCAGCAGAAGAGGACTGTCTACACACAGGTAGCCAGGAGAGACTGTCTCACACTGGCCAGAGTTATGAATGAGATCTCAAAGCCCCACCTCCACAAAGACACACTTCCTCTAACAAAACCACACCTCCTCCAAAAAGACCACACCTTATAAAATAATAAAATGATAAAATAATAAATCAACTGAAACAATGCAGGTATAACTAAACACTTCTTCATCTATTGTGCTTTTCTACATGCATTATGCTTCAAGATATACTAAGTAAGTATTCTGTGGAAGTCTGGGCATGCATCAGTTTCCACCCTCGTGGTTCTGTACTTTTCCATAAAAGATGTCCTGTTGTTCTTTAGATTCTACTCCACTAATCTATGCATCTGCCAAATCCCCAACATAGAAACAATACTTGACACTGCACACCAGAACTGAGCGTCCCAGACAAGAGGATCACAGCAAGCTAACAGCCAACCTGTTCTACATAGACAGTTCTAACACAGCCAGGCTTATAAAGTGACATCCTGCCTAACCAAAAACAAACAAGCAGACAAAAATAAAAACAAACAAAAAACTCACAAAAACAAAAAGAAAAAGAAAATGAAAAAAACTAACGTCAACTACATTTTTAAACTACATTTAAAAATAAAGATTCTCAAAATAATGAGTCTACATGGATTTTTAATGTGATTTCAATACATGAAGTACTTTGCAGCAAGAAGCAAACACAAATATATGTCATAAAATGAATATCAAAATGCTGAAAACTGTAGAATATTAAAATGAGGTGATAGAAGATTACATTTAATAAAGCTTGAAAAAAAATCTTCTTGCAGTATGACAGGACTTCAGTGTGTCGGTTGTTTTTCTTCCTAAGCGTTATTTTTGTTGACCTGAGAAATTTTTTAAAAAAGGATGACCCATGATCTGCTTTGCTTATGAGCTTGGAAAAAACAAATGATACATTGCATGGAACAAATGATACAATTGTGTAAAACCTTTATATAAGACATAAATGAACGTGAACCATACTGTTATTACAATTATACATTAATATGCATAAAGAAATGATTTTTGAAAGATAGTATGAATAGCATTTATGTGCAAAGTCTTAATGCAGTATCCCACAGAGGACTGTTAGTGTTGAATTTATTCATTTATTCAGCAGCCATATGTAAATACATACTGATTTTCCGGTCTTCTGTACTACTGTGTTCTATAATACAGTTATTAGCCCACTTTTGAGCATTTGCTGCTGCTTCTTTGTTCCATTCCTAAATATCAAGAGAAAAAGAAAGCCATAATGATCCCAAGCATAATGAAAGCATATAACAGTTGATTAGCAAAACTATAAACCTTCTGTAAAAGTATTTCATAATTATCATTGATATTATGATTAATTAATAAAAATCAATTGATTACCTAATTGATGATAAAAATTAAAAGCAAGTCTCTTTTGCTTGCTTTAATTCCAGTGTGTACCAGTTTCCACATGAAGAGAAATCTAATAGGGATTTGTGAAAGGGCGACGTATCTAACTGTAAAGTCACATGTAGAATGTGTGTGAATGATGCTAAATGTTGATGTGTGAAAGATTCTAAGGATATTCTAACATTGTCTGTTGATGCCTATTGCTTCCATGTGGGAGATAAATGTGCTTGAATAGGCTATTAACACTGCCCTGGGAAATGCCTTACATCAGGAAGGAGATAAGATTGGGAATGAAGGCATTTGTGGCTAAGAAAACCTACTGTTCTTTTGAAGAGGCCCCATATTCGCTTCCCAGCACCTGGTCAATTGACTCACAGCTGTCCATAACCAAGTCCAATGGGCAATCTGATGCCCCTGGTCTCTCCACTTATATACATATCTATGTGTCTCCTCCTCCCCCTACCTCTCTCCCTCTCTCTTTTCCTCTTCTCTCTCTGTGTGCATGTGAGATACAGAGAGAGAGATAGAGAGACAGAGACAGAGAGATAGAGAGACAGAGAGAGAGACAGAGAGAAAGAGAAAGAGAAAGGGAGAATAAAAATAAATCTTCAAGGAGTAAGATACTGCAAGACATTGGCTTGACACATGCTTAGGGAAGACAATGGAGGAAGTGCTTCACAAAACACCTTGTATGCACAGACTTGGCTTCTATCTAACTTATCAGAACCCAAACTTGACAAATAATCTAACCATGTTAAAAACAAAACAACAATCTTACCCAAATAAAACTTTAAATGGCAAAAAATCAAAAGAAGAACGTTTTATACCACAACATGAAGAAGCCATTATCACCTGCTCCTCCCTCCACATCTATCTCCTCAGCTAGCATTGACTCCTCCCTCCACAGCTGACTCCCACATTACAGTCTTACCATTTTTAGTATGTTGCTGCCAGGGGGGCTAACTTGTCTCCTCAGCTCATTGTGTTTAGCTATGATCTCTCTTTGAACTTGTACTTGGTTGGTTGTCAAAGTAGCGAAGTCTGGATCCTAAAGAAAAATCACTTTTTACAATTTCCTAATGACAGGCAGTTAAGAAATTACTAGAACAAAATCACTTTGTATTTTTTTCACATAATATCACACAGAAAAGGAATTAGCTGCTCAGCAATGCCTATGACTCTAAGTCAACACTTAATTTTAATAGGAAAGAGTAGGCAGAAGACTTAGAGATGTTAAGGAATTCAATGCAAAATAAAAATTCCTCTGAGGCCACAAATGCTTGATTTTGATTTTAATTCGACCATTTTTTAATTAATCCTATGCGAGGTGGTATTGGAAGGTATGTTGCATGTGACCCAAGAAGAAAGGTAATATCAGATAGATACAACCCTTTAGACTTAAAACAGTGATCTGCAGAACACAATACACTGGTGCATTATGACATCAATTTTAGGGAAGAAACAAACTACTTTTTATTGTATTTAAGGCCTACTCCATGAGGTGGAACCCATACTTAACACTGTTAAAGTGGTTAACAAAAATATTGCTAAACCCATAGATCAGTGCATCATTCAGACCTTGCCAAACAAGTTTCTTCTCGCAGTAGATAGGAATTAACATAGAGCCCTACAACTGGACAATATGTAGAGCGTGTCAGACTGTAGAGTACTCAGTCCTAAGTGAGACCTCATCAAAGCCCTGCCCTCAAGGTTCAGGGATCTATGCAGAAGAAGGAGCAAATGATGCTAAGAACCAAAGATGATACATGACTCCAACAAAACAATGTCTTCCAGATACCAGGAAATACACACATCAACTTACTAAGACAGGAACAGAAGACACTAGACCTGCACAGGTCATCAGATAAGAATCCCAGTACTGGGGTTGGGGATTTAGCTCAGTGGTAGAGTGCCTGCTAGCAAGCACAAGGCCCTGGGTTCGGTCCCCAGCTCCGAAAAAAGAAAAAAAAAAAAAAAAAAAAAAGAATCCTAGTACTGAAAAGGAAACTGGACATGGGGTCAAAGCACTAACTGACAAACTATTTGTTAATGATAACTGCTGGCAAAGAGAAAACCAGTCTTGTCCAATGGAGTGTCAGTGAGTATATTAATCACACTCTAGGGCAGGTTCTAAGCCCGTGGGTAGCTGGTCAACACAGATGCTATCGCTTTTTATTTAATTTAGTTTTGCTGTGTTGTGGACATTTTTGTTTTGGTTTGACATTTTTTTTGTCTCGTCATTTGCTTGTTTTGGTTTCTGTTTTGGGGGTTTTGTTGTTGGTTTTTTTGTTTTGGTTTTTGTTTTTGAGTCAAAGAGTATACAAATTGGGAGGGTAGGGAGGTAGGAATGATTTGGGAGTTGGTGGAGGGGAAAATTATAATCAATAGCTATTGTATGAAAAATAAATAAATAATAAAAGGTAATACTTTTCATAGACTATTCATAGTAGTCTGCCCAAGACAACTATTCACATTTGATCAAGCCACAGTAAGGTGTGGTGAGAAAAGCCAGTGACTCATCCTAGTCTTAACAGGGGACATTGCTATCTGCGACACCTGCATTTGAAGGCAGAACATTCAAATTCATGCCCCATCCAATACTCTAGCAAAACCATTAGGCAGCACATTTTACAAGGTTGCTTGGAAATCTTTTCCACACAATTTGAAGGCAACAAACTCATCTATCGAATGGAATATTCCTAACTTTGCTCAGTTTAGTAATAAAATTGGTATAGTGTTCATATTTTCAGCTTCTCTTAATGAGTAGGTGTGTATGACAGCTAATTCTGGCTTGAGTGTTAGACAAGTTCTGCAATGTGAGACAACGCTACAATGCCTCGTGTGTGTGAGCAAGATTCTGAAGATGTCTAATAGACACAGTATGTTTTCTTGTACTTTGGGGTAGTTACCTACCCCTCCCCTACAGTACCCAGGTCCCTGAAGACTCTCATGTCCCTGTCCTCATACTTCTGACCAAAAAGCATTGCCATTTTTGACTCTTTCTGTCTCTACCTCATGCTTTGTGTTCCCGAGAACAAAGACTATTAGGTAACAGATTTCGCACAGTTGCATATTCCTAAGTTATAATGGATGCACAAATCAAGCATCCGAAATGACCCACCCCTGAATTATCAGTCATTCCTATATTTCTCCTATTATCCTCAAAATGTCACTTTAAGTAATTTCAGAACACACACACACACACACACAAAATGGTGGTTTCGTAGGATAAGAAATTTTCTGATTTTTATGTCATTTTGTTTTGTACATGAAAATTTTACTTATTGGTATAATTATTTTATTTTTAGATGAGTATCAATAGAGCTTTGATTGGGATGTCAGGAAGTAAAATATGTATCAAATCTAAAGTTAAAGAAAAACAGGATCTATCTTTACAGAGTTCATATTGCATTGAAAAAATAAAGCTCCAATTGGTTGAGTCAATATGAGGAAAGATCAGTTTATTGAGGATAATGAAGAGTTCACAAAAGATGATTCTGGATTGGGATTTTAGAAGATGGACAATGTCCATTGGACTTCTGAGAAGCACATAGCGTTATGCTGAGTGAGGTAATCAGTAAGCATTTAATGATGCTCAAATCCAATAACATCTCACTTTATAATGATTTGATGAATGATGAACAGGAGTTAGGCCAGGAAGTGAAAAGAGAATTGTGAAGGTGTAGGAGGGAAAACAAATCAACCATGGGAGAAAAGATGGGAAATTGTTACAATAAACCCCTGGAAGTATAAGAAGCACATTCTCTGCAGAGTGTGAAAACAGACAACGAAGTCCATAGCATCATATTCACAGACTACCAGGTCATGAAGTGAAATCCATGTGAGTCCCATTCACACTGACAAGAGTGACCAACATTATTCTGGGATCCTTTAAGCATAAAGATATAGGCAAAGTACAAGGTCGGAAATCAAGATTTCCACACCTTAACAATAGTTTACATGCTAATTCCAAGATCATTGATGACACAGTAAAAAGACCTTAGAATCTGATTTTTTTTTCAATTTAGAAATCATCTCAATTGTTTCTATACAGTACCTACAAGAACTACAAGAGATAAATACAGTGCTAACGGTGAAGAAAATGCAAAGTTGAGATTATATAGTCTTACATTTCTGTAGCAATCACATGGAAATGTGATGAAATAACACAGAAAATACTTTGGGCAGAATATCCATAATTAATTAGCTCTTTAATCCCACATAACATGCTATTTTTTTTTAAATTGTAATTTTGGAGTAACTTGTGACTTTAGCTGGTGATGACTTTATTGAAATGTTTAAGAAGATAATTTCTGCAATGTATTTATTTGTAATGAGTTGCGTGATTTCCCTCTAGACATATTTCCATAGCCTGATTCTAAGGACCAGTAAATATGGTCTTATTGGGGAAGGAAATGGCTTTACAAGTAATCAACTGGAGGATCTTGACACAAAATTAGCCTAAAGTAACCACCTGGAGCCTGAACCTCAGGCCAAGAGATTCTAGGAGAAATAGAGAAGAGATTGTGTTAGCAGGCAGGAGGAAGTTGGAGTGACACAGCATCCCGGCAAAGGACAATTGGCAGAAGTCACCATAAAGAGGATGGACTGAGTCCCTTCCAAACCCCTCCAGAGAGATCTTGATTACAGAGTTCTAGCCTGCATATTTCCACTGTATGCAGCCAGCAAGTCTTTGGTAATTCTTACCAACAGTGCTCTGAACTTAATATATTATTTGACCAATTAAACAAAAATACTGTTATCTCACTGCTTAACAGAACACTTGTGAGATTTGCTGTTGAACTTCTGCTACATCTTTGGCGCCTATTAACCTTCTAGTAGAAATACATTTTGTCTTCTCAAGTGTTCAGTAGGTACATGTGTCTAGTAGCTATCAGAGCCATGAGTGGTGGAGCAAATATCCAGTCCCTATCTCTTCCCTGTGAAGTGCTCTGAACCACTCATGAAATTTTTTTCCACCCACCAGACACTCTGGATTCTTCTGTTCTCACAGTAGCCTGCCATTTTCAAACATCGGCAGGTTGCTATGAGAGGGTGTTTCCACTTTCAATTTACCTTTCCTTCTGTGGGTTGCAATGGAAGCAGCACAGCAAAGACAAACAGCATCACCTGGAACCAAGCCATGGCTGGAAGCTAGCAAAACAAACAAACAAACAAACATCCCCACTGAAGTCAGTTCAGGAACTCGGGGAGTGGGGAATTGGGTTGTCAAGGTTTGACAAGCACCTGTAACATCAGTTCACTAACAGTGTAGCAGTGAAAAGAACCACTATGTGGTGCAAATAGAATCAATCGTAATGGAGCCACCATATCTCTAAAAGGATCATCAACTGAAAAACTTGAAGCTTGCCCTTGACTTGCATGTGCAGACACTCAGGAATTCCTAGCACCTTCCTGCAAACATCTGTTACCATTTCTTTAACCAAAGGGAATATGAGAAAAATAGGCCATCCATCTTATTGTGGGAAAGAGGGTATGGTTCATTTTTCTCCATTTACCATCACTCGATCATCTTGTTACCCTTAATGAGAGCAAGAAATATTTATCTGCACTGGGATTTAGTCAAGATTTCAGAGTTAGGATAATGCAGACCCAAATTACCAAACATCTTAGAAGTGGTTATTTCTATAAGAGAGAAATTAGAAATTGTGGGATTTTTTTCCTCACCCCTGTATTATTGTCAAAAGTCCTGGAATAGACAAGAAAAACTATGTTTAATGAATTAAAGGCCTTCTCAACTCAGTTCTGGCCAGGCCATTACTTACTACCAACTCTGTTTAATAATATTATGTTTTAAGTAGCCTTAAGTTCTTCCCCATAAAACTTCTTTTAAGTTGGAAAACACCCTGTGTGTCCTTAGGATAATACTAAAAGTAGCTCAGTTGAAGAAATACTCATTTTCTCTGTCCTTATTCATCAATAATGACTTCAGATCCATTGTAAAAACATGTTAAAAACAACAAAAGTTTCACTATTGAAAGAGCAAGTCATGAATCCAGCTTCATGAAGCCCCTCTATTTTTATTTGAATACTTCTCATGTAATCTCATATATTAAATGATAAGCACCGTTAACATTTTTTGTTTTCCCAATAAACACAATTAATTCTATTGTAAACATAACAAAAACATGAGAATAAACTACACTATTTACCTATAGAAAAAGTTCATTTACATAGAATTGATACTATTGTTACTGAAATAGTATTCAAAAAGAGCTTTATTGGGCTGGAGAGATGGCTCAGCGGTTAAGAGCACCCGACTACTCTTCCAGAGGTCTTGAGTTCAATTCCCAGCAACCACATGGTGGCTCACAACCATCTGTAAAGAGATCCGATGCCCTCTTTTGTTGTGTCTGAAGACAGCTACAGTGTATTTATATGTAATAAAATGAACAAATCTTTAAACAAAAACAAAAAAGAGCTTTATTGATATTGATATTCTCAGAACAATTTAGCTTTGAAAGCACAGGTAGATGTACTAAGGGTAGTTTTTTACTCTTGGCAACACTAACATGATTGGCATGATAAAATACTCATATTAAAATGGTCACTTACTGTTGATTTGACAGTTGAAATATCTGCCTTATCTGTGTCAAGAAAGAAGGTGGAGAAAGATGACAGATTATACATCACAACTGTCTCTAGACATATTCTGCATCTTGAAGTCAATCCCAATCAAATCTGTCCTGAAATGGTATTTTTCATACCAACAGTCTCAAATTTCACTACAAGGTGTTTATTATTTGGTTCCTATCTAAACTATTAACATGAGTAAGTACAACAGGCCTTTCCTTCCATACCAGATAAGTTCTTCAGTGTTTTACAATATATATTCTAGACAATGTTTTTGGAACCTTGTGTTTCTCTAATGACTACCCAAGACTATTTAATTCCTCAGAAAATATGTAGGACACATCTTATAGCTGAATGTATTCCTCAATCAACCTTGTGGTTTTTACTTCTTTTTTTCTTTTCTTTTTTTTTTCAGAGCTGGGGACCGAACCCAGGGCCTACCACTGAGCTAAATCCCCAACCCTGGTTTTTACTTCTTATCTGTAATTTACTGTTGAGATACAGTCTTTGGAAACCATCAGACTTGGGAAAGCCACCAGAGCCTCAGTGTTCTCTTAGACAAAATGTGAATTTCTACAGTTTTACTTTGAAAAATCAAAGACAAAATTTTGTAAAACTCCTAATACATATGGTATGATGTACATAACCATACATGTTTAATATTGGTATTTTTTTTAGCAGTACTTTAATTTGGTTAGCCCTATCAGATATGTCTGTAAAAATGTGTGATTTGGTTGGAAGTTAATTTCCAAATCCTTTGAAACCTCTCTTGTATTCTTCATCATATCACAATGGGGAAAAAGACAGTATAGTCTATAAGGGAATCAAGTGTTGAAGGTATGGTCCTCCTTAACATAAGGAAAATGAATTAGCAACATTCTCACTCAAAGGCATAAACACGAGCCAAAGATTTTATACAGCTAAGTCATTCAGTGTGCCTATATCATATGATCCATAGTTCCAAAGTCCAGTAGACCAGGAGGTCACACATTTCACTCTCATACTGTTGACAATCCAAATGTTATCATCTTTGTTGAGTCTAAGGAAGGACACCTTTCCTGAAAATATGTTCAAGGAAGAATATTTTATATATTCCCTCATTTTCTAACTTATTCTTGATACTTACATTCATACTTAGGTGAAAAGTTGACCAACATTTTACCCATACTACATATAAATGGAACAGTACCTTGTCCTTTCTTTTGATGTTTTAAGATCAGGAGGACATGCTTCTTTTAAAGTGTGAGGGCCATGGTGTTTGTTTTCCTTATCCTGGAAGATGGAACCAATGTTTGAAACAACAATGTAAAGATAGCCTTATATCTTGTACACTTTATCACAGACTTAAAACCTGTTCATTAATGTCCTCTTAATTCTTCACTCTTTGATGTCACATTCAGCACCTCCTTCACACTAAACTAAAAGTCTGCTTCTTACCAAATTCAGTAATCTCTACTTAGCTGCCACACTAGCAAGCTGCAGAGTGTATTGAAGTGTCCCCTTTGATCTAGCCCTTCAATCTTCACACGTTTCGAAAGCTGTTGTATGTAACTCCAACAATGTTGACTACACACACGCATTGGTGTTTGGTGAATATAACTTCACGTTTTCTATTCTGGAAGTATAAGTACATAGTCACCCAATAAAAGACTGACATTTTTCGTTTGACTGCAGAAAAGTCAGACTTCGAAATGGCTTCAATCTTCCTCCGTGACTCGATAGAAATCATACACACAGGACAATTCCTTTTTTTTTTTTAAGGTCAAGGGAAATCTCAAGTGAATTCTTGCTAGGAAAAGTGGACTAACAGTTGTCCTGGGATCTGCTGATGGCCCTTAACCTCACGAATCTTTCTCTGCACTAGCTTCACCCATTTCCTCCAACCTGGTCACGTCCACTCTCCCGGCCCGCCCTAATATTTACCCTAGCTTCACAGCACAGGTCTTCATGGTGTCAGAAAGGAGCCAGAAAGGGCTCTTGCTGCCCCTCCCCTCTGCCGGGGATGATAACGGCCTCCTGCCGCCACGTGGGGGCGGTGTCACGAGGCTTTATTCTGTCAAAGTAATGTTCCTCTGCATAGAATCTCTCCACCCCGCCCTCAACCACCACTGTGTGGGATGCAAGGGCAAGTTCTTGTATATTTATCCCTGTAAAAATATGAAGTTATATTTTGTGATCACGATTTGTGAGGGTTGGGGGAGTCAACGTCTGTTTACACAATAGGGAACTAAAAAAAAAAAAAAACAAAAAACAAAAAACTGAGGAAAGGAAATATATCAGTCAGGAGTTTGAATCCAGGGAGTTGGCTAGAGAAGCGAGCACTTTCTTTCCAGAATGTCTGAATGAATGAGCTTCAGAATTGAAAAGGAAACTCAGGAAAGTCTTACTTAAAAGTTTACTTAAATTTTCAGAATCGTGGCACTGTAAAGCCAACAAAGAATTAGCGTTCTGTATTTTTGTTTATAAACTCTTCCTGGTTATCTTTGTTTCTCAGAAGTTTTGTGGTCAGAAAATTCAAGAAAGATAGCTGGACCATCTCTTTAATACCTGAATTTCCTAATCAAGAGTATTTACATGCAGGTCAAACAGCTAGCTTTCCTTCATTAGTGGACACTGTGTGGTCTTCAGAGCTGGATATAAATGATAGGTTTAGTGGATATAAAGGGTTAGCTCATTGCTTGAAGGAAGAGTTAGATTGAAAACCTCCAATCAATTAAGTTCCCTCACCCATAAATGACCTCCAGATCAATATAATAGTCATATAATATAATAGTGATAAAAGTCAAATCATAACACGAGATGAAGACAGCTGATTTCAAGCAGTATCATCATCCCCCAAACCACTTCATAAAGCCATAACCATCCCTATGCACAGTTAAGCAAGGAAATCATTCATATATACTTTATTGACCAGTGTTGTTGCTAAAACTGCTCAAAGTATTACATTTCCCTCTGACTTTTGATTACTAGAGGCGTTTTACTATGAGGGACCCAACACAAGGCTTCTTTAACACATACCCAAAGATTCTCAATCTGTGTGATCTGGTGATATAATAATTATGTAGGTATTGTGTTGTCTCCCAAGTTTGGTTCCATTTCCTTTTTTTGTACACTATGGCTTTAATGCTATCAAACTTCAGCTGAACTATACTACAAAGCAAATGCTGTGTTGTATTGGGAAGTCATGAGAACAAATAAAATATATCTGCCCTTAGGGCAGTGGTTTTCTTTTTTTTTTTTTTTTAATCTTTATTAACTTGAGTATTTCTTATTTACATTTTGATTGTTATTCCCCTTTCCGGTTTCCGGGCCAACATCCCCCTAACCCCTCCCCCTCCCCTTCTATATGGACTTCCCCTCCCCATCCTCCCCCCATTACCACCCTCCCCACAACAATCCCATTCACTGGGGGTTCAGTCTTAGCAGGACCCAGGGCTTCCCCTTCCACTGGTACTCTTACTAGGCTATTCATTGCTACCTATGAGGTTGGAGCCCAGGGTCAGTCCATGTATAGTCTTTGGGTAGTGGCTTAGTCCCTGGAAGCTCTGGTTGGTTGGCATTGTTGTTCATATGGGGTCTCGAGCCCCTTCAAGCTCTTCCAGTCCTTTCTCTGATTCCTTCAATGGGGGTCCCATTCTCAGTTCAGTGGTTTGCTGCTGGCATTCGCCTATGTATTTGCTGTATTCTGGCTGTGTCTCTCAAGAGAGATCTACATCCGGCTCCTGTCGGTCTGCACTTCTTTGCTTCATCCATCTTATCTAACTGGGTGGCTGTATATGTATGGGCCACATGTGGGGCAGGCTCTGAATGGGTGTTCCTTCTAGGGCAGTGGTTTTCTATACTATAGTTTTACTATAGTTTTTTATACTAGTGAATTTTCTATAATGTAGTTTTACTATATGATAGTATCACATATTGTAATGACCTCAACCATAAAATTGTCTCATTGCTACTTTGTAACTTTAATTTGGTACTGTTATGAATCATAATGTAAATATCTTATATGCAGGATATCTGATATGTGATCCCTGTCAAATGGTCATTCAAGAACCTCCAAGGAGTCATAACCAACAAGTTGAGAATTACTGCCTTAGAGTTTTGTGTACTCTAAGGTGTGGGCATGCTATTAACTACTGATAATATTATAACATATGTTTTAAAGAGAGGTGGTATACCTTAGAAACATATAAAGTACAGCTAATTGTCTATGAATTAAAAAGATGGGTTCCCAAGGGAAGTATAGAAAAGGACTCAAGTGTATTTAAGACACAAAGGTCTGTTACTGACTTAGAAAGTAAAGAGTGTTGCCTGAAAGAAAATCATAAGACAGGAATGTGACTGTCTGGACTTTAGAATATTAAGTCAGAAACCAAGTTTTAAGGGCTGTTAAAAGATATCCATGCCTTGCTGAAGGCCTTTACTACATTACGTACTTAGTAAGTAACAAATAAAAGACTTTCAAGATTGTATTTTTGTCTGTAGCTGGGCATCCCTTTACCTTACAGTCTTTTGACTGTATATTATGGCTTCCAAATTTGTGGGTTCTTATGGGATTTCTGTATGTGAAAATGTGTGTGTCTCTGCGTCTATGTGTTTCTTGCGTTTTTGTTTGGCTCTTTTTTCTGAATGTTTTGCTTGTTTTTCATATCCTGTTTTTCTTTTTCTTCTTCTTTCTTTTTCTTCCCCCTCTCTCCCTCATTCTCTCCTCTTTGCCTTTTTCCTTGTACTTGATATTAGGCCAATCGTTTCTCCACTAATCCCTGCTTCTCAAAGCTGCTTTTTGTCAGCTAGCCTTTGGCAAGAACAGTGAGTCATAGACCAATAACCCTGTGTTGAAACATTCAGCCGGTTTGCCTAATGCAGCCTATTATAGTGATTTTTTTTTTTTTTAGCAATTAACTGGTATGTTTAAATTAATCATCCAACTCATGCCAAAAAGTCAATGAAGTTGTGTCTATAACAATATATAATTTTAATAACTTGGAATGTGTTCATTAGCATGCTCCTTCCTGCCTGGGGGCACTGTACAAGGGTGTGGAGTCTCTCTTCTCAATTCCAGTCATTTCTAAATCAAAACACAAGAGTCTAAGGTGTTCATCAGAGGGCTCAAAGGGCCTAACTGGATGGATCAGTTAATCATAGTGGAATGTGTTATGTCCTGAGCAAGCCGATCCTTAAAGTGGGAAGTTAAAGTCAAAACAAGCAAAGTCAAATGGATTAGATCAGAACAAAATAAAGAGATGCATTTCATCAAACTTAAGCCATGGTGAATGAAGGACTTCTTTAGCCATAACAATAACCCACTGACAGTTTGAAAGGGTCTTCTTAGAAAAGCTAGCAGCTGCCTGTCAAGTTAATACACACCTGGCATCCCAGATCTGGGCAGGTGAAGACAGAAACATCATCTAGTGTTCAAAGCCTGGGCTGCCTAATGAGACCCAGGTGATCAAAAGGAAACACAGGCATATATAGGAATTGCCAAGCTGTTTATACTCAGAAACCCATTGCTTATCTTCTTTTCCCTATGCAAAGGTGTGCACAAAAAAGGACTTAATGGATTCAGAATAGTATTTAAGAACACAGATTGAGGGGTTGGGGATTTAGCTCAGTGGTAGAGCGCTTGCCTAGGAAGCGCAAGGCCTGGGTTCGGTCCCCAGCCCGAAAAAAAAAAAAAAAAAAAAAAAAAAAAAAAGAACACAGATTGAAAGGCATTTAGATTATTATTTACCATGAAGCAATTTATTTTTTGAGTTAATTCTTTGTAAGTTTCATGCACTTTATTTGGGTCATATTCACCCCTCTCCTTTATTTCTAGATTTCATTCCCAGTCTTCTGTGTCCTCCGAACTCGGGATATGCCCACTGGTGTAATAGTGGCACGAGCATCCATCGTGGAAATAACCAAATATTTTCTAATTGAATTTAAATTCTGTTCCACAAAATGAAACTCATACTTGACACCATTATAGAGCTAGAAGCCTATGTTTACACAGTCTTAAACTCTAGAGGGTGGAAAGAGTGTAAGAGCTAGAGAGGGTGAGCGATTGCAATTTCTTTTTTTTTTTTTTTACCCCAGAAATAATGTCTGTGTGGATGTAATCTCATGGTTCTGACTTATAAAAAGCAATCTGAGTATTGTCAGATCCTGTAATCCCTGGCAGTCCTCTCAGGGTAAATTAGAAGAGATGTATTGAGTATGGGCAGAGGGAGACAACGGCTTGTGTAGCTTCCGGTCAGTACATGGGAAGTTCTCAGGAATGCTGTGGGTAGATAGCAAGTCAAAGAATGATACAGAGAAGACGATCAGATTTTCTGGTAGGATACTTCAAAACTCACACAATCAACCAAAGTCCAAAGCAGGGAGAAAAGTTCCACTAAAAGCATTCCATGTTATGTCACTGCAACAGTTGCTTAGAGAGCCCTTAAATTCTGCAGACTGTGGGTTAAAGAATTCAACCGACCAAGACAGAATCCAAGTGAATGAAGAATAGGCAATGTGGATCACAACCTGAGAGCAAATGCTTTGTTTTAAAATTTCTTCAAAATAGTCTTGGCTGTGAATAGATAAATATGACAGATGTAAGACTAATAATTAAAGTGACTTTATCTCTAGCATATTTCTTGTAATTTGTCAAGACTTGAATTATACTAATATTGCTCTTATGGTGTTTGCCATAAATCATTTTGACTTTATAGAGCAATGTTATCTCCAACTTGTAGAGGAAAAGTCCATGGACAGAAACTAGGACTTATCCAAATTCACATAGCATATGAAGGCAAAGACTACCATTCGTTCTCAACCCTGTTCTATACTGAATAGTCTAAAGCAGCCTTTCCCTCAGATTTGAATGCATAATGTTTCAAAATGGAACTTTTATCCATTGACTCATAATCTTTCATTAAAAATCTACAGTGACATATAAGGTTGTTTGCTCTTTGTGTGTGTGTGTGTGTGTGTGTGTGTGTGTGTGTGCGCGCGCGCGCGCGTGTGTGTGTGTGTGTGTGTGCCATGAGAACTTGCACAAATTATTATGCCACAAATTTAACCATCCAAACTCTAGGAATTTCAAGAAATTTCAGTTAGCTATTCTGAAACTTTGCATTGGATTTTATACATTTACTATTCGATATATATTTTTATATACTTAAATTCCACCAAGAAAAGAATCCTCCATGACAATTAGAATGAGACAATTAGCTTTCTATCCTCCTTCATAATTCAAAGGTTCGTCATTTGCATTCAGTCTTCCCTCGTAAGCTAATAGTTGCCCTTTCTTCGCCTTTGCACACGTTACACTGTGCCCACATGCACATTCGTTTACATACATTGTTATAGTCTCAGACCTGCACAGGGAGACTATGCACAGCCTCACCTAGTAATATACACTCTATGCCTATTTTCCCCTGAAATTTTAGCTATTTCATGTTTACATACCATAGTTTCACTATCTATTCATCTGTTGAGAGGCTACTATATTGGATCTGTTTCCTTGCTATAGTGAATAAAACAGTAACATTTTTGGGTTTTCTTATTTGTCTGGGAAAGCCCATTGTGCACATCAGGCTGGTTTGAACTCAAAAAGTAGCTGAGGATGGCGATGAACCTCAGACCTTCCTGCCTCTACTTCCATGTGCTGCAATTACACAGTGGTGCTTTAGAGTAAGGCTTAGTGATTCTGGGCTCAAAGTCATGGCTTTGTGCATGCTAGACAAATCCTATATCTACTGATCCTATGTCCTCTTTCTATTTGGCAGCTTTTTACTAAAATATCAATATATAGTATTCAATCACATTAAGGTATAATTTTATCACCTTTCAAAACTCTATCACTAATTTATGAAGGTATACAGCCTTGCATGGGTGATATAGCACAATGGGAAAGTGACCACCTACCATGCCCTCTGGGTTTGATTCATACATACATGTGATGCCAGATGTCACAATATAGGCCTATGACCATAGTTACTGAAGAGGCTGAGGCAGGAGGGTCAGAGCTTATGAGTCAAGTTCAGAGTGGGAAAAATAATAAAATTAATGGATTTAGAACAATGCTGTAGATTTATATTTTCAAGCAAGGCATATGCATATGAAAACATATTTGTATGCAAATATACAGCAAGAGACCATAAATATGAAGATCAGACTAATTGCCACAGTTATTGGTTTTTCTGTGATATAATACCTGAAACATGCAACAAATTCAATTGTTCAGAAAGAACATGAACAGTTCTAAAGCAAGAACGATTTGCTTTTGAAGTTAGGTACTGGAATCGTCTAGCTGGCAACGCTTCAGCAACCCAATGCACAACTGCTTTAAGGATTAGCAAAAGTAAAGAGCCCGACAGGTATCAGCTGATATAGCTGTTATCAGTGTCATCAAATGCCTGAACCATTCCAAAGCCTTGGCTCTGGAAACTGAGACACATTGAGAAATGTAGTTAAAAATGAAACTAAATTTTAGAAGGAACAAAAGTAAAGACCTCTCGTTTTCCAGGAAGCCCTTCAGTTCCACCCTTATCTTTGAAAAGCAGCTTGGGCAAGGCCACCTCTGCAGTACATGGCTTCCCTTCCATGTAAACTGAGTACTCCCATGAGGCAACGGCCAGGTTTCTAATCAGATGGGTATCTCTGGAAACCAGAAGCAAGTGTCAGTGCCTGCCCTCTATCTCCACCACCTTCTCACTCTCTAGCAGTTCCTGCCCCTTTACCCTGTAGTTTAATTTAGGATAGTGAATATTCTTGGCATGTTACTATTCCGAGAAAGGTTGTAAAGGCAGACTATTTTTAAAACAAAATTTCTGCAAATGTAGCAGAGAATAGCCTTGTTGGGGCACCAGTGGAAGGGGAAGCCCTTGGTCCTTCCAAGGTTGGACCCCCAGTGCAGGGAAATATGGGGGGCAGTAAGGGGGATATATGGGAGGGAATATCCTTATGAGGGAGGGGAAGGGGAGGGAATGGGGGCTTATGGACAGGAAACCGGGAAGGGGGATAACATTTGAAATGTAAGTAAAGAAATATATCTAATAAAAAATTTAAAAAAAACAAAACTTCTTTCTACTTTAACAAAGTAATTTGAATAAATGTCAGCAAGACCGTGCAAATGTTAAGATGTTCCTTCTGATGTCACGTGACGAAGAAGGCACTCACTTCAGGGACACTCAAACCAAACACCCAGAAACCTACACTAATTGTGAGAAATGTAAGGTAAGCCCCAACTGTGGTGTGGGGTCACATCCTACAGAAGGTCTAGGATTTTCCTCTTTACATGTATATGCCCATAGTATATCAAAGGCAAGCAGAGACTGAAGAACTGTCTACATGAGAGGAGCCTCAGACACCTCTGTGAGTTTGTGGTTCTCAGGATCTGATCACGTACCACTGGACAACCCCACGCCCCGAAACACATGCAGAACATAAATCACAAGAAGAAGAAGAAGAAGAAGAAGAAGAAGAAGAAGAAGAAGAAGAAGAAGAAGAAGAAGAAGAAGAAGAAGAAGAAGAAGACGAAGAAGAAGAAGAAGAAGAAGAAGAGGAAGAGGAAGAGGAAGAGGAAGAAGAAGAAGAAGGAGAAGAAGAAGAAGAAGAAAAGAAGAAGAAAAGAAGAAGAAGAAGAAGAAGAAGAAGAAGAAGAAGAAGATGAAGGAGGAGGAGGGGGGCGGAGGGGAGGAGGGGGAGGAGGGGGGAGGAGGGGAGGAGGAGGAGGACACAAAGGTAGACAGGGTGAGGAAGTAAAAGAAGATCAAGGGGGAATTTAATTAGGGGTGGGAGGTGGGTTGGTTAAATACAATAAAATACAGTATATGAAATTCTCTAAGGATTGATAAAAAGTATCACCATAAGTAGGTTTGTGGAACTGTGGTTTGCATTCTGGAGCAGAAAAAATAAAATAACAAGGTGCTAGAAAGAAAATCTAGTTACTAAAAGTGTTATCTGAGTGTAATTCTGTTCTTATCCAATTGTACTATTGCAATTATAATGCCGTGTTAGAGATTAGAAGAAGATGAATGAAAGGTGGCATGAAATTCTTTGGTATCTTTGCAACTCTTCTATAAACCTACAATCAAAATGAAAACTGCAGTCACTGGGGGTGGAATAAGAGAGGGTGCTAAGGCTCCCGGGGCGCTAATTCCAACATAATTTGTTGATAGGAATATGCAAAAGAAAATTAAACTTCTAACTGTTTCCATGATTTGAAACAAAGTAATACTCTCACTTTCCTAAAGTCACATAACAGGCAAAGGCTACCCTTCACCTAGATGGGAACCTGGCTACTTAATTCATGATACTTGGCAGATTTTCCTCACTCATTAAAAAGAATCAGAAGAGAACTAGCCAGAGTTTCAGGACATCTGACATTGAAGAACACCCCAGTCCTCTGGCCTGCTCTCTTTACATCTTCAGGGAGAGATTTTTGGAAAAAACAGTCAGTGTTTCCACCCACACTGTCCTGCTTGCCTGCAGCCAGATCTCAGGTCCTTCCAAGCATCCTGATTTGAGTTTAGTGATCAGTTTTGCTCCAGGTATGGACATAGTAATGAGAAGCCATTGTTGTTGGAACAGTGACAGAACCTACAATAGTCAAGTTACTGCTAAGATGCTACAGTATTTTATTTATTTATGATATATTAGATTATGGGTCTTATAACAGTGTATGTACATACTGTAATCACGTATACGCATACACATGTATAGAAATGATGGATTAATTAAAGTCAGGCAACCCCTCCTCCCTCCCTCACACCATCAAGACTACTCTCTTCTTCAAATCCATACCAGTTCAGCTCTTCTTAATGATCATTTTTATACTGTTAAGTACAGTATTGATACTAGACACGCACCATGAAAGAGAAATAATCTTGTCCCCAGAATAGGTCAGTTTGAGGTTTGTTCATTTCCTTGGTTGCTCAATGTATCTCTCTCTGCCTTCAATTTAGGATGCAAAACTGTCAGCTACTGTCCCATGGCTGTTCCTGTCTGCTTCCCACAAGCTCCCAATTAAATGCTTCATTTTATAAGGTGTGCCTTGGTCATGATGTCTCTTCACAGCAGTAGAACAGTATCTAAGACACAGTGTAAGTGGTTAAAAAAAAATCATCTGGCAAAGCTGGTTCTTAATGAGCTATATATTCTTTGTAGCCAACGAAATAATAACCATCATCCTCAATGTTGTATGCATCACTCCTGCTTACACAGACAATCAATAATACATATTTATTTCCAGCCACCCATTCCTCCCTCCTAATCTTACTATCTTCCAGGTTTGCTTAACAAATTGCCATACCCTAAATATACTGTGTTTTTCTAAGGTGTATCCTGTTTCATCTAGGTTTTAGAGAAAAAGTCCATTAAATTGCAATAACAATTCAACTTTATAAGTTAGTGATCTTAGCTTAAGATAAAGTATATTAAAAGTAAAGTTATGCTTTGATAGAACGTATATTCTCTAAATACTTTAATAAACCATAGACATATTAATTACTATTAAATGTAACAGTAGCATTTACATTCCTTAATTTTTGATTTTATGTTTTATAGGGTACATTGTGATAACTCAATGCCTATACAGTTGTTAAATGTTATACATATCAATCTAATAGGAACCCTAAGTATTTCCAATTCTGTCCATCACTCACTTACTATGGTGAGAATTTGAACTCCTCTAATCATCTTAAATATGTCTTGTAAATATTCTTTCATCCCTCTGACTTTTCATACAACTACATCTTTATATTTCTACTTCCAAAAGTAAATTCCCAATCTCTTCAAGGAAACTAGTAAGTGCATTGTATATTTTGTTCAAATCTGCATTTTATATAGAGCCTAGTGGCCCAATGAGCTGTGAAGAAGTGTCTATTGAATCAGGTTAAATACAATACTAGACACACATGCAGCATATCTTTTGGTTTCCCACATTCTACATTGTATGGGACATGAGCTTCTGCCAATCTACATAGTATATTCTTCAACATATGAAATAATTACAGTACAGAATTTAACATCTCCAGTGGTGGAACATTTTAATGAGTCTTGCCTTTTTCTTCTTTTTTCTTTTAGTACAACTGTAGTGTCCCTGGGGTGCTCTGAGCTCTGAATGTGCAACCCAATTCCTGCACAGAGCAGTCTCCTGCTCTTATCAACACTGCACAGCCTGTGAAGCCCTCACTGCGACTCTGTCCTTTGCCACAGTCATGAGGTTCAAATTCTCTCTCATAGCCTTAAGCCTGGAAGTTGTTATGATTGTTTCATTTGCATTATTTGTTGAATATGAGACATCCCAGAATGGTTCCCAGAAGAGTGCTTCCCAGCAGAATGCTTCCCAACAGAATGCTGCTGCCCAGCAGAATGCGTCCCAACAGGGGAACACCTCAAGTCCAGCAAAAGAGGACCAATTTTTTCAGTTGTATCCTTGTGAGTAAGCAATTTACTTCTTATACTACTCTGCTTCTTTGTGGTCTTTCTGTAAATATTTAAATATGCTAATATTTGTTATTACATTTTTGAGGTGTTGATAGAATTGCGCGCTATTTATGAGTGTCGTGGGCATTATATATTCCCATTAGGACACTCTTGTCTTCTGTCTACAGTGAAAGTGTTTAAACAGAATCTGTGTTTGTTCAAATGGCAGCATAAAGAGCTCAAAATTAACGTAATTTATGTTTTTTTAAATTCATTGCATTCCTAACACTAAATAACCATCTTTGCTTTTTTGGTTTCTTTACTCACTCTGTAAGAAATAAAGATGTTGGTCACCATCCTCAAATGAAGGAGCCAAAGGCAAATTCTGTACAATAACGATAAAGGTAAAATGGAGTGAAGAAAGGAGAGCCAGAATTTGACTTTGGATCTTTAATAAATATAAGTAGCAAGAATGCAGTATAAAAATGTATTCAAAGATAGAACAATTGCAACCTCATTATAGTGAGACACCATTGTCTATTGCACATGGGAGCAAGAGGATGCAAGGCAGTATAATGAACAAGCTGTCAAAAATACTCTCTAACGTTAATGTTATTAAAATAAAATTATATAAAAAACCTTAAGAACCTAGCATTTTTATGATCCAATTAGATATAAACAAAGATATTTAGTCTGGGGATCTAGCCCATATATACACAGCCACCAAGCCCAGATAATATTGCTGAGGCCAAGATGTGCATGCTGACAAGAGCCTGATATAGCTGTCTTCTGAGAGGTTTTTGCCAGAGCATGGCAAATACAAAGGTGAATGCTCACAGCCAAACACTGAACTGAGAGTGGGGTCCCCCCTGGAGGAGTTAGGGAAAATATTGAAGGAGCTGAAGGGCTTTGCAACCCCACAAGAACAACAATACCAACCAATCAGAGCTCCCAGGGACTAAACCACCATCCAAAGAGTACACATGGAGAGACACATGGCTCCAGATGCATATGTAGCAGAGGATGGCCTTGATGGGCACCAATGTGGGGAGGAATCCTTGGTCCTGTCAAGGCCCCACCCCCCAGTGTAAAGGAAAGTCAGGGAGGGGAGGGGAGAAGAGGTGGGTGGTTGGGTGGGGGAACACCCTCATAGAAGAGGGAAGGGGGGATGAGATAAGGGGATTAAGGATGGGAAACCAAGAAAGAGATAACATTTGAAATGTAAATAAAAAATATCCAATAAAAAAAAGAAAAGAAAGTACATTTAGGCTGATGAGTAAAGTTACTGGAGTTTTAATTTATATATTCTGTGTCATGTAATATTATGAAAAAAGATAGTTTTTTATTGAAAATGGTGAACATTTGATTTAAAACATAGAATCCTTCATTGGGAATAGAGACTGATGGAAAAGAGCAATTGAGCTTCCAGTTCAGAAAATCAGACTATGATATTGTTAATATATGTTAAGGACCATTTACTAAAGGATTATCATGAGCCTGACGCCGACATTAGCTCACCTTCCAAGAGAGATACTAACTAGAAGACCATTATTTCTACATTTTTAAATGAAGCTCAATCAACTTTAAAACTTTAAGTCATTTGAAATGGTAATTGTAATTACTGTTTATGATACCTGTCTAAACATATTAAAACAGTGCTTTCATGTCTATGTTTTTCAGGAGTACATGTAGTGTAAGCTTTCTCATTGATGAGTTATGACCAACGATGACTTAGCAAAGTACAACATTCAAAATTAAGGGTAGAGTCAGGATCACAGGCCACATTCTGAACCCAGATACCTTTATTCTTCATAGACATTTAATACTATACTTGATTAAATTTAGAGACAAATAAAAGAAATAGAATTATTTCAAATTTTTATGCCAATGCATAATGTACGTTTTAGTCATTCACCCATTGAATAAATTCTTTAAGCAGCAAGAATGCAGTATAAAAATTTATTCAAAGATAAGACAATTTCAACCTCATTATAGTGAGACAACACTGTCTACTGAACATGGGAGCAAGAGGATGCAAGTCATATAAATATCAAGCTGCCAAAAATACTTTCTAACATTAATGTTATTAAAATAAAATTATATAAAGACTTTAAGAACCTAATAACTTCCATGATTGAAGCTGAAAGAAACATTAAGCCTGAGGTCTAAGCAAAATTTCAGTTTAAAATGAGGCAAAAGTAATGAAAAATGAAAAATGTTAATTATCCACTAGCTAAACAATAGTTGATTAATTTCTGGCTTTTAGTGTACAGGCTGCCAATGGGAGCTAATACTGACTGAACATATACTGGCAGTTTTCTAAGCCCATACATATTAAATCTCACTAAACACATTTACATAACTATAACTATGTAAATAAAGGTAATGGGTATGTATATTAATTTTTCTTGATCTTCATGAACATGGAACATTTATATGTAATATGTTTTATATATGGTGATTATATCACAGAATGCTATTTTTAAAAGATATACTCACAATTACAACATTCATGTCATTTGCTAAGAGCAGGGAATTTGTTAGTATTATAATATAGTAAGAAAATATTCATTATTCTGATTCTGTAAAGAATTTTCTATGCTTTATGAAATAGGCAGTAAATAGTACAAACAAAGTCGGCATAGTCTGTGTCTTCAAGAAGTCTTAATGGAAGAGGGTGTGTGTGTGTGTGTGTGTGTGTGTGTGTATGTATGTATGTATGTATGTATGTATGTATGTATGTATGTATATATGTGTTAGGCGATAATAAAATGCCACGCTTTGTTTCCGTATTTCCTCCCGTGAGTATTTCGTTCCCCCTTCTAAGAAGGATAGAAGCCCCATAGGAAGAACAACAATATCAACCACCCAGACCTAGGGACTAAACTACCAACTGAAGAGTAGCATGGGGGAACCATGGCTCCAGCTGCATATGTAGCAGAGGATGGCCTTGTAGGGACATCAGTGGGAGGAGAGGCCTTTGGTTCTGTGAAGGCTCAATGCCTGACTGTAGCGGAATGCCAGGGCGGGGTTGGGGGGACGGGTGGAATGGGTGGGTGGGAGAACACCCTCATAGAAGCAGTGGGTGTGGTAACGGGATAGGGGCCTTCTGAGGGGGAAACCAGAAAAGGGGGAATAACATTTGAAATGTAAATAAATAGAATATCCAATAAAAAATCAAAAAAAGAAAAACAACGGCCTTTGAGGATTGGTTACTTTATTAAGAGACTGAAAATATCAGGGCATTAGTGCCTAATTGACATTTAAACCACACCGGTGATATTTTACTACACTAAAATCTTTTACTTTCACTTTGAGCGGATCAAGGATCCATGGGTAATTTCGAACATTCTGCACTTTTTGTCTTTTTTTTTTTTTTTTCCTTGGAGCTGAGGACCCATCCCAGGGCCTTGCGCTTGCTAGGCAAGCTCTCTACCACTGAGCTAAATCCCCAACCCCCATTCTGCACTTTTAACACATTATTCTTTTGAAATCCGTAGTGACTCAATATGTCATATAAATGTTGAACATACCTCATTGTAAAGTATATACTTACTTACTTCTTATTTACATCACCACCAATTTTACTAAAAGGTCCCAGAGAAGTCACAGGCAATCAGTAAGTTTAAAGTAATGGAGACAAATCTTTAAGTTTGTATTTAGAATTCTAGCTTTTCAGGAAGCTTGGAAGGTTTCCTCACAAAACAACGTCAAAAGTCAGCTTTGTTACTTGAAATGGTAGCCATTATTTATTCGTTTATAGAAGATGCCTGCTAAGTACTCAAGGGAGAATTCTAAGTCACAGGACAGTCTCTTCCCATATAGCACTTAGCTCCCATTTCATTAGATGATAATTCAGATCAGAGCTCAACAAGCACAAAAAGAGCTGTTTCTTCTGTCACTACATTTCAGAAGCATGTTACACATATTTACATCACACCTATTAACATTAAACATTAAAACATTAAACTTAAAACATTAAACTGGCATGTAGGAGAGGGTCATTAATTTATGAAGTTAGTAACGTTTGCTACTTCATTACAGAATCCTTCATGAACAATCTGACACCTTTTAACTTTGCTTTCTTTCTGCTAAAGACACAGAGGCTTATATGACATCTTTACCATAGGTAGAAATATTGATGCAGTGAAAAAAATCATCTTAAATTGTCATGAGAATAGTTTTATCTTCTCAGATTGTCTGAGCATGTCTCCTAAGCACTCAGATGTCTATCTAGCATCTATCTGTCTGTCTGCCTGTCTGCCCATCCACCTACCTATCTATCTATCTATCTATCTATCTATCTATCTATCTATCTATCTATCTATCTATCTATCTATTTATCTATCTATCTATCTATCTATCTATCCATCTATCTGTCTGTCTGTCTAATCAAGTACAACCCACCTTTGTGAAACACTGGAGGTATAAAACTCCAAAGAATTTACACAGCACTCAAAATTATTCCGACTTTTCAGAATATCAAGATATATAAAACTGTGACTTATGTTTCAAATTGCCATCTCGTAATTTATTCCTACGTTTATTCAGAGAATATTCACTTTCTTTTGCAAGATCAGGACATAAGCAATGAGCAAGTAGTAGATAGCAGTGGAAACGGAAAGAGGATCAAATTAATAACTTGGAATTTTCTATAAAAGGAAGACAGAGAAGAAGGCAGAACATTAGCCCTACAGGAGAATTGTAACTAACTACAAAAAGTGACATGGGCAAGAAAGATGGCTCTACCAGGTAGCTTGCCTACCATAAAGTCTGACAACTGATTTCCATGCCCAGATGAAAAGAGAAAACTGACTCCTACACATTGTCTTCTAACGTGCATGCTTTGGTATGTACACACATACACACCACACACACCACATACAAACACACACATCACACCACACACACACACACACACCACACACCACACACACACACCACACACACCACACACCACACACACACAGACACACAGACATATACACCCCCACACACACCCCACACCACCCACACACACACACCATGCACACACACACACCACACCACACACATACACCACACACCACATATCGCACACACACACACCACACACACCACACCACACACAGAGAGAGAGAGAGAGAGAGAGAGAGAGAGAGAGAGAGAGAGAGAGAGAGAGAAAGGGAGAGGGTAAGTGACTGATAGATAGATAGATAGATAGATAGATAGATAGATAGATAGATAGATAGATAGATAAACAGAGAAAGAGATAGACAAAGAGAAAAGGAATATTAGATAAATGAAAGTATAATTTTAAAAGGCATTAATGGTAGATGTATAGAAAATTGCAATTTTGGCATTACTTATGTAATAATGTATGCCACCAAGCACATCAATGAATTGTGAAGCTACTGGATGAAGTTCAATGAAAAATATTCCGTTCAAATCATCTGCAGGATTCACTGCCCAGACACACTCCTAGTTATAGGACAAAGGAGCATTTATACCGGAGAGATCTGACAGTCTATGCTTAACCATGTGAGCTCACTCACCATTACAAACGCTGCATCTCGTGGATCCAATGGCCAGTGCACAATACCTCCTTACTGATAAAATGCTTAGTATGACTTAACTATGGTTAACAACCAAATCCTGCCAGGTTGTAAATTATGCTCCATGCACTGCAAAATAAAACCACCAATGAAAGGAATGTGGGATGACTTCCTGGTCAAAAGGTAAATAAAAGAGAAACAAATAACAAAAATGCATGTGAATCTTAAGTAAAATAAGATTCAGAAACTCAAATATAATTTCATAGGCTTCTTGTACCAGGCTTGCAGCTCTTGTAAGCAGATATGTTGATATTGTTGTCATTCACCATGACTCGGTGGATTCATGCTGAAATTACTAATCGCATATATTAACATATTACATTATCTACTTGGAACTATTGTTGAAGATTTTGAATATGGGTACATATACCCCTACTTGTAGAATGAGGAAAAAGCAAATCTTACCATCTTACCATTTGGAGATGGTTGATACATAGTTCCCTAAGAATGCTATTCACTCAGAAAAGATGTGTTCACTTGGGTGGTTCTCTGAGTCTTGTGCTCCCTTAGCTTCTTTTCCTTCTGTTGCTTTGTCTTGTCCAACTTTGATATGATAGTTTTTGCTTTATCTTATATTTTATTTTGTTATATTTTTTAAATAGGTAAGTGAATGAAACTCTAGACATTTGGGTAAAGGGGTTAACAATTAAACTGTCATTTATACCTGCTGAGAAAGAAGACTCGGTTTGCTCTAATGGAGTGACACTGGGCATATCAAGGACTCCAGGACACATATAGCTCATGTTCAGGGATAGTTGACCAACAAGTAATGGATGTCACAGTTTTGTGTGTGTGTGTGTGTGTGTGTGTGTGTGTGTGTGTGTATGTGTGTGTGTGTGTGTGTAATGAACTTAGAAGGTTGTGTTTATATATTTATCCATGTTTATATACATATCTGTACGTTTGAGTCATTTGTGTGTAGCAAAAATAATCAAAAACAAAGAGACTATCAATTTGATAGGGCATAGGAAAGGGACAAGTGATATAATTATATTTTACTTTATATTTAAAAAGGAAATAACAGAACATGTATAAAATAATAAAAATTAAAGTTTCCTCTTGGAAAACTTTGGATCAAGAACAAGCCAAATTTGAATTCTCTACATTGTTACCTTTGTCTCTCACAACCCATAACCTGTTTATTATGTGCGTCTGAAGTCTATCTGTCCTTGAAAGGAGCTTTGTTATGTATTTTTTAACCAGCACAGAAAGCATGGTATGAGAAAGGAATGAGACATTAATTTCTACAGAAATTTGTAACAGGTTTTTACAAGTATCTTTGTTAGTGTTCTATTGCTATGAAAAAAACACCATGACAAAGGCAATTTTCATAAAAGAAAACACTTAATTGGGGCTGGCTTACAGTTTCAGAGGTTTAGTCTATTATCACCACGGTGGGGAGCATGGCAGGAGGCAGGTAAGCATGGTGATGGAGAAATAGCTCAGAGCTACATTCTGACCCAAAGGTGACAGAGAAGGCGACTGGGGGAGCGGGGAGAACTGGTCCTTTTTAAAAGGTTTATTTATTTATTTTATGTATGTGAGTACACTTGTAGCTGTCTTCAGACTCATCAAACGAGGGCATCGTATTCTATTACAGATGATTGGCGTCACCATGTGGTTGCTGGGAGTTGAATTGAGGATCTCTGGAAGGGCACTCAGTGCTCTTAACCACTGAGGTCCAAAACCGGGCTTTTTAACTTCAAAGGCCACCCACTTGGATCCAAGCATTCAAGGATATGAACCTATAGGGGCCATTTTCATTCAAACCATTACAAAAAAAAAAAAAAAAAAAAAAAAAAAAAAAAAAAAAAAGTTACTTTAAGAGTCCCAACTAACCCAAAAAAGTACTCAAAACTTCAAACAGATTTATCAGCCTATATCTACATGTTGCTCCTATGGTTTATGAGGTATTTGTTTTATTTAAGGTTGATTTCAAATTGCTGTCACTTTCAGCAAATTACATAACACACACACACACACACGGGGAAAGAATGTGTGTGTGTGTGTGTGTGTGTGTGTGTGTGTGTGAGAGAGAGAGAGAGAGAGAGAGAGAGAGAGAGAGAGAGAGAGAGAGAGAGAGAATGAATATCTAGTTAGTGGCATGGAACAGTAAAACAGAACAAAATTTTTAAAAATTTTCAAAATTAGTACTAATGAAAGATATGCTGCTATTCTTGCTGCCGCTGTTGATAGGATGGGGATGGGAATGATGACGATAGTGATTATGATGGAAATAATGGTGATAATGGTGAATGTGGAGATGGGGATAGAAACGATGGTAATGAGGACGACAATGATATCCTGGTAGATTTGATATCCCCCTTAAAGCCAAGCCCTTTGTTTGAAGCAAAGTGTAGAATTCCAAAACTGAAATCATTAAAAAGTAATAAGTAGCTTTAGAGATATGGCCCTGTGGTTAAGAGCACGTTTTATTTTTGTTTATTCCCATCACCTACCTTTGAGCAATGCACAGCCTTCTCTAGCTCCAGTTCCAGTGTATCTTACATCCTCTCTGGCTTCCACAGACACTAGACATGCAAACGTACACAGACACAGTGCAGGCAAGCACTCATGGACATAAAATAAAAAATAAGTAAATTTCAAATAGTTATACCAGGACACAGTTGGCCAATGTGCAGGGATTACTTAGCACTTATTTTCTTTTCATCTTCAAAAAACCCTTAGTATACAAGGAAGTTACAAAGAAATATCTTTGATAAAATAGGGATTGAAGTTATTAAGTAGTTTTCCAAAAGCCAGGTGTTGTTAGAAAACAGCTTAATCCGAACTGAACTCTGGGTATTTATTTTGTTTTTCTGGTTTATTTGGGGAGCAGTATTTATTTATGTACTTATTTGCAGGGGTGGGAAGTTGTTTTGTTTAATTTTTGCCTTTAAAGCCTGTTACAGTCAAACCCCTCCATTATATTATGTGATATTGATTTATAATTTAGAATTCTGGATTTATCTAGCAACATAAACCTTCTGTCTCCAGCAATTTCATCATCAAAATATTTGGCCTCCTTTAGTGTCAGTTCTCCTCCTCCTTTTCTTATAGGAGAGAGACAGAGAGAGAGACAGAGAGAGACAGAGAGAGAGAGAGAGAGAGAGAGAGAGAGAGAGAGAGAGAGAGAGAAGACAGTCATTGACTGTCTCCTGTCTCTTCTCTTTCTCTATCTTATGTTCTGAGAGAAGTTCTCTTGAGGAATCATGGCTGAGGCTGGCTACCCAACGAAACCCAGGAATTCCTGTCTCCTCCTTGCCAGGGAATGGTTTACAGACAAATGCCTGAGTCCAGCTTTTTATATCAGCTCTGGAAAACCAAGGCCAACTCTCTGTGTACAGAAAGCACATTGCCAACTGTGCTGTCTTCCCCAGCCCAGTGTCAACTAACTTCTAAAGGGCAAAAATACATTCTTCATGGGATAAGAAGTTTACTCAGTGGAGATAAGATCAAATGTCTTGTTTCCCTTTGCTCTGAACAAATTGTAGAGCTTAAAGCAGTTGACACATGGACTAGAGTTATCTACAGAGAGGGAACCTTACTTGAGAAAACGCATCCATAAGATATAGGACATTTTCTTAATTAGTAATTGATGTGGGAGGGTCCAGTGTATTCTTGCAGCCCAGAATTCTGTCTGAAAGCAGGCTGAGGAAGCCACCGAAAGCAGGACAGTAAGCAGCACCCTCCATGGTCTCTGCATCAGTTCTAGGCTCTAGGTTCCAGCCCTGCTTGAGTCCCTGTGCTTCAGTGATGACTAGCAACATGGAAGTGTAAGCCCGATAAACCCTTTCATTCCCAACTTGCTTTTTGGTCACAGCATTATGCTGCACCAATAGAAACCATGGAAGAGCTCCCTTGGTGTTCTCAATTACTTTGATGCTTCACTAAGCTCTGAAGGGCACACTCTGACTCCAAGCAGGAGCATAGGAAGCTATGACAACACTAAGACTTTATTTAAAAATAAAAGGCAGAGCCTGTGCTTGGGTCTCAGGTTACAGGAAGCAACTGGAGAAGAGAGCAAGGAAAAACTCGCATCCTCTTCTAAACCAGTGTGAGCGAGGCAGAAGGGAAACAGTTGGAGGGGAGGGTACTGGGGTGAACATGAATCAAAGTACAGTGGTGTGTGTGTGTGTGTGTGTGTGTGTGTGTGTGTGTGTGTGTGTGTGTGTTTGTGTGTGTGTGTGTTCACTTCTACAAGCGTGCCTGCGTGCATGCACTTATGAGGAATTTGAAACTTGGTCCGTTGCTCAGTGCCCCTACACACAGCCCTGCCCTGCCACCACCGCCACTCGGTTAAAATAAGAAAGTTTTACTGCACCTCTCTGCATCCTTATAAAAGCATGAATTGACTCATACGAGGGTTTTGACTCATACGAGGGTTTCTCAAAAGTGGCACTGTTAACATTTTGAAATAGAGAATTCCTTGTGGAGGGTTGCACCCCATCAGATCGTAACAACCCAAATCCTGTCAAATGCATTTTCCGTACAAAATCAGATCTCTGCAGAGAGCCATTGATGGAAAAACACCTTGGAAACTCTTTATAAACTTGTAGAATACTAATCTCTTCTGAAAGAATAACGATTTTTAAACTATCCCCCACTGACCCTGCTGTGAGGGCAAGTGTACCTCACAAAAAAATAACACCATAAAAGAATAACATCACATGTTATGGAGAAGTAGTTCAGCCATAGACCACCTGGCCTGGATAAAGCCCGACTCAACAGTCCTGAGAAAAACAAGAGTTAGGGTCAGCTCGCCCCAGATGCAGGGTGGCCTAGAGTTGAACTGAGCCCAAATTAGATCATGTGCGCCAATGTAAACAAACCAGGGAAATTGCTTTACTTTGTATAACTGTTGCCAACTACCTATGTAATTTTCCCTATAAATACCTTCCCCAAATTGCGCTCAGGGTGGACTCCTCTGTCTCCTGTGTGAGATATGTGTCGTCCCCAGAGCTCTGGTTCCTCAAATACACCTCTTGTTTATTACATCACGACCGGTTTCTAGTGAGTTCTTGGGGGTTGCGTCGTCTCGAGATTTGAGTAGGGGTCTTCCCCACCCCGGTGGTCTTTCACTCAACCCTACTGGCAAACCCATGAGTAAGTTCGGCTTTTCCTCAAAACGAGTTCACTTCATTATTTTAAAGCAGAGCCTTGTTGCACAAAACCAAGTGGGTATTTGCCGGGTTTCCATTCCCCAGCTTAGTGCAATCAACTATCAACCAGGTACTGCCTTCAGATCGCATAAGCAACTTGAATACCAAATAAGGCGCTTATGCCCTCTTGTGGCGGGAATCAGTAAAACAAATTGGAGGCAAAACCAAATTAAAAAAAAATATAAGTTGCTTCCCATATGATACATGAATTCTTCTGCCATATATAAATATCTAGCCTTCCATTAAAAGGAATGCAAATAGAACCTGAAGAATAATTCTCACCAATGAGAGATATTACAAAAGTTGGACAAGATGTTTCAATGGCTTAGGTACTTAATAGTTTAAAGCTAGTAGATTACAGAAGGAAACAAAAGAACTCTAAGAAAAAACATAAAAGATATTGAGAACAATAGGACTTTGAATACTGAATTAAAGCCAAGGTAAAGGGTCCAAATAGAACTTCTGGATCACATGCCCTCCTTTCCAAGGCTGAGGGAACACCACCTAAGAGGGGATGGGAAAAAAAAAAAAACATTGTAAAAGCCAGAGGTGAGAGAAGTTTGCTGCCAAATAACATCCTCAGAACACGACATTTTCAGTTCTGAACTCGCAGCAACTGTGACTTCCTGCACTGGCCACATAAGCCAGTCAACACTACAGAACAGAATGAGAGGGACCCAGGGGCTCCCACATCCAGCTGAGGTTGAGTCCGTTTTCTTTAGGGTTTTAACCCATAGTAAGTTGCCCATGCTCCAGTAGGTGGCGCCCTATACCCATGCTGCACAATGAATTATTTTAAAAGTAGAGGGAAGAAAAAAACTGAATGAAGAAGGGAGTTCTGGTATGACATAAATACACTTTACTCACATACGCAGCTACGGAGGGAAAAACATTAAATACCAAAACGGAGAAGTAAATAAAACTGGATCTATTCTACCATTATGATTACAAACAAGAACAGGGCACCTAACTGGGTTTTGGGCCCCAGATCACACATTAAAATAAAGTAAATAAAACAAGGTGCAGAGCTAGATGACCATTTGAACAATATCTAATCCAAATCATCCTTTTAAAGGGAGATAATGTAGTTCCAGAAAGATTTGGCAAAGTCATGGTTAGGAAGCATAAAGCAAGTTTCTTGTTGTTAATTTGTTTTCATTGCACTCCAGTGGAATCTCCCATCAAGTATAAACACAGAAAAGTTAAATGGTGGTAAGGCAACTTTAAAATAATACACACACTTGGTCAACTATATTTCAAATATTTAACGGATTGATACTACTTGGCGGCTATTTAGCAGTAAGTATCTTCCAGGTTCTGGGATTTCTGAGAGAAGTACAGGATGAGGTCAGTACTCATATGGGATACATGTTTGGGGGAAAAAGGGCCTTGGCTAATCCCACAGCAGGCTCTGAAACATGGCTCATCCAGAATCAGGGCGTCCTCTCCCTCCCAAGAAGAAAAAATGCCCTCCTGCATCAGTCTTTGGTGAACTCTGTTCTGGAACAGAGATGACTTCAAATAAGATAAGAGCATTGTTCAGAGTGACTGAATAATGTGGGGCTGCCATGAGAGGAGCCAGGGGAAACAGTAGATAAAAGCTTTTCTGAAAGGTGGGTCTGAACAGCACTTAGCAACTTTAACCACAGTAAGCACGTCTGAATGGAGACCCACTCCAGTCTCTGGGCTTGGTTGTAGAATGGAGGGAAAGAGGAGCTACACAGGTTAGTCTCTGAGGGCCAAAGTAAAAACCAAAAAAGTGTTTTGCTTTGGGCATCTTGGCATGCCTACCTTGTTCAAATAACAAAGGACTGGGAAAATTCAAACGTGACGCAGACAAATGTCAGTTCCAACATTTGTGTAGACTAGTTGACCTCTAAGGCTGGCTTCTAAGGAACATGATTTCTAGGCACATCTTCTCTGTGCCTGTTTCTGTCTAATTCTGTCTGTAAATTCTGTGAATTGTTTAAATACCCATCCACCACTTATTTCTTATTTCACTTCCTTTCTCTGCTCTCTCTCTCTCTTTCTCTCTCTCTCTAAAATAGACTAGCAGGCAAGTAATTAATTGATTGATTGATACATAGATAAATAAAAAAATCTCCACAAAAAACACACACAAAGCCTACAAAAACACAAAATTGGAAACCATAATATATAAGCAGGAAAAGATCAGAAAAAAAACTCAAAAAAGCAATATTTATAAAAAAAAACAAGCTATATAAGTGTGGATTTCATTGCTAAAATTTTATGTTATATGGTTCATTCAAACATTATGCTTTCCAGCTATGAGCTTCTTGAAGCCGACGTCTGGGTGCTGGCTACCTTATGCTTGATCATGACTTAGTTGAATTG
Organism: Rattus rattus; assembly: GCF_011064425.1. Taxonomy (NCBI): domain Eukaryota; kingdom Metazoa; phylum Chordata; class Mammalia; order Rodentia; family Muridae; genus Rattus; species Rattus rattus. The sequence continues at coordinate 95,056,422 of NC_046157.1, read as the reverse complement.
CAAGTCCATCCCACTGGAAATAAGTCTGTAAAGTAGGTTCTACTGGAGTTGCCAGACGTTAAGTGACCTGCCCAACGTCACACAGACACACAGTAGAATTGGGACAGCTAAACTGAGAACTCCAGACAAGTCTTATATTTATTCCTCAAGGGGAAACATCCTATATGCTGATTTAGGGCTTCAGGTTGACTTTTTAAAAAATGCTACAAAGATATTTTTTTGTTTAGCTAAAATTTCCAGAATTAATACTCTGTATACATCTGAAAAGTGGAGACTAGTCCATTCCAATATTTGTTTGTCCATCAGACTGTTACTATTTTGTCTCTGATATGTGGAACCATCCATCTAAGTTCAGGGGAGCAAAGAATGAATGTGCCCTAGCCCCTTCAATCAATCCGGAGTAGGAAAGGGTTAATTTCATTTCTAAAGTCATCACTGAGAAAAGTCACAGCAGGAACTTATGATAGGAAACTGAAGCCATCAGAGGACCCCTACTAATTGGCTTACTCCCTGTGGTTTGCTCAGCCCAATCTTTTTTATACCATCCAGGACTGCCTACCCAGAGATAGCATCATCCACAGTGAACTGGCCCTCCCACATCAACAATTAATCAAAAAAATGTCCCACACAGTTACCTACAGGCAATGTGATGGAGATTTTTCTCAACCCAGCTTACTCTTCTCAGATAATGTAAGCTTGTGTCAAGTTGTCATGACAGTTAATGATCTCTTGCAGTTTTATGCAAAGGTAAAAGCATATACTAAATATTATAACACAACCTTTGGGGTTCTTCTTACACAAGACTTTTCTTCCTCTTCTCTTTTTCAGTATTCCAACACGTGCATGTCATGATATTTGTTGGGTTCGGCTTCCTCATGACCTTCCTGAAGAAATATGGTTTCAGTGGTGTAGGTTTTAACCTCTTTCTTGCTGCTCTGGGTCTCCAATGGGGTACCATTGTACAGGGCCTTCTTCACAGCCACGGACTAAAATTTCCCTTCAGAATCAAAAAGTGAGTATACTTGAATGTGAATACATGTGCCCTCACCTTCAAGTTCACATGTTAAAATCCTATCTCCTAACTCAGGGCATAATTAAATAATGAAAGCTCACGAGTTTGAACTGGGATTAGTGCCCAGTTCAAACCTACAACTTAGTGTGTTGTTTTGGTGTGCTATTTACTCTTTATTCAATCCATTCTTTCTTTCACCCTCAGTATGATAAACGCAGACTTCAGTACAGCCACAGTTCTAATTTCCTTTGGTGCTGTCCTGGGGAAAACAAGCCCCATCCAAATGATAATCATGACAATTCTGGAAATTGCTGTATTTGCTGGCAATGAACATCTTGTTACTGAAATATTTAAGGTAAGGGTAAGAAAATATATATATTTATTATGGTCTGATTATGAGTTCTGGATACTACAAGCCATGGGTACCCACTCTACATAAGGGCAAGAGTGCCACCAGACCAAATAGTAAGAAATAGTCACTCTCTAGGGAACATTTATTGCAAGATAGGGCAAGGGAACTTGCACATTATATCATTTCATCTTTATAAAACCATGAAAGGTAAATATCATTGTTATTACTATTTGTCCACAGTAAAATGATTGCAGATGCTAAATTATTCACCTGAGTCTCAGTCTGATTTAAACCACATTTTTCTAACTCTATCAACTCATTTGATTAGACCATGTTGCCTATCAATAACTGAGTCCCACTTACATTTAAGCAACTGTGTAAATGGTCCTATTTTATATAATAGAGACTTATATGGACTCAATTTTTTCTTCTCTATGAAATGTCACTGATTCCTTTGAAAATAATATGTAGGCTATTTCTCACCGCTCTGATGTACATTTTCCACTTATTTATGCTTATATTGAACAATTGGTTCAAGAGCTAATATTTTCACTTTCTTTGAAGTATTGGTGGTTTGCCAACAAACAGAATTAGTTAAGGTTTCTATCTCTACAAAACCAATCAAAAACTTGCATATCCTCTCTATGTTAAATTTCTCCTTAGGACAAATTATCTGAGAGGACTGGGGGGGGGATGAATTTTGATTCATGTCTTCAGAGCTTTTATTTAGCCTACAGGTCCTTGACTCTATTGTTTCTGTGCCCAAAGAGAGGCAGACCTTCACATTGATGGCATTCATTACAGTAAAGCAGCTATGCTCCTGGTAGACAGGAAGCAAAGGGACTGGGGACAAAAATTATTCTTCTAATGGCATACTTCCTACAGTTTCCATCAAGTTCTAGTTGTCTACTCAATTACGGAAGCTTTAGTCAAGGCATCCATTGAAGGTATCAAATCCCTCATGATACGACCAGATTCCCAAAATCACATCTCTGGACACTGCTGCACTGAGGACCACGTTTCCAACACACATGAGTGTTTGGATATCCACAACACATATATAAACTGTAGCATGCACACCCAGCCAAAGATATGGAAACATAGAGGGAAGTGGGATACTCAGAAAGACTGTCGAATGTAGATTCAAAAGCAAGGATAGAGTTTCTCTGGGAAAGTGAAAACCAAGCTAATACACTGGAATTTCACCAGTCACTAAGGAGGAGACATGCACTTAATGGCAAAGGAATCTCAAGTACAGAGGTTCACTGTAGTGGTGCACTAAAGGAGGAAAAGAGTTGCAGTGCACGAGAGTAGTTGGCTAGAAACTGCTGGTGCTACCATTGTAAGAAGATGAGATCAGCCAAAGTCCCTATAGGCTCAATGTACTGCTTATGCAAAGACTAACTTGGTGGATTCTGAGGAAGAAATGGGAGGGGCTCTTTTGCTACAAATCAGTGAGCATTTATAGAGTGATGCAGACTTATATGGCATCTGTAAAGTCCAAATAAAATTAATGGTCAGCTATCTCTCCCCTGAAACAGTAAGCTAAAGAGAAGCAAGGTTCCTGTATGGAACTGTTCAGAAAAGTTTAAAGTTGAGAATATATATGTGCTAGAGCGGTAACTGAACTCCATTCAGTGACGTTTCTCTTCAAGGGCACTGGATCTTTGTCCAAAGATGGAACGAACTAGACATTTCTTCTGCTACACCACTCTGAAGATCTTAACTAAATTTGTGATGGTTTTCATACCGTAGTTTGCATACAGAACTGCTCCTGGCTCAACATTCTAGATTTTCTCTCTAGAAACACAAAATGGAGAATGCTTAATTAAAGCCATACCAGACCCTAAAACAGGAACTTAATTCTCTTCAAATTAGTATTGGAACTCAGGAGGGCTTCATGTGTTAAACAAAAATAATGTGGGAAACTGACCTTTGTCAGGTTCAAGTCTTTGAGGTATAGTTATTTAAAGGCATAGGTAAATGAGCTCTAACTACAAAGCCAAATAAACGTAAATCATTTTTTGTTTTGCATCAAGCATAATGCCTCATTCTTCCCTGAGCACTTCTTCAACCTGAAATAGCCTAGTGACTTTTGGGTGCTCAGTAAGAGCCTGGCTCTTAAGGAATATGGGCTCAACCTAAAAACCAACACAACTCTATTAGGAAGATAATATATCCCAGATTTATACATTCTAAATTTTGGGGACATTTAGTAATTTTTGGTAGTCACATCACAAGAAGTACCTCACCACTGCATGCCTCAAGAATTTGTAGTGTCTTTTCTCATTTAACTGCCTCGTTTTATCTTTTCTTTAACATCTCCTACACAATTCTCTCATTGTCTTTTTGACTGTATCGAGAACCAGTTTCACCTCTGTTTCTGCAAATGCATTTTTGTCGTGGCAGGCCTCTGACACTGGGGCGTCAATGACAATCCATGCCTTTGGAGCCTACTTTGGCTTAGCGGTAGCAGGTGTCTTATATCGGTCTGGCCTCAAACATGGACACCCAAATGAAGAATCTGTGTACCACTCTGACTTGTTTGCCATGATCGGTGAGTAAAAGGAACCTGATACTTGTCTATTTGGTGATACCTACACTTGAACATGTGTCTGAAGATGCTCCGAAGGTCTCTTTTGGAGATTACTGTTTTATGGTGGGTCAGTAGTCCCTCTTCTGGCTGGCTTTTTGGTGATCAAGCCTTCTACAATGACAGACATCAATTCCCAGAGCAAGCTACCCTTTAAAATGATTTTTCCTATAATAACTAACACCATTTATGATTTACAGGAACACTTTTCCTGTGGATGTTTTGGCCCAGCTTTAATTCAGCCATTGCTCAACCTGAAAATAATCAGTATAGGGCCATTGTCAACACATACATGTCCCTTGCTGCCTGTGTGATCACAGCCTATGCCTTGTCCAGCCTTGTTGAGCGCCGAGGCAGGCTGGATATGGTAAGTGTCTACATTCAACCAATGGGAACTTCCTTAATGTCAACAGTTGCATTTTGGAGAATGGTTTGAAAATAATATTCATTCATTCACTATCTACTTTGCTAGGATGAAGTCAAGGAATTCACAGTTTTGTAAGTTATGCTGTCGTGTAAAAATCAGACAAAATGGATTTTTTTTTCATAATAAAACTAAGTGCTTTTAACTCTATAGAAATTCCCCACTAATTCTTGGCTTGTCAAAGAGTAAGACTAGTAAGTCAGACTGGATGTTGGCTCTATTTTCCCACTTATAGGTGTTCTCAAAATAAGAGCAATCTTGTGCAGTCCCTGGTATAATTTCCTTCCTCAGTGGATGGCCCAGCACCCTTGCATGTCTGAGCAGCACCAACTGAGCTCAGTAGGGTCTCAAAAATTGTGTCGATAGGAGGGGGCATGTTATAATACGTATATATCATGCAGGGAAATTTGGAGGAAAAAAGTAGGAGGTAATTGTGATTATACTTCATTGCGTGTGTGTGTGTGTGTGTGTGTGTGTGTGTGTGTGTGTGTGTGTGTGTGTGTTAAGGAAAAAAAATAAGCAGAAACAATAATCCTAAATAAGGCTCTAGGAAAGGGAAATGACAAGTTGGAGGTGCTAGCTAAATCCAAACCAGAACTTTAATAAGATTGAAGTAATGGTAGGTTTTTGGTTTTTTTTTTATGTTTATGTAAGATGTTGATGCTGGAGGAATGTAGACATATAGGAATTCTCTGAAGTGATTTTTGCAACTTCTGTGTGCCCAAAAAGTAACATTACATCTGTTTTTCAAGTTTCTTGCCTCAAGCTTCTTGCCTGTGAGTTAGAAAAATAGTTATTCGAGATAAAACCTCAGATCAAGCACTCTTCGTTTTCAACCTAGAATAGGAAGTGAATGCTGACTTGCATATATTTTTAAAGTATTTTTATGTTTATGGTTGTTTTGCCTGCAAGCATATCAGTGGACCACATACACACAGTGCCCATGGCAGCAAAAAATGGATATTGGATCCCTGGTAACTGGAATCACAGAGGAGTTGTTAGCCACTGTGTGGGCTCTGGGTACTGAACCTAGGGTCCTCTGGTAAAGCAGAAAGTATCCATAAATACTGAGCCATCTTCGAAATGGCATACATAAAGCAAGGATAAGAATATATATTTCAACTCTTTACAATTTGTGTCATAAGAAACAACTGTCAGCCTTTTTTTTTTTTTTTAATTTTACTGAACAGGTACTCTTTTTAAAATGACAGATACCCAACTCTTTGGGTATAGCACCCAGACTGTAGCCTCTGAGAATTCTGGTGAGCTAAAATTGGTTCTTTCCCCAATCACAGACATTTCGGGCCATAATATGTCTCGAGGAAAGAAAAAAAAGTGTGTTTGTGCATGCGCGCACGTGCGTACGTGCGTGCGTGCGTGCGTGTGTGTGTGCGCGCGCGCATGTGCGAACAAACAACTAACCCAGGGTTCACTGGACCCTGCTTTCCTCCAGTCTTTCTGACATGGCCTCATCCCACTCTCATTCATGGTTTTCCCTCATGCAGGTACACATTCAGAATGCTACTCTAGCAGGAGGTGTGGCTGTAGGCACATGTGCAGACATGGAAATCCCGCTATATTTTGCTATGACCATTGGAAGCATTGCAGGGATCATCTCAGTGCTTGGATACAAGTTCCTTAGTGTATGTACGACAACTCTATTGAACCAAACCTTAAATCTGCCTCACTATCTTCTCATGCCCAACCAGTGGGATTCGTGGAATGAGTGGAAAAGACATATATTGTTCCCTTCCCTATGTGCCTTTCCCTGAAGGCCAGTTATTTTCCTTTCAGAAATACCACGCATGCTGCAGACACGCAGTGACTCTTGGCTGACCTCTGTGTGGAGAAGGGAAACTGGTACTAGTTATCAGTAACTAAGCATGAAGTTAATGTTATGGGTTTATGCTAATTTCTTTTTAAAAAGTTCCAGAGACTCTTTGAATTATGTTTTTTGTGAACTTTGTGTTCCAATGAGGCAAAGGAGATGTTCCTAGAGGATGGGAAAGTGAAGCCATTCCCTTCCAATCCAGACACTAAGGACCATATTATTACCAATCGTATGTTTGGCATGGGTGCATTTCAATTTCACAAGAAAATCAAAGTCCTGGATAAAATGTCCTCTTCTGAGAAGAGAAAGAAATGGAGAGATGAGGGGAGAGAATACAAAATAGCAGACAGCAGATGCGTTGGATAAAGAAAGGAGTGCTACAGACTTTTTAAAATATAACATGTGTGGACATTATGCTAATGAGTAGCTTTTGGCTGTTTTTATCAGAAATTCAAAGTTTTAAAAAAAGAAGTAAACATGAACATGATGGGGTATTAATTTGGTTTAATATCATAACATTGTAACTATCCATTTATATTGAGTAATGATAGCACAGCGTGTGTCTTATATATGTGGGATAAGATTTTATAAATATATTCTTCTACACAGTGGTTTGCTCCAGTATGGAGTTCTGTCTGCCTTACAAAATAATGACCTTCCTCTCTTTCACAACCTTAGCCACTCTTAGCTCATAAACTGATGATACACGATACATGTGGGGTTCATAACTTGCACGGCTTACCCGGTGTGTTTGGAGGCCTTGCCAGCATTGTGGCCATAAGCTGGGGGAAGTCTACAGTGTGAGTACAAACCAATGTGTGTTTCTCCCTGGTCCTGGGCTTTGTCATTGTGTTGGTTGAAATACATCCTGATGTGGGTGGGCCCCTGTTATTCCTCTTGTTGTCTTCGTTAACATTCTAGGCTCAAGGAGACTTAGGGGAGAGGATACCACTAATGAATCTTTTCAAGTTACCTCCTTCCCCAGACTTCCCTTGTTTACTCTTTCATCAACTCTGTTACCTGCCTGCTTTGAGAGAAATACCATGCTAGCGATGCCTCCACATTCAAAGTTCAACAGCCGTTCCTTCAGTACCCATACACATTCCACAGCCATTTATCACATCCTTCTGTCCCCAACTTATAATGGCTTTTTAAAGTTTTACATTTATTTACTTGGGGTGTGTGTGTGTGTGTGTGTGTGTGTGTGTGTGTGTGTGTGTGTGTGTGTAGACAGAAGTCATGTACATGTCATATGTATATGTGGAAGTCTGAAGGTAGCTTGCAGAGTTGATATTCTTCCTTCCACGTGGATCCAGGTATCCAACTCAGGTAGTAGGACATGACAGCAATCTTTCTCATGCACTGAGCCACCTCCTGGCCCTCTATTTTATTATCTTTATTTTAAGGCCATAGTTCTCAAACTGTAGGTAGAGACCCCTTTGGGAGTTGAATAAATCTTTCACAGGGGTTGCATATCAGATATCCTGCAGATTAATAATAGCAGCAAAATTATAGTTATAAAGAGGAACAAAAATAATTTTATGGTTGGGGGTCACCATGACATAAAGAACTACATCAAAAAGCTGCAACATTACAAAAGTTAAGAACCACTATTTTAAGATAATTGCCTTTGGTATTACCAATATATTCCTCACTGTCTTCATTGCCTTCCCCTAACATGTAGGCTACACTTTAGCTTTTCTGATGTTATTAGTGAGCCTTCTAATTTCACTAAAATTGCTTATGTGCAGTGGTAAGGAAATGGCAGCTATGTGGTTTTAGACATTATTCCACTTACCCTGTCTAGAAGAGGAGTTTAGGAACTGATAGTCGGTAGATTTTTATTGTATGAATGAAATCAAGGATCAATCTTTTTAAGGTCTGTAACTCCTTCTGATGAACGCTTTACTAACCATGGCTAGTGAATGACAAAGAAAATAAAAATAGAAAACCACAAGTGACCACACGTTTCCTTGTAGGTAAAACAATCCGTTGTCTTCAAGACAGCAAACACACACACTTTCAGTAGACAAGGCTTGTTTGTTGCCATTCATTCTTAGGAAAACATCTAATTCTTTGACTTTGATTACTTAGGTCCACTATGGCTATGCAGGGAGCAGCACTGGGATCTTCCATTGGATCAGCAATTGTTGGAGGTTTGGTTACAGGTCTGTATCAAAAGGGAATATTTAGCTGGGTTCCATGGTATATGCTTATAACCATGGCTACTTGAGAGGTTAATATGAAAGGACTGGGACTTCTGGACCACTTTAAAAGTATCTCAAAACAATAGGAATAAGAACCATATGAACTCTTGCAAGTACCCTATTACTCCATTACTTAGCAGAAGATTCAAGTTCACTGGTAAATCGTGCTAACTAATTATGTCAGCTAAAAGAGGTGTCTTCATAACAGTCTTCTAATTAATTAGAATGAAGCCTCCTCTTCATGTGCTTTGTTCTCCCTCTGCCCACACAGGTCTCATTCTAAAGCTACCTGTCTGGAACCAGCCACCTGACGAGTACTGCTTTGATGATTCTGTTTCTTGGAAGGTAATGCACAGAATTCAAAACGAGAATGTAAATGACAGTTCTGTCACCATTCGGGTGGCCAAGGACCCTTTTGTTCTTCCTGAATCAAAATGATGAGTAGGCAAGGAGGACTTTCCGAATACTGGTCTCTAGCATCTTCTGCTCTTTCCTGCTTGGTAGTGTCTGCAGGGACAGCAGCTAGGTAGAAACAATGGCAACTGGTTCTCTGTAGAGTTATAGTTCTTATGTAGGATTAGAATATCAGGACCTTTACTGCAATTAATCATCCACCCTCAGCAGCAGCCATGCTATTATTCCCATCCTTGGCCTAGACCCTTGATATAGGAGACTTCATTGTGCTTTTGAACTCTGATGGTGACAAGGCTTTTAGGTCCCCTTTTCTCTCCTGTAGTCTTAGCTGGCCCTTCTCTCTCTCTCTCTCTCTCTCTCTCTCTCTCTCTCTCTCTCTCTCTCTCTCTCTCTCTCTAGCCTTCTGCTGGACACCTTCTTCCACCTTGGCTGCTTTTGAACTGTCCACCTGATTCTTCATCTAAGACACTCAACAACTTAGCTGCCGCTAGGATGAGTAGCCAGAGTGTCATCGTCTGCTCTTTTGTTTCTGATGAATGCTAGGGCCTTTCGGGAATCACAGCCACTTTGGGAAGCAGACTCCAGGCAAAAATTAGGCCTCTTGGAAGATGGGTGCTGAGAAGCAGTCACTGAATGTACACCAGGCTTCTCTGGGGGCTTAGACCAGCCTGGAAGCAGGCACTGCCCATCCCACACTTCTACCAAGTCCGCTGCTGAATTCTCTGCTGTGTCTGCTGCTTGGTCCAGTGCTGCATCTCCAGCCTTACAGCAGCTATCTACATTGCTGCTTATCCACTTGGCCTGTCAGCTTTTAAATTCTTCATACCACTACCACAGTCAGCTGTGGTGGTGCACCTTTTCAATGCTAACGCTCTGGCGGCAGAGGCAGGTGGAGCTCTTGTGAGATGGAGGCAAGCCTAGTCTACACAGCAAGTTTCAGGCCAGTGGGCTATTGGGAGAAAGAGGGGGAGAGAGAGAGAGAGAGAGAGAGAGAGAGAGAGAGAGAGAGAGAGAGAGAGAGAGAGAAGAGAACTAGAAATGAAGACAAAAGAAAGAAGGAAAGAAGAAAGGAGGGAAGGAAGGAAAGAAAGGAAGGAAGGAAGGAAGGAAGACAGGCAGAGAGAAAGAAAGGAAGGAAGAAAGAAAGAAAGAAAGAAAGAGAGAGAGAGAGAAAGGCGAAAAACAAGCTCCTCATGCCACTTGCCATTGCCACTCTACTGTCGCTGCTGCTGTTTTCATATTACCAGCTCAGCTTGTAACTACTCAAAGATAAGATTACTCAAGAGTAGCCATGCATTAGTCTGATACACAGCATCTGCAGAGTCAATGCTGCAGGGTCTCCCGGCAGACTCACTGGATGGAGCTGAGCAGCATGCCCTTATAGTGAGATAACGGATAATTGGAAGATCTACAGCTGTGTTGTTGTTGATGCTCAGCCTTATCCTAGCAACAGTCACACCCACCGAGGCTTGAGTTTGGAATAAATTGTAGCCTTGCCTCTCAGCATCCGTCATACATTTTTTTTTTTTTTTGCCAGCACTAGAGAAAATGCCCTCCCTCTGGCCAGCATGGAGACAAGCTGTAATAGCTCCAACTGGGGTCACTGTGCAATTTTTCTGTGATTTTCTTAGGGCATCTGTAGAATGCATGAGACAGCTAGTGCTAGCTTTAAGAGTAAAGCAGTAAGAAAAAAAAAAAGTAAAGCAGTTGCCTGTTAGATTGATAGCTTTTTTGATCAAGATCTATCCAGGAAGACTGAGCCTAACAGCTGCTAATTCAGACTCAGAATCATTACCCCCAATGTGCTTGTTTACTCACAGGAAAACAAACACCAGGGATTCTTTTGAAATAACTTAAAGAACTTAGAATTAACAGAAATTTTAACAGCTTTTTGTACCATGCACTACAGTGCTTGGCTGCCTAAGAAGTGAGTTCTACTTAACTGTCTCAATCCCACTGAGGAAAACTTTGCTTAAGTCCTATGCTTGTGTAGCATGTATGTAATAAAACTGCCTGAACTTCCTAGTCGCAGAAAGAAATAGGCAGTTCATCTCTCCAGAAAAAATCAAAAGTTAAGGGCTGGAGATATGGCTCAGCGGTGAAAGGAGGTTATTTCTCTTGCAGAGGAACTGTGTTCCCCAGCATCCACCAGCTCACAACCACCTCCATTTCCCAGGCGTCTAAAACCCATTTCTGGCCTTCAAGGCTACCTACATGTACATAGTGCACATAGATGCAATGCAGGCACACACGTACACATGAATTAAAATAAATAAATGAAAAATTAGAAAAAGTTAAATTACTTTCTGAAGCAGAAGATAAGTAAACACGGAACTTAACCAACAAGTGTCATTTCTGTTCTTTCATACCAATTCTTTAAAAAGGTGCTCATAGAAGAAGGTGGTCAACAGTTTGATGTGTTGTATTCAAGGTAAAAGTAGGATGAAAAACCAGATGTACTGTCTGAGGCTGAAGGCTTTTAGAAAGCACACATCAAAAGTAGCGAACTTAAGGTTCTTTTCATCCCTCACATTATGACTGCTGACCCTAGGGTCGTTTTCTCACAAAGCATTTTCTTCACATCTTGAGTGACATAGAAACTTCAACAGATTAGTTGGAAAACTGGGTTTGGGAAGAGGAAATGAAATCAAAATCGGTGAAATAAGCGATTTGTTTTTATATTTATATTTCCTTTAACTCAAATAATTTGACATCAAAGTTTTTCTAAGCAAAGAAAACACCTTTGCTTCAGTATTAACTTATGACAGTGCCAGCAACAGAACCATTAAGAGCCACATTACTGTTTTTGTTTTTCAAGGTTCCCAAATACAGAGAACTGGATAATTACTTCTTTCAACACGTGACTCACAACCATGTGGAACACGAAGTCTAAATACCATTCCTAAACTCAGCATCCTCAGACTTACCAAGAAGAGTCAAGTTTAAAGAAACCAACGCTTGGTATACAGAGAGATAGGCATGGCAATATAAAATATAAATACATAAAATGCCTTTAGTTTTGGTATTATTCCTTGGTGTTCAAATGATTTCTCAGTCGACAGAAAATTGCTCACAAAGCAGTCTATCCTAGGCCCTAAGGATGACTGCAAACAAAGAGGTTCCTAATGAATGTTTGATTGTTTTCTTGATAAATTGCAAAAGAGATGAATCATAGAAATCAATATTTCTTGATCATATCAGACTTTATCCACTTTTTAGGTGAGTTTTCATTGTGGCATCTTTGTGCACGTGTGTCATAGCCCTACCCCTACCCACTGCAGTCCCTCAAGATTCTTCGCCCCCTCCAGCTAGGTCCCTTTCTTCCCCGACTTATGTTGTTCTATAACATGCATTTTATCTGCAACCCTTTAGCTTTTTAATGTACATGTCTTCGGTTCCAAAGAGTATAAAATATGTCAAAGGACATATTAAGGAATCTATTCTAGAAAAATGAAATAAATCTATGTAAATAAAAGGTAATATTAATGTTCTAGTTAGCACCATTTTAAATCTTAAAAACAGCCGCAGTAATGTTACACTGTTGTTTGCATATTCTTATCCTTGATACCTTTTTATGGTTATTATTTGTAATAGGAGTTTAAAGGCCACCTGTATAAATTTTCAAATGATTAAATGTTATCATAAAATAAGCTATTTGTCTTTATCTCTTCTTTATATGATTGAATCCATTTTACGAGCACATATACTCACACCTCATACTTAATGCATATTAAAAATGTGTGTTCCCTATAAAAATCAAATGACCTTTTTGAAGTATAACTTTTAAAGGACTGCATTTGGAAATGTTGACTGGCACAGTCTCACTAAACCATTTTTATAAAACTCAAGTAACTTTTTTTATATTTAGAGTTTTTGATATTTTTTTCCATCCTCCAGTCCTGAAATCTTAACAGACACTAACTAGGTACCAAAAAACATATGAGCGCTGGCATGATCACTGGGGTGTTCCTTCCTGAAGACTAGAACTGAAAACTATACCCAAAGGTGAATTATTTAAATGTGTCATATAGGCAAAATCTGCTGTCCCCTCCCTTCATCACCTTTACAAAGAAACTTCTCCCTTGCCAAAGTTACCAAGGTTCCAATTAAACCTTGGACTTAGAGCATCCAAATTTTGTCTTTTCACTCAGGGTTACAATTCTCTTATCCACAGTAGTGCATTGCCATTCTTTTAATTAACAGGATGTTTTTATTGGAAACAAATAAGAAAGCATACTCCTGAGCAAATTTGTTCAGAGTTACTGTAGTGAAGCCCAATAATTGCCAATGTATTTGTATATGCTTAGTTTTTATTATTATGAAATTCACAGAAAAAAGTTGAAATTTTAAAAAGGCATGTCCATTAAAAACCTACGATTTCTGTCTTTATTGGGATTGCCCAAGGTAATTCATAAAAATCAATGGTTGTTTTCTGGTGGGGAAAAATAACCTTTACTATATTTATGAATGCCATCAAAGGCATAGTACATGTCTATTAAATCTATTTTCTATGAACGATGGTAAATTATTTTCACATGAAGATTTATGTTTCCTACTCAAATAAATTCTGTTTTCTTGTTTGGTAAATCTGCTCTGAGTTTATCATAATATTCTCATGGAAAGGGTAGTACCCGTCTTCTACCTTCCCCATTTTCATTATATTTAGTCACTTCATCTACCCCATTTCTATTGTTTGTTTACATCCAGTTCACTTTTGCAAATTCTACAAAAATTGCATGTGTATGCATTCTGACTCTGCAAAAAAGTGTTTATATGAGAAACTGAAGACTTAATTACTTTAGTCATGTTTATTTGCAGGAGTGGTTTTTTGTTTTTATTTTTTTATTAACTTGAGTATTTCTTATATACATTTCGAGTGTTATTCCCTTTCCCGGTTTCCGGGCAAACATCCCCCTACCCCCTCCCCTTCTTTATGGGTGTTCCCCTCCCCACCCTCCCCCCATTGCCGCCCTCCCCCAACAATCTAGTTCACTGGGGGTTCAGTCTTAGCAGGACCCAGGGCTTCCCTTCCACTGGTGCTCTTACTAGGATATTCATTGTTACCTATGAGGTCAGAGTCCAGGGTCAGTCCATGTATAGTCTTTAGGTAGTGGCTTAGTCCCTGGAAGCTCTGGTTGCTTGGCATTGTTGTACATATGGGGTCTCGAGCCCTTCAAGCTCTTTCTAGTTCTTTTCTCTGATTTGCAGGAGTGGTTTTATATTCAAATTTGAAGTGTATAAACTCTGGGTTTTTTTAAAATTTCTTATTGGTTATTTTATTTATTTACATTTCAAATGTTATCTTCTTATCCTACCCTTCCCTTCTTCTATGAGGGTGCTCTGCCACTCACTCACCCACTCCCGCCTCACTACACTATCATTCCCCTATACTGGGGTATCAAGCCTTTACAGGGCCAAGGGTCTCCCCTCCCATTGATGCTAGACAAGGACATCCTCTGCTACATATGCAGCTGGAGCTGTGGGTCCATCCATGTATAGTCTTTGATTGATGGTTTACTCCCTGAGAGCTCTAGGGTATCTGAGATTGGTTGATGTTGCTTTTCCTATGGGCTTACAAACCCCTTCACCTCCTTCAATCTTTTCTCCAACTCCTCCATTAGGGGTCCTTGTGCTCAGTCTGATGGTTAGCTGCTAGCATCCTCATCTGTATCAGTAAGGCTCCGGCAGGTCCTCTCAGGAGACATCTACATCAGGTTCCTGTCAGCAAACACTTCTTGGCACCAGCAATAGTGACTGGGTTTAGGGGCTGCATGTGGGATGGATCCCCAGGTGGGGCAGTCTCTGGATGGCCTTTCCTGTAGTCTCTGCTCCACTCTTTGTCCCTGTATTTCCTTTAGACAGGAGCGATTCTGGGTTAAAATTTTTGAGAAGGATGGGTGGCCGCATCCCTCAACTGGGAGTCCTGCCTAACCTCTCCACATGGTCTCCACAGGTTCTCTCTCTCCTTTGTTGGGTATTCCAGCTAATCCATCCCCATTGGGTCCTGGGAGCCTCTTGCTTTCCTGGTATCTAGGATTTTCTGGGGTATCTGGGGAATGGCTACTCCCATTCCCCATCCCGCATTGCTACACAATTCTGTTCAATTTTCTGACCCTCTGTACATCTTCCCTGTCTTCTCCCACACCTGATTCCCCCCTCCTTTTCCTCTCCCCGTCCTTGCTTCTTTCCAAGTCCCTCCCACCCTCTACTTCCTGCGATTATTTTGTTCCCCTTTCTAAGTAGGACTGAAGCATCCACACTTTGGTCTTCCTTCGTTTTGAGCTCCATGAGGTCTGTGAATTGTATCTTGGGTATTCCAAGCTTTTCGGCTAATATCCACTTATCAGTGAGTACATACCATGTGTATTCTTTTGTGACTGGGTTACCTCACTTAGGGTGATGTTTTCTAGTTCCATCCACTTGCCTGCGAATTTTATGAAGTCATTGTTTTTAATAGCTGAATAGTATTTAAAAAAAAAAAAACAACAACACTTCACCTAATACTTTCATGTCTCCACCCAAACAGAATTCAATGTGTGTAATCTATTGGATCAGCTCATAGGCTAGAACTAAATTTCAAGATCTATTTATGTGATCCGATTCAGGAAGCTTTTGTTATTCTTTGCTCTTGACTAAAGCTGAAGGAATGTCCCGGAATTATTAGATGTAATTTCAGACAAGTTTATGAAACTTACCCTTTCACAAATTTGGAGTCCTCCAACTCTTGTTTCAATAGCCTTTGAGCTGGCTGGCTTTTGCATAAGATGATAAAGGTCTGTTGTTTGGGGTCAGGGAGATTTCCCAATTTTTCTACTTTATTCCAAACCAGTTTTATTCAGAATAAGCATTAGCCTATTTTAATTCTCTTTCCTGGGTGTGTGGCAGGGGACCTCTTTTATACATGTTGCTTTTGCCCTTTACTGTTGACTGGAGGTTAAGGTCATGCTACTGGGGTACCTTGAATGACAGTTAGGGAGGCAATCAGGGATGCTGGAACACGGCACAGTCTCAGCACTCAGGAGACAAGGTGGGAAGACATAAATTCAAGCCAGCCTGAGCTGCATGACAAAGGCCTCTCACAAACAACTGTAACCACAAAAATGTGGATGAAAAAAAAAAAAAAAAAACTCTTCTGAATAAACCAAACATCTGGCCGGTCCCAGAACACAATTGTCCTAGGTTACTATCAACAAAACAAAAAACAAAAAATAAAACCAAAAAATCAAAACAACTCTGCGATTTTTTCAATGGAAAAAGGCTGTAAATCTCCTACAATCAGGGACATCAGAATCAATGTTCCTGAGGTTCACAAGTGATCAAATTTCTCACTACAATCTCAGGGACTTGGGTTGAGCAGCATCTCACTGCCATGATGGATCCCAAGGAATCCTATTGATGTGTGTGTATCATACAATGTGGGTGTGCACTCGTGCCACAGTACACTTCCGGAGGGCTGAAGACAGTTTGGTAAAGTCAGTTCCTTCCCTCCACCTTTATCTGAAAATAGGGATTGGACTCCATTTTCAGGCTTGTGCAACAAATGACTGTGCTCACTAAACTATTCCACCTCCCCCGGTAGTCAAATCTTTCAGTCCTGAAACCTCTAACAGTTTCTCCTAGATCTTTCCGACGTTCGTGATCTTGAGTCTTTTGAAAACGAGGGGCCACTTGCATTGTCTCCAGTTGACCTGGATGTGTTTACTTAAAGGGTGGAGTCAGACCGCACAACTTGAACAGCAATATTGCAAAGGTGAGGCTCTACATTAAGTCGCTTCCCCCTGCACGGAACAAGCGTTGAGCTTGTTTCGTCATGAATGATTGTCTTTGATCACTGATGATTTGATTTTTTTCCCCCTTCTACCTTAATGTTTTCTTGTTCGGGGAAAGCAGAGCCAACAGTGCAGTCACTAAAGAGCTTGCCATGAAAATATGAGGACCTGAGTTCTAGCCCAGAGGCCAGTTGGTGGCACACTTTTGCGATCTCAGTGCTGAGGGACTGAGGCAGGTAGATCCCCAGATCTCATGGGCCAACCA
Source organism: Rattus rattus (assembly GCF_011064425.1). Taxonomy (NCBI): domain Eukaryota; kingdom Metazoa; phylum Chordata; class Mammalia; order Rodentia; family Muridae; genus Rattus; species Rattus rattus. The sequence continues at coordinate 95,039,555 of NC_046157.1, read as the reverse complement.
GACTAACTTGCTAATGAGCAACCATTTCTCAAAAACAAAGCAGGTGGTACTTGAGGAATGTCACCCAAGCTTAGACTCTGGCCTCTACATGCATGTGTGCATGTGTAACCACTCCCACGCTAGCGCCTACACAAACATGTGTGTATACACACAGGATAAGTAAATCTTTTGTTGCTTTGACTTTGTAATTATTATTTTGTGGGGAAGTAATATGAAATGTTCATAGTCCCTGGGTCAGCACCTCTTTCTTCTAAAGCTTTCAGTGTGCTGATTTGCTAATTGATACCCCTATAGACTTATTTATTCAATTCTTTACAAAACATTATATTAAATTGTTGTGAACGTGACATTATCTAGGTTTGGCCAGTGTAAGCCTGTTCGTGATGCTTTCTAGATCTTTCTCTCTTGTTTTGCCTGTGTTAGCTCTGGAATCAGCCATTTCTTTACATATTACTTTCTTCAAGTGGTTGGTATTTATCATCTGAGATGTAAAGCTAGTTGTGTCACTGCTATTGTGGTGTTTGTTCTTCCTGATCCTCTCAGTTGTCAGAAACAGATGACAGATGTCAGAAAATAAATGATGTGAATCTATATGTATATCTTTGTGTGAATTAGTAGCTTAGTCTATCTGAAAATTTAGACAAAAATGGGCGTTATTACAAGACTTACTTGGAAAATGCGAATTTCTGTTCATGTAATCGACAAGTTAAAAGAAAAAAAGCATACCAAATTTGTGTTTACACATGTTAGATTTTATTTTGAAAAAACAGTGCACAACATTATCAAAGAAGAGTTTTTTAAAAACATAACATAATTACATCTGGTAAATAATAGTATTTACATTAAAATCTATGATGTATGCATATGAATACATTTATACATATCTAAAGAAAATAAATTAGAGGGTGGGTAAATGCTTCATGTGGAAAGGCAATGGAGTACTGCAAAGACAGTTTGTGAAAGAGGAAGTTTTCATTTGCTCTTTGTTTGCAACTTTTGTGACTGTGTTGTAAGTGACCACATAACATTAATGAAGGACAGAGAAACTTTATTAAAAGGAAAGAGAGCTGGGTGTGGTGTCATACTCTTTTCATCTCATCACTCTGGACAGGTGTGGCCAGATCTCTTGTGAGTTTGAGGAGTGTGATCTACATAGGGAATTCCAAGACTGCAGGAGAGAGAGAGAGAGAGAGATCCTGTCTCCAAAAAAAGGGGGAGGGGGAGGGAAGGAGGGAGGAGGGTGAAAGGGGGAGGGAAAGGAAGAGTCAGGCAGATAGAGGGGAGATGGAAGGAAGAAAGTGAGAGAGAGAGAGAGAGAGAGAGAGAGAGAGAGAGAGAGAGAACAAAGAAAAAGCTAACAAGAAAAGCAGAACACAAAAACTACACCCAGCCAAACATATATGTGTTTGTATGTATTACCTGTGTGTGTGTGTGTGTGTATGTGTGTGTGCACACACACACATACACACACACACACACACACACACACCTACCTTTAAAGCCTAACCACCTCTTTGAATTCATGTTGTTTGTACTTCATCTGATGCTTACCTTTTGACTTCAAGCCACTTTCTGTGGTGGTTAATCTCCATTGTCAACTTGACTGAGTTGAGAATCACCTGAGAGACACACCTCTAGGCTTATCTGATAAGGTCCTTTCAGAAACCCCAGGCAGAATGTGAGCGACACCAGTCTATGGGCTGGTCTCACAGGACACAAAGGGGAAAACGAGAACACGGAGCACCAGCACCTATCTCTCTCTGCTCCCAGAATGCTGACAAAAGATGACCAGTTGCTTCCACCCCCAGCACCATCCTTTTCTTTCCATAATGGTTCATACCCTCTGAACACATGGAACAAAATTACTCCTTCCTTCTCTAAATTGTATTCATCAGGTGTTTTTGTGAAATGGATCTCAGAGTAACTCCAAAGTTGTAATCCTTTGAATATTTACATAGGCAAGAAAACTTTAGCTCCTTTGTAAGGTAGAGACCTACATTTGCTAATCTGTCTTCTATATCATTAGTGAACTGTAGTATCGTGGTTATTAGGTCTGTATCTTGGATGTCTGAGTGTATGTGCATGTGTGTGCCCCTGATGAAATATTTGAGGTTCCTGTTCCAATTTTTTCCTCCATAAACACTTGATTATTTGGTGTAATTTTTCTATGATACAAGGTTTTACTAAGGCATGTGTCCAAACAGACTGATACTTTCAAATCTATAAATACATGCAAAATACACCTCAATTAATGCCAATACTCATTCTAGTCTTTTCTATAAGGAAGTCCATTTCTCCACTATAAATGTGGCTCACACTGCTTTGATTATAATTACTTGATTGATCCACTGCCTTACATGTAAGATCTCGTGACTAATACTGCCTTATTCTCTGTGAACGTGGAACCTTCACCATCTACCTTCAAGCTTCCCCTGTGTCAAAGCTGTTTCATCCTTTGGCAGGCTTTGGCATCCTCAGCACCAGGCTGAGGGTCTATCTTCTCTTCCAAACTTGTTGGATGTGTAAATAAGTGTCAAACAAGGTATTAAAGAGGGTGAAAAAGGCAAAGCGTGTGCAGTTTAGGACAGAAAAATGGAAGATAGTGAAATTACCATAGGATACTCTCTCTCAGAGTTGCATTATGGAGTATCCAGGTCAGAGAGAGTTGGGTACACAAGATAAACCAGTAGAATGACTGAATAATGGATCCTAATATATCTTAGTTACCATGTGACCAGACTAATTCTCTGGAGAGGTTTAATCTAAAGTTATATGAGAAGGAACCAAAGTTTGAGGCTTAGAGGAAAGAGGGGAGGATTGTTGTGATTAGGAGGGAAGGATTGCTATGATTAACCAGTAGTGACTTAATAGTTCAGCTATTCCTTTGAGTGTGAGGAACTTTGCAGGCTATGTGTCTGGCATTGTCATTGGTCAGCCATTGGGGTATTTATGAGGATTACATAAGTCACACAAGAAAAGGTGTTTTCAAACTAACCCAATATCTGTAATACAAACAGTGAGCTGTTCTCTTTATCTTCACTGTTCTCAAGTAACAATCTGGTAAATTCATATTTAAATCCCTCCCTGGAGATGTGAAAATAGTGTTTAAGGTTAAAAAAAAAAAGTCAATAAAAATAAGTATGGAATGAAGATCCACATGATGGTGAGTATTTATTTAACAAACTGGTAGAATGACTGGAATAGTCTATCATCTGTCAACTATAAACTACATAAAAGAGGTATTTTTGAAGGTATTGACCTGTCTCAAAACCTTTAAGGAACTTGACTAGAGATTGGAATAAAGATGACTTATAGACCACTGTGTGATTACTATCTTAAAGGTTTCTATTTTTGTGATAAAAATGTCATGACCAAAAGCAACTTGGAAAGGACAGGGTTTATTTCAGCTTAGTACTCTCAAGTAACACACCATCACTGAGGGAAGTTGAGATCTCCAAAACAGGAGTCGAAACAGAGACTGGAGGAATGCTGCTTACTGTCTTGCTCCCCATGACTTGCTCCCCATGACTTGCTCAACTTGTTCTCTTAGATTTGAGGATCACCTACCCAAGCTTTTCAGTATCAACCCTTAATGTAGACAAGACCCCACAAACTTGCCTAAAGGTAAAGTTTTTAGAGATACTTTTTCAATTAAAATGCCCTCTTTCAAGGATGTCTAGATTTGTATATTGCCATAAATAATTTTTAAGAGTATGTCTAGTCTGATTGACTCAATGAGGTCAAAACATTCATGAACCTTTTCTGTATTCTTTTGGCCTTATCCTGAGCACATATAACTCTATCCAAGAATTATTTTATTTTTTGTCATTTTGCAACAACAAATTATGTCTGCCAATACATTATCTTTTTCAAAATTTGTGTCTTTCTAACAACTAAAATGAATGCTAAAATGGCCTTGACAACCCTAAAACTGTATTTTGTGGTTCATGCAACGCAGGAGTCCTTACTGGTCTTAACAACACTATTAAAATATAAACATTGCGTTAAGGTTTCAGTTGTATACAGTGTTTTTGATTAGATGCACCCTCCCCCAACACTTCTAAGATCCATTCCTCACTTCCATTCCCACCCAACTTTGAGACAGATTTTTCTTTCTTCATTTTTGATTACTTTGAGACAGGAATTCTCTATGTAACCCTGGCTGTCCTGGCTCTCACTCTGTAGACTAAACTGGCCTAAAACTCAGAGATTCACCTGCCTCTGCCTCCTGAGTGTCAAGATTAAAGGTGTGTTCCACCATTGCAATATTAAAGTAACCATCATTTAAGAATACCTGAAGCTAATTTCCTTCCTTCCATCCTTTTTCTTTTTTGAAATGTGGATTTTTGAAGATGTTGAAGAGACTGTTTAGAGTGTCAAAATCTACAATTAATATTTTTCAATGTATACCACTCAAAATATATATTCACAATCAACAAACTCAAAGAGATGCACTGTGAGAGCTTTATATGAAGTCTTTGACATGGTGGCAAAAATGTTTCTAAAAGAATAGTTTCTTCCTCCATCTTTATTAAATTCATTATTTCTTATTTACATTTCAATTGTTATTCCCCTTCCCGGTTTCCAGGCCAACATCCCCCTAAACCCTCCCCCTCCCCTTCTATATGGCTGTTCCCCCCCATCCTCCCTCCATTACCGCCCTCCCCCCAACAATCACTTTCACTGGGGGTTCAGTCTTGGCAGGACCAAGGGCTTCCCCTTCCACTGGTGCTCTTACTAGGCTATTCATTGCTACCTATGAGGTTGGAGCCCTGGGTCAGTCCATGTATAGTCTTTGGGTAGTGGCTTAAAAAAAAAAGAAATAAGAAAAGAAAAGAAAAAAGAAAACCAATCTCCCAAGGAGTACACAGAAGACCACACCTGAAGCAAGCAAGCAAGCAAGCAAGCAAGCAAGCAAGCAAGCAAGCAAGCAAGCAAGAAAGAAAGAAAGAAAGAAAGAAAGAAAGAAAGAAAGAAAGAAAGAAAGAAAGAACAGTTTCTGACTGACCTAGACACTTCTTAGGTCAGATCTTAAAGATATCCCCATGGTTTACAATAATCTCAATCACATAACTCTGTTTCAGTAAGTGGCCCTGAAAAATTTAACTTTGCTTATGTGCTTATTCAAAGATTATGGAGTGTTTTCCACCAATTGTTTTACATGTTTTCTATATTAGTAACTGGCTGTAGGCAGTTTGTTGGAGTCCAGAAGGCTCACCATCATGAAGGACCCCATCAAGGGGTCTAGAATTCCCTCCTTTGCAGTATTTTACCTGTAGGAGGCACTTCAGCTTTCTGCATATCATTACCATGAAAATGGAGAGCCAACTTTGAGCTAAAATATCACTTTCTTTTTGAAACCCAGTAAACAATGCATTTCTACAGACTGTCTACTAGTGGTTCATGTCTTTAATCACAATACTAAGTACTTAAGAGGCAGAGACAGAAAGATCTCAGTGAGTTCGAGAACAACCTGCTCTGCATAGAGACTGCCAGGCCAGCTAGGGACCCATAGTAAGATCCATTCTCAAAATTAAATAAAATGAAAAGTAAAAGGGAATATATTAAATAAAATGAAAAGTAAAAAAGAAACATCCTCACTTTCAAGAATGCTGCCTTGTTACAGAGAGAAAATGATAAGCTCTGTATGAACTGTGGTGATAACAAGTGATAACAGCTGGGGGAAAATGTTATCAAGAAAGCAATGTCTGAAATATTAGTCCCCGGAGTCTATTAAACAATGCTCTAAGTCACAATTCTGGCACAGAAAGGAAAGACCCACGTTTCTTGAACAATGGAACTAGAAAGATCTTCCTCTGGTTAAAAGTGCACAGAAAGTTGGCAAATTAGGTGATAGCAAAGAGAAACTCCTCTCCTGTCAGTGAAAGGAAAAGGGCGGATGGTGGATGCGGGTCCTTACATGCACACCAGGAGATGCATCCTCACTATCCATCACAGTGATTCCAAGACTTATGTATTATACTGTTATTATTTTCTCAGGGTTGGCTTGGAAGTAAAGGATCAATAAAAGTTATATAAACCAATAAGGTAGTGCATACCTGGAATCTCAGCACTCTAGGAGGCTAAACCAGGAAGAATGCTAGTTTAAGTCCAGTGTGAGCTATATAGCAAGATCATATGATCCAGTTATGCACTCCTGGGTGCAAACGTGAAGGAGCCAATGTCACAATGTAGTAGGTAGCACCTATTGTTCCATTATTCGTAATAATTGAGTTATGAAATCACCCTAGGTACCATTAATATTTAAATAGATAAAGCAAACATGGTTTGGAGGTCAGAGAGATGGTACAGTAGGGCAAAGGGTTTGCTGCCAAATCTGATGACCCCAGGATCCATATGGTAGGAGAGAATTGCTTCCCACTAGCTATCCTCTCACTCTCACTCTCACAAAGTGCATACACATGCCCTCACAAAGTCCACACGCATGCATACGCACGTGCACGCACACACACACACACACATGATAGATAAACTATGTAAACAAAAAGACAGAGAGGAGGGATGGAGGGAGGAAGACAGAGCAATAGAGACGAGGGAGAGAAAGAGGAAGAAAGGAAGTGGGGAAGGAAGTTGCAAGGACAGAAGGAAAGGGATATATATACACAACAAAACATTATTCAGACATAAAAAATAAAATTATGATGTGAATGGAATAAAATATCATAATGTTAATCATAATCAACAAGATGTACAAAAAACTATTACATGCTTTCTCTCATATACAAAATCTGAATTTTTTTTAAAAGGCATGAAGTAGAAAGGGAACTATTTAGAAAGAGGAGGGAACCAGTAAGAGATGGGAGAAAATGAAAGAGAGGGTCATTGGGACAAAGAATGTGGTCAAATTGCGTTCTACGTATGTATTAGAAAAGTGAGGCCAATTATTAGAATTAGCATACACTCATACAATATTTAATACTATTGTTTTATTTTGTGTATAATTGTACAATGTAAGCCATGTATACCCACACATCATCATGTCCCTCCTTTTCCTTCTAGTGACCCTAATCTCTCAGATATTTTTAGAGAAACATTAGTTTACTGACGACCTGAACTAGAGTCTGTGCCCAGTGCTTACTAAGTTTCAAATAAGTGTCCTGCCCAGGGCATTAAGGAAGAAGAGGAGGAAACATAAGACCACATAACAGTGCAAGAAACTTGAAGCTCTAAAGGTGGTTTTTATACCTAACCACCCATGCAGAGATCATGCCACACTCTACGTACCAAACAAGCCATTAATCTCATTGTGCGAGTGTGGACATCATGTTCAGGATTAAGCAAGTATTCTTTATCAGGAAATATAAGGTTAATGCCAGTTTTAAATGAAAGGAAAATCCTTCCAGGTTTTATTGGACAGAACAGGCTGAACTGGAAGGAGAAAGGGGAAAGGTAAAAGATGAAAACAGGGCAAGGATACAGAACAGAGTTTCTCTGTTTATACATACTTATTTATAAAACTGGTGAAAGACAATGGCTAAAGCAAACTTAGCAATACCTTGAAGTCTTCAATCTGCATCAGAAGTGTTGATTCCATCTGGTTGTCGTTGGAAAGATCTCTTAATAATTATATCAGCTTAAAGACAATGAGTGGGTTTGACTTTTCTGCTATACTTGCCCTTCTGGGAGTCATTCTCATTCTCATTCTAAATATTAAAGTCTTTATGGCTAAAGCATCTAAATGGCAGTGTCCTCCAGGACCCAAACCTTGGCCAATTATTGGAAATCTACACATCCTCAACCTGAAGAGGCCTTATCAAACCATGTTAGAGGTAAGACATAAATACATAAATGACAATTCACATTGTGTGTGTGTCTGTGTGTGTGTCCTGTGCATATGTGTGTGTTTCCAAATCATTCTTAGCCTAGAATGTTTATTAGCTTACATGTGCTAACTATAGCTCATATATATGTTTTGGATTCATCAGCATTCAAAATTAGCAGAGCTAGTTAAAAATGCATATATGCATTTAAATTTGTATATATATATATATAGTGTGTGTGTGTGTGTGTGTGTGTGTGTGTGTGTGTGTGTGTGTATGAATTAGCTAGCTAATATGGTTCAAGGGTAGAAGTGGCAATTTTATTCTCAAGTATTTACAGCATGTGAACTTCTTCACTTCAAACATTTTGGTCTACATTTAATATATATTCTTCTAAAATCTCCTGGGTTTTGATCATTGACTTATGGGCAACTTTCAAATTAACCTCTCAAACCTGTATACATAAATAAGATAAACACCCATGTTATGGATATAACAGTTTAAATCTAGGTCTTCTATTAATTTGACAAATGACTTTATCTTTTGTCCTTTGTGTCACTGCCTAACAGGTTATGGACCTGGGACAAGAATTAGACTAAACCTCTTCCACTTTTTCAGTGAAAAAATTTTGTAAAGTTATTGTTTATAGGGATAGACAATGTGAATATTTTGAGCTTGCAATTGGCTATATGCTCTAAGTTGTTTCTAATTGAGTCCGGTTCTCATACAATTTGTAACATTTCAATTTTAAAATCTTAAGGCCAGCACAACATCAAGGCATTCAAAATTCTAACATGGATTAGCAAAGGGCTCATGAAATCCCATTTTTAGCTGGGGAGCTACTGGTCATTAATGACTGCTATAGGGAAGAGAATGATGACAGTTACCTTCGGGGATGTTAGCACAAATAGGCTATCTATTGTGAGTAAATCCATGTCCATACTGGTGGCAAAATTTAACAAACTGTACTTGAAAAGAGTACATGATTCTTATATCAGGAATATAAGTGATGGGTATATAGGGAGAAGGTAGATTTGGGAGTGGATTTGCTCAGACTAATATACACTTATGAAATTTGCCAACAATAAAAAGGAATATTGCATGAGCTTTGTAGAGAATTTTAGGTTCTTTGAATTTTCTTTTTAAAGTTATATCCTAGCACCTGCCCTTTGAAACTTTTATGTTTAAGAAGAATTCTTTGATCTACTTATGTGTACATGGTCAAATTGTCTTACAAAATAGTGATGCTGGCTTCCAGCTTGCCCCTTACTGTGCAAAGATGAACTCATGGGAGATAGGAATATGCATTGTAATATGAAATAGAGAACCAGAGTTCCAGCCAACAGCCTCCACTGCTTGCCCTATGAATGGAGCACTCGAGAAGAATATACTTAAAGAAATGTACTTGAATCAAAAGAAAAACAATAAAACAGATTTAAAATTTAATAGTAATTAATCACTTTATTTGCATGATGTGTGTTTGGATAAATGTTACATAATACTCCAGAGAAGCTTGAGGGCAGCTTTCTGGCGGTGAGTATTTATGTTCAGCCTTTGTGGGTTCTGGAAATAAAGCTCAGGTCACCAGACTAGTTTGGCAAAGACCTTTTCTGATGAGCTTCATTGTTTGCTATAAGACCACATTTCACACCAATGATCCTATACTGTGCACTTGAAATACACAGAGGTGGTGACTACATATCAGAAGTATAAATCTATACACTGCAAAAGGCTGGAGAATAAAATTAAATGGTGTATGTGTTTACATGTTCATATTATGAAATCTTTTATAAAATTTATTCATTCTTATTCAAAAAAATAAAAATAAAAAAATAAAATCAATAAAAAAAACTTAAGGCACAAGGTAATGAAGAGAAAACTATAATTTCACCTCAGTTGGCAATTCAAATTTGTTTTAAAATTTTTTAAAATAAATCAACACAAGGCATCCACATTCTCCTAACTAACCTGGGGAAAGACAAATTGACATTTCTATCTCCATTTTACAGATCAATATACTTTCACAGAATATAGAAACAACTTAAACCATCTCTGTGGCTCCTTCTACATCCAAAATCACAAGCCGGGGTAATCCCTCATAAGAGTAAGATCTTTCAACACATCTCTGTTTACTGCTATGCTCCTCAAAGTTATTTCCACACTACTCCTGTCCTTTGCTTATACATTAACTAATCTACCTTCTTCACGGTATGCTCTTTCCTTTCACATTTCTACAGATATGCCACTGTTCTGAACGATTTCTACAAAAACAGGAGGCTTCTACTCATTTTCATGACCTGCGTCATTTTTTTTTTTTTTATGAAACTTATCCTTAAATTGATTTTCTGGCATCAGCTAGTCTACCCTATATAAAGTAGTTCTCAATCAGTACACCCTGCTCTCAAACTCCTATTTTATTTTCTGCTTCCAAAATATGAATCTTAGTTTTACTGCTTTTCTAAATCCTTAAGTCATCCTTCTATTCCTGATGAAATTGTAAATAAGTCAAGTTTCGTATATAAAGAAGCATTCCAAATTGTTATCTCAATCTCCACCAAAACTCAGTTAGATTAAGATTGCAGGTTCTCAACTAGTGGGCCATTAATTGGGTGAGCCTTTTTGAACATCCCCACTTGCTCTGTGATCTCATGAAAATACAATATCCTTTCTATCTATTAGTGATGATATATCTACTCAGGCAAGGTTATAACGGTGCTAAGAATAAACCAAGATGTCCTATATATTGGTTCCTGCTACTTTTCAGTTATCAATGAAAAGTGGAGTTCTTTTATTTTCAGTAAATAATGTTATCAGTAACGGAGAACTAACTTGGCCCCACTAACATCATAGCACACATTAAAAACCAGAATGTGAATATGGAATAGTATCAGTGTGGTAAGTCTTTCATCTCCCTGGAATTATGGCTGGGCATTTTCTGTTTTCAAACAAACACATATAGGGAGGGATTATGGGTATATTCTGTAATAAAAGATGACTCATATTTTCAAAGTCGAAATCAAATAGAGTACAGGGGCCACCAACTGAAGGTCGTTAGAGTATCTCCAGGAGGTAGAGTGGCTGGAGAAATGACCTTGGTAAAGCAGTGCAGAGGCCATGAGCAACTACCCTTTTAATTATTCTGTGATGTTTTAGTTGTTTCTCTGTGTTTTGTACACCACAGCTCTCCAAGAAATATGGCCCCATTTACAGCATTCGAATGGGGCCAAGGAAGGTGGTGGTGCTTTCTGGCTATGAGACAGTGAAAGATGCCCTTGTCAATTATGGCAATCAGTTTGGCGAACGTTCTCAAGTCCCTATATTTGAAAGACTTTTTGATGGAAAAGGTAATGACCCCTTATTTTCAAATACATTCCTTTGGTCATAAGTATTGACTCAACTGTGTTATATTTATTTATTTCTATATCTTCGCTTTGATGGTTCTATATGATCTGAACACTAGTCTTCCTCCATGGAAAATAATGAGTTTCTTTGCAATTTTTCATTGACACCTTAGTCACACAAACTCGATATAAGAAAAATATAAACATTAAAAATTGTGCACTGAATTTATTGAGAAAAAAAAACACTGATTTTTTCCCAACCCAAAAGTCCTTGCTGTTTGACTAGAAAAGAAAATATCCTCTTACTGAATAAGCATTAAAAGAAAACAATGTGCTTCACGATCTGCCACTGTAAAAACAGGAACGAATGCCTTTTACATACTGGAATCAACATGTTCACATTACATGTATGTTCTCAGGATTAAAATATTAGCTATTACTCAAGATACTGTCCTTGCTAATTGGACCCATATAAAGAAAAACAAACTTACCATACACTTATGAAAAAAGCTAGTTTTGTGAGTTAGAGTAAGCTCACCCTCAAAGTTTGGCTCATATGTTCCCATAAAAGCTGAGAAGCCAGGGTCTTACATCCCTGGTCATTTCTGACCTGTCTCCAGACCTTTGGAAAGACATTATAGTCATATAAATATCTAGACAAAATGATGACTTGGTTTTCATAGATATTTGTATGCATTTCAAATAGGAAAGAAAAGTATTTACTGTGCTTTCTACAATAAATCCTTCAAGAAGTGAAAGAAGAGACTCCCTAGACTTGGCGCTGGTTGGGCTTCGTTTGTTTTCTTTTCTTGCTTGCTGAGAAATGAAACTAGGGTTGAAATATGCAAGATAATATTTTTTACTATACCATGAACCCATTCTTTCCTTATTTTTGGGAGGGAACACAAAAGCTTTTGATTTCAATTTTTATTTATCACTGAGCACTAAATTTAAAACTGTTGGGAGTACTTTAAACACACTCTCTTTCTCTCCAAGGAATTGCCTTCGCTCATGGCGAAACGTGGAAAACAATGAGAAGATTCAGCTTGACCACCTTAAGGGACTTCGGCATGGGCAAGCGAATTATAGAAGACACAATTATAGTGGAATGTCAGCATCTCATACAGAGCTTTGAATCTCACAAAGGTGTGTACAACAAATAAAGCCTTTTCAGTTTTCATGAAAAAGAAATAAACAAAAGGTATATTCAGTCACTTAGTTTGACATAATTTAACCTGTAGAAAAATTACACTGATATGTATATACCCACCCAGTGCTGCTGTCTACTCCAATACTGTCCATGTTGACTGTAAATGTTTATTTACATTTTCTCCTCCTCCTCCTCCTCTTCTCCTTCCCCCTCCCTCTCTCTGTGTCTCTTTCTCTCCCTTTCTTCCTCCTTCCCTTTCTGTCTCCCCTCCCCCCTCCTCCCTCCCATTCCCTTATCTTCCTACATAAATAAATCTATTAAAAATAATTTTTATGTAAAATATATTTTGAATCTTTGAAAGTGCCTTGAAACCACGCTGTCTTTTCATTCTCAGAGTACAATAATGTTCTCATAACAGAAACCCAATCTTCCCATATTGAGACTTTAACTTTGACATAATACAGAGCATCTGGGGAAGACAGTGGCATTTTCAGCCACATAACAGAATTTAAAAACTAGCCCATCATAGTAAGTTGGAGAGCAGATAAAAGGTGCTTTGGGCAACAGAACAGAGAAGCCTTCCATCTGGACAGCTGCCAGGAGGAGGGCGATCCAGATAGAGGAGGCAGCAGAGTTGTCTTTTGGAAGGGAGAACTCAGAAAAAAGGGTGTCTTAGTAGGAAAAGCCTGTGAGCCCCTACACCCCACCCAAGGCTAGGATTTTCAGGTCTTCTGCACGTGTATCTTGTTTTTTTGTTTTTTTTAAATATTTGAGCTTTACCTGATCTTCTTTAGGCTATAATGCTTTCATCTCAATGCAGGAGCGTGCTTTATTGCAAAGGGGATCCTTAGTTTTTATCCAGTTAAGGGAAGCAATCGTTAGTAAAGGATAGATAGCATCGATCACAGACCAGGGCACTTGAAAAGATGATTATCCACTACCAGCCATTAGAGGTGTGAGCAAATGTCACACCTGACATCAAATGATGCCTGGCAATGAGACAGCTCCAGGTCCCTTTTCATGCCTTTCCTGTTTTTCTGATGTTCCCTCTCAAATGAAAGCTACAGAAACTGAAACTTCTCCACTCTGAGGAAACCCTTCTGCTCAAAGCAAGCCAGGAACATCATCCTAACCTTCACTGGCATTTCTTAGTTGGCTGCAAAGAAATTCTTGATCTACCATATATATCAAATCCCAAGACTCACATTTCTGAAGGAACTATGCTCTTTTCCCTTAGAGGAGGCGATAGACAGACGGAAACCAGGAATCTGAGCAGCTACCCTGGGTTTCCAAAGTGTCTATTGTGACTCGATCACATCCTTTGTGTCCAATCCTGTTTTCACTTAACTCTCCATGTTTCATGGAAACAAAGTGTGTAAAATGGGTAGCTTATTCTTTGTCTCTGTGTCTTCAATCTAAGGGTGCCTATGCCACACATAATGATCAAACAAACTTGTTATTCTCTCATTAACATATTTTGGTCATAGTGCTATCAGTGTACTGTTTTGAATGAACATGGCCCCCATAGGCTCATATATTTGAATACTCAGTCCTCAGTTGTGAAACTGTTTTAGAAGGATTAGGAAATGTGGCCTTGTTGGAGACGGTGTGTTACTGGGAGTAGGCTTCGAGACTTCAAAAGCCCACACCATTTCCAGTTAGCTGTCTTTGCCACCTACTTGTGGATAAGAATGTTAGTTCTCATCAGGCACAGTGGTGCATACCTTTAATACCAGCACTTGAGAGGCGGAGACAGGTGAATCTCTGTGAGTTTTAAGCCAGCATGGTTTACAGAGCCAGGGCTGTTAAACAGAGAAAGCCTGTATTGAAAAATCAATAGGGGCGGGGAAGGAGGAGAAAGAGGAGGAAGAGGAGGAGAAGGGGAGGGGAGGAAGAGGAGGGGGGGGGAGGAGGAAGAGGAGAGAGGAGGAGGAAGAGGAGGAAGAGAAGGAGGGGAAGGAAGAAGAAAAGAAGAAGAAGAAGAGAAGAGGAGGAGGAGGAGAGGAGGAGGAGGAGGGAGGAGGAGGAGGAGGAGGAGGAGGAGGAGGAGGAGGAGGAGGAGGAAATGAATGTAAGCTCTACTATCGTGACTGCCTGCTTGCTTGCTGTCATTCTCGTCCCTAATGGTACCAGACTCTAAACCCCCAAAACTGTAAGCCAATTCAGTGCTTTCTTTTATAAATTTCTTTGGTCATGGAGTTTTCACAGCAATAGCAAAGTAACTAAGACTGTCAGTCATGACTTTTTCTTAATTTCAACATTTAAGCAACAGAAGCAGATGGATCTCTATGAGTCTGAGGCCCGTTTGGCTATATAGCAAGTTCTGGGCTAGCCAGGGTTACATAATGAGATTATGTGTCAAAAATAAATGGGCTTGTTTGCAGGTGGTAAGCTAGTTAATGCCCAACATTGTACAGCCCTCTTGCAATGCACTCAATATGAGAATTTTTACTAATAAATAAATGAATGAATAAACAATGTTTACCTACTGATGTTTACTCAATAATCTTATAATCCAGGTAATTTGTATATGTGTGCTGGGCATTAGGGCTCATGCATACTGAGAAGGCTCTTGATCACTAAACTGTAGCTACCATCTTCCCTTTACTTTTTATTTTGGAACTGGGTCCCATTAGGACCTAGTGACTAGGTTATTTAAGCTGGCCTTGAACTTATTCTATACCCCTAAGAAACCTCGAACAGTAGATCTTCCTACCACAGCCTCCCCAGCAACAGGGATACAGAGCTGAGAAACCAAGTCTGATTTCACACTCTGTGTAGATTTCAGTGATGCAGAAAATATCAAAGTATAGTAGAATGCTATACTCAAAACTTAAATGCCGTATATGACAGTAAATGATATTTCCTGTATCCAATACATTAACAATGATCCTCTATAAACACACTGAGTACCCAGGTACACCTGCAAATGTTAAATGCCTCTGCCACATTATTATTTCTCTAGCGAAACTGAGTGCCTACTTTTCTTTTACATGCCCATTGAATTTTTGTGGCCATCTGAGCATTTGTGCCAAAATTTAGGCATTAGTCAAAGTCAAAGCTATAAATGTCACATGTCCATTAAAGGTACAATCACAAATAATTCTTCCATGAAACTCTTTATTGGATAGATTGTCCCAATCAGTCTGTAACTGGGTTAGTGCTGGGTATGTGAAGATTCCTGATCTGTCTGATGAATTGCCTTATAGGAAAACCCTTTGAGATCAAAAGAGTACTGAATGCTTCTGTCGCTAACGTCATTGTGTCCGTGCTGCTTGGGAAACGGTTTGACTACGAAGATCCCCAGTTCCTGAGACTCTTAACCTTAATTGGTGAAAACATAAAACTCATTGGAAACCCTAGTATTGTGGTAACTGTTTCTTCTTTATTTGATTTGTTTTCATTGCTCGATTCCTCTGTGGTACACTTGATTGTTCAAGAGACTGTGAAAAGGATGTCAGTGTGTTCTAAGTCATGATAAACATGTTTGTTTAGCCTACCTGATGATTTTCTCACCACAAAGCACTGCAATAATTACCTGGATTCATGGACGGTGAGTCACACTAATGTTATATGGTTTTGGTGTACCTTATAAGTGTAGCCATGAGTTGTTTACCTACATCAACAATCATTATAGAATGATTGAATATGAACTAAATATCAATAGTAGATATTGAACTCACAGTATAATTCAATTAGGAAAAAGAGGTTATGATGACTGTCTTACTTAGGGTCTCATTGCTGTGAACAGACACCATGACCAATGTGAGTTTTATAAAGGTCAACATTTAATTGGGGCTGGCTCACAGGTTCAGAGGTTTAGTCCATTATCATCAATGCGGGAGCATGGCAGCATGGCAGCATCCAGGCAGGCACGGTGCAGGAGAATCTGAGTTCTACATCTTCACCCGAAGAAAGTCAGGAACAGACTGAACATCCTCAGGCAGCTAGGAGGAGGGTCTCCAAGCCCACCCCACAGTGACACACTTCCTCCAACAAGGCCACACCTTCTAATAGTGCCACTCCCTGGACCAAGCATATGCACACCATCACAGAATGGCTTGACAATCTGATTCATTTATCACTGGAAGCTCCATCTTCTACAGAATGGAGAAATGAACAAACAGAAAAAAGCACTGGCTGTTCCTCTAAAGGATCCAAGTTCCTTTCCTAGAACCCACATGGTGGATCACGGCTAGCCCTAACTCCAATTTCATGGAATCAGATCAATTTTTCTGAGCTTTGTGGACATCAGACACTCAAGTGGCACACAGATATACATGTAAACAACACCCACACTTAAAAAAAATAGAATAGCTTTCATCTTCCAGATCCAAGAAAATAGAAATTTTGAATAGTACCAATCAATACAGCAAACAATTTAAGTTTTTTTCTACAAATGCAGGTAACCTATTAATATATAGGTACTTAGAACAGGCACAGGCAACTGTCTCATATAACCTTAGATGAGATCTTCTGTTCATTAACTCATCTGAGACAAAAACTAAAGGTGTTATTTTTGTGACTTTTTTCAATAATAATTTATCATTTACATGGTCCAACTAGTTTGTGCCTTTATGTAAAGTACTTTTTTTATATTCCTTTAGCTTTTTAATATTTTTCCTATTCTGGGATTTCTCCTAAGAAGCCACAAGAAAGTACTGAGGAACAGAGATGAACTATTTTCCTTCATAAGGATGACCTTCCTAGAACATTGTCACAATCTTGACAAAAATGACCCCAGAAGTTTCATCGATGCATTCCTAGTCAAGCAGCAAGAGGTAATGGTGTTTTCCTAGGAGGATTTAACTGATTGCTTACAGAGGCAAAACATTCCTTCAAGGAAGAAATTCGAATGGACCCAGATTAATAGTGAGTACTGTATAGAGTCTGAACATGCTGTTTATTATAGTTTGAATACAATTTCCACCTTAACTATAAAGAGAAATTGTGTGGGGAATATTTTAAAAACTCAACTAAAAACTAACTTTGAAACTCCCTAAACAGAAATAGGCTTTGTTATTTTCAGAATTATTTACCACGATTAGCATCTGGGATGCACGTGACTATCCAAGTTCTGCTGGACACTTGCATAATCAAAGGAAATTCCTCTGAGTTGAAGAATGCAATACCTGCTGCTTTTAATCCATGGTACTTTTTTATGATTTACCCATGATGAAATTATTCCATTCTAATAACATATTTTACCATTTTAGGAAAACAACAAATCCGCTGACTATTTCAATGAGGAAAATTTGCTAGCCCTTGTTAGTAATCTATTTACAGCAGGAACTGAGACCACAGCCGCCACACTGCGCTGGGGAATTATACTCATGATGCGATACCCTGAGGTCCAGAGTAAGTCTCCAAGAGGCAGAGTGTTCCCCAAATGGAGCAAAAGAAAAGTATCTTGGAATAAAAAAAAATTGCAGAATTCTACAGTCACACTGCTACCTGTAAATTGCAGCCTTGACAATAGTTTGTGGGGTTAGTGTCCTTCTAGAAAAAGAGAGGAAATAGTTTGAACACCCTTATAGAAGAAGGGGAGGGAGAGGGGATAGGGAGCTTATGGACAAGAAGCTTTAGTGCTGGAGTGATGGTCCAGTGATTAAGTGTGCATACTGCTCTTGCCAAGGGTCAGACTTCAGGTCTCAGTTTTCCCATTAGACAGATTACAACTGCTTATACCCCTAGCTCCAAGGGCACTTTCTTCTGGACTCCACGGACACCTGAACTCATACTCACTTACCCACAAATAGACACATGTGTGCACGCCACACATGTACATGTGCATGTGCACAACTAAAAGTCAAAGAAATCTTTCAAAAATTATTTTTCAGAAGAAAATAGGATTCGTTCTTTAAGCATCCTAAAATGGTCTGAAATCTTTCCATAATCGTTTCCAGAGCAACCTTAAAATAGAAGGAGGGTAGCAGGGTCTCATGCTTTTAATCCCAGCACTTGGGAGGCAGAGGCAAGTAGAACTTTGTAAGTTTGAGACCAGCCTAGTCTATAGAGTGAGGTCCAGGATAGCCAGCTACATGGAGAGACTCGGTCTTAAACCCTTCTCCACTCTCTTCCCCCACACCCTCTCAAAAGAAAACAAGTAGGGATGATGAAGGTAAAAGCACCCAGGTTTGGGTTTGATTGTATGTGTGAAGAAAACATGTAGAATCACTTGAATTCATGTCCATGTCAGACACTAAACTCTAATTGCATTCTATCCAGAAAAGGTCCACGATGAGATCCACAAAGTTGTGGGCTCAGCTCAGCCTCGGATTGAGCACCGAACTCAAATGCCCTACACAGACGCTGTAATTCACGAAATACAGAGAGTTGCTAACATCCTACCCACAAGCCTACCCCATGAGACAACCACAGATGTTGTATTTAAAAACTATTATATTCCAAAGGTAAGGGCTTAAGCAGAAAGAATGAGAATATATTCCCAATCATGGAAGCACTGAGATTGAAGTTCAATGACAGTCTTAGCCTATCTTTCTCCTTCCAACCCTGGTCGCTCTCCTTTCTGTTTACTATCTTACTCCTTCCTCCAACCAGTCAAAACAAGATAACTGTGTGTGTTTATGTATGTATGTGTGCATGTGTGTGTGTATGTGCCACAGATGACTATTCTCTAACACTTTATAAAATATTCTTCTATTTATGCTATAATTGAAAAAAAAATGTGGTTCAGAAAAGTTAAGCCTTTTTGGAAATGAAAGGTTGCTCTCTGAAGGAACTAAGAGTTTTCCAGTAAGCTGTTTCACGTTCTGAGCTCTGAGCCTTGAGCTTTTCCCAGGCAGGCTCTTTCCATCAGTACCTCCATACTTTCATCCTACATGCTTTAATCCCATCACCCCATAAAATAATATATACAGATTCCCAGGCACCTTCATGCCAACCTTTGAGTTCTTGTAAACTGAAGAAATGCATGTATGTCTTCCTAAAACTACACTGAAGGCAAGAGTGAGCAAAAGGTTGTGATAGCACAAGGCACCAATCCTTTTCCTCATTGCTTAGTCTGATCACTGCATAAAGCCATGAATGAATCCTACTCTGGGACTCCTAATCTCTGAACAAGACTGCACTCATCTTTGGAGTTTCTCTTCTCAGTGTAGGCATACCACTAAACTGAGTTAGTCAGATTAAGAGTGAAGCAGAAAAACAAATGCAAGCAATGTGGCATTGGTAAGCCTCATGATATCCTAATAAGATAAAACTTGTAAAGAGAAACAGTCAGTTGATTTTGAGTTTTGCCAGTTCAAGTCCAAGATTAGGCAGAATAGCCCCATCTAAACTGAACTGATGGGACAGTAGGTGTCATTGAGGCAGGTGGAGAGAGAAGCCAGTGAACAGAGAAAGGCTGACAGACTAGAGTCTGTCAGAACCCATCCACTGGAATAAAGATGATCTTCCCCATGATCCACCTCTCCTAAAGGTTCTAGCATACCCTCTGAAACAAGCCATGAACATAGGAAGATTCTTCCCACCCTCAAACCATAGCAAAAGTGAAAACAGAAAAACAGTATTAAACATTATCTAAAAGAAACAGTAAAGTGGTAAGCTTTTAGTTTTATCCGTAAACACTGTTGTTGAAAGGGCTTAGATGCAGCAGGCGTCTAATTAATGTGCTATGTAACTAGGAGGTAGGCTCAGTCTTGGCACATCTCAATCAGCTCTTCGGTGAAGGTGAAATAATTGTTATGAAGAAGAGACACATAACCCTTCGCAGTAGATATGTAGATGATAGATAGACAGACAGACCGACAGATAGATCATCCATGTTTTAAAACGAAATGCTTTTAGTCGACTGATACTAGAGCTAAAAAAAATTCAGGAAGATATCATTTGATAAAATAGTTAACCAGAATACTATATTTCAAAGGCTTATTAAAGAGATACCTATCAAGAGAAAGTAGTGAATATTTTCTTTCAATCAATTAATTTATTTCCTGCTAGCTAAACTTGAACATTGAGTAGCCTATGTTTATACCTCCTGCTCACAGTTCTGCTTTTAACCATTATTTGACTTTGTTTTGTTATCTATCATCTTCAGAATGTCTTTTTCTATACAATTAAAGTCACCCCACACCCTTCATTTATAGAAAGCTGTTTTACAGCACATGGCATAATATGAAAGCAGATAAGTTTATATTTTAGAATCTGCCTATATGATATTTCTTGATTTAACATCCACTGTCATAGAACTTGGGATATAAGAGTAAATGTTCAGTGAGCCATTGAACCATCTAGAAATTCTACCAGGTTTTTTCATTTGTATCCTTTCATCTACAACCTACAACCCCAGTAAGGTCCACTTAATTTCCCCCCTGCAGGTTTAGAAGAGAATTTATTAAAATTAACAAACTGACTGTGGTGGTTCATATTGTAAGCTCAGCACACAGGAGGCTAATCGTCATGAGTCTAAGCTGTTTTGGGCTACAGAGTGAGTTCAAAACCATCCTGGGTCACATAGGGAAATTCATTAAATTACCTGCTGTTATCATATGACCAATACACACTAAAGGCTCATTCCCATGACCTGCTTTTAGTTAGGAACTAAAGAAAACTTTGGTGACCAAAATGAATATCCCATTACTGAACGTAAATCTTTCCCTGACTACTTCATTCTCTTCTAGAGCATTCCATAGCTGGAAATTTACCAGCCATGGTTATAATGCATCACTGGAGAAGAACCTCTTAGGAAAAAATTTAATTTATCTCTTTACACTAACAACACTTTTTATTTTTAGGGCACCGAGGTCATTACCCTGTTAACATCGGTACTTCGGGATCAAACACAATGGGAAACACCAGATGCTTTTAACCCTGCTCATTTCCTCAGTTCCAAGGGGAGGTTTGTCAAGAAAGAAGCTTTCTTGCCCTTTTCAGTGGGTAAGGTGCCTTACTGAACACAGCTAGTTTACAGAGTAAGAGAGATGTCACCTCAAAGTTAGGACAGGTCTTGTGACTATTACCTCCACCTCTGCTCTTGCATTGTGATCAATATTTTATCCAAGCCCGGCTGGTCTTGTGTACACTGTGAAACCTCTTTGAACCTTTAAACAAGTGGCAGTCATTCATAATGAGGATGAGTAACTTGTTCATGGATTTCAAAATTCCTGTGGAAATCAAAATTTTTATTTTGAGTCTAGATAGATAAGCAGTTATAAGTGATTTCTGCAAAAGACCTGAGTTTGGTTCTTAGCACCCACTTTTAGTTAATGACAACTGCTTTTAACTCCAGCTTCAGGAGTCCCTGGTGCTTCTGGTTCCTGCCAGAACCTGCACTTATATGCACACCCCTATACACAGACATATAAATAATTAAAAAGAAATTTATTGTGGGCCTCAAAGAAAGCTAGGAGTACCAATATTTGTTTGTTTGTTGCTATTGTTTTGAAAGTTTCTCTGTATAGCACTGTCACCCTTGAACCTACTATGTAGACCAGACTGGCCTCAAACTCAGAGAGATCCATCTGCCTCTGCCTCTGCCTCTGCCTCTGCCTCCTCTGCCTCCTCTGCCTCCTCTGCCTCCTCTGCCTCCTCTGCCTCCTCTCTGCCTCCTCTGCCTCCTCTGCCTCCTGCCTCCTGCCTCCTGCCTCCTGCCTCCTGCCCCTGCCCCTGCCCCTGCCCCTGCCCCTGCCCCTGCCTCTGCCTCTGCCTAGAGAGCTGGGATTAAAGGCATGCTCCACAACACCCAGCCCAATACAATTTCTTAGTCATAGACAAACAAATAAAATGCAAAATGTTAGAAAACATATTAAATATAGAGCAAATTTATGTGTCCACTACAAGTGGTAGCTATAACTTCTCCACCCATTTATCCCTCTAGTTGTGTGGAAGGCATCCTTTTCTTCCGTTTTCATTTACACGTAGTCACACTTTTAGAAGTCTTGTTCTTTGAACAACTTTTATGATCTTTGTCTCACGAGATTGTTCTCAGATTTACACATGCAATAACATTCTCTTGCTATTACATGTTTTATCTTGTTGGGCTGTTCAGTGTTTACCATGAAACTCAATAAAGTTTAAATGGAAGGTTGTAATTAACATCCCAAGTTACTTTACTTCTGATCTTACTAAACACCATTTAATTATGTCCTTATTTCTTGGGCAATGGAAATATCTAACCCCAAACCTATGCTAGCTTTTCCTTCCATAGACTCCTCCATGGCTTGTGACATTGTATCATAATTATCTGTTTACTTATTGGTCACCTACTAGATGACCTATTCCATAGGCAAGCCCATGAGAACAATAACTGTTTCAAAGTCAAGCACAATAATACCTGTGCCTTGTTAACCTTAAACCTGTTGTGGACTGAGTGGTTAGTTTCTTTATGAACATTGCAGAGAGGCAATATCCTTGGCCTTTCATCCCATAAAAATCTTGCCCCATTCCTGTGCCCAATAAAGAAGTAGTTATATAGAGAGTAATTCTATTCCATGTAGATCTCAAATAAACCAAAAGAGTTAACATGAGATCATTTCCTTCTGTTGTAAAACAGAAGCCTTCTGCATTTGAGTACACCTCTGATTTGTGTTCCAAGAAGTAAATCAGAGATCTACAACTATATGAACTATAAAAATTACTGGTCATAACATAAGCAGCATGTTAAAGCTCTCCTCCTGGGAGCAAGGTAAATAGATATAGTATGTCTTCAGAAGGACTGAAAGCAGATTATAAATTAAAACTGCTACCTTTCATTCAATTATGTTGCCTTTAATCTATAAAACTATTTATCTACATACTATATATCCATAAATAACCCATTATATTTAACCTAAAAATAAAATTGTTTTTAACACAGGAAATACAG
This sequence comes from Rattus rattus, assembly GCF_011064425.1. Classification (NCBI taxonomy): domain Eukaryota; kingdom Metazoa; phylum Chordata; class Mammalia; order Rodentia; family Muridae; genus Rattus; species Rattus rattus. Next base: position 95,016,458 of record NC_046157.1, on the reverse strand, counting down.
ATAACCACCAAGAGCCTATGGTTTTAATAAACTTCTACCAGGAAAGTTTCCTTTCTCAATTTTATTGCATTTTTTTTCAGACATTTCCACAAATACTTTACATGTCAGAGTTGTGTCAATTGAGTCTAACTTTGCAAGATGCTTCTCTTTCTTAACCTCATTTTCAAGATCACTGTAACCTAGTTCCTTCCTTTGGTATCTGAGCCAAGATCAGCTAACTCATTCCCTGTGTACGTGGGAGTCAAATCTCATCCAGCCAAAGGCACAAGGACCTCATTGTCAACTTTCCTAATCTTTACCTGACAAATTTCTCATCCTTTCTATCAAAGTTTAGTTATAAAGCTTTCATTCAAGGAATGAACCTTCCATGGTTTATCAGGTATCTTTCCACCGGTCAACTCATGGATTATGACATGGTATAATACTTGCCTATTTATCTATAGGTCATCTGTTAAACAGTAAATCTCCTTGGAACAGTAGCAGACTCAGCACCAAGTTCAGTAGCTACCCTATTGACATTCAACATATTTATGGCCTGAATGATTAACTTTTCCTTAGCAGACACATCATGTACTTTTACCTCAGAATCTTGTGATGCACACGATTTTGTCAAAAAAATATTTTCAAATTAAAATACTGTTCTTGGGGTTTTTTCTGGGGGAAGGGCTGGTTTTGTTTTTGTTTTCTGTTGCTGTGATAAACACCACGACCAAAACAAAACAAAACAACTTGAAAGAAAAAAAGCTTCCAGGTCACAATGCATTACTGAGGAGAGTCAAGGAAGGAACTCAAGGCAGTAGCCTGGAACCAGAAGCCTTAGAGGCATCCTGATTCCAGGCTCTCTCTTTGGCTCATGCTCAGCCAGACTTCTTAGACACTGCCTAGAGAAGATGCCAACCATAGTGAGCTGGGCATTTCCACATCGATCATCAACACAATCTTTCAGAAACCTGACTACATGCCAATATTTTCTGGACAATACCTCAATTGAGGTTGCTTCTTATTTAAAATAAACGATGGGGACAAAATGTTATGTTTAATTGCTTCTCTTCATCATTAAGGCTACCATTTGGATCTTTTTCTTTTTTAGATATATTTCAAAGTCTTACCTAAAAACAAAACCAATAAAGCTCAGAAGAGGTTTGGATTAGCTCTGATCTGGTCCAGCATTGTTGGGGTTCTTGTGCTGATGTCTTATAACCTCCTACATTATCTGTGTCTCCAGGTCGTCGGATGTGTGCTGGTGAGCCACTGGCAAAAATGGAGCTTTTCCTTTTCTTCACCAGTCTCATGCAGAAGTTTACCTTCCAACCACCCCCTGGAGTCTCCTATCTGGACCTGGATCTAACTCCAGACATTGGTTTTACCATTCAACCACTGCCTCATAAGATATGTGCTCTGCTCCGAACCTCAGCTCTTTGAGTTCAGTGCAGCCCCAATTCTTGGTGTGATCTTGTAGTCCTTGGCACAAAGGCTTTCCTTTCCTTCATTTCTATAGCCGTGGTATTCAGCCAAATCCTGCAGTGTTATTATGGCAGTTAGCCTCCTTCTCACAGGGGGCTGTCTTTTCCAGAGTAAGTTTCTGTGCTAGCTGCTGTAGAAGAAACTCCCTACTGCTATTGCAGAAAACAATAGATGAACAGATAATTTCACAAAAAGATCCCAAACATGGTCTTCTAAGGCATGAGACGCCTAAGGATCACAAATCGAGAGTCGTAATTGGTGTTTATGTGCAGGAAGGCAGTATAATATCTATGAATAGCAACACAAATACAGTAAAGAAAATTCAACTCTTAGTGATGCACACACTAAACTTACGGCATTGTTTTCATTCTGAGAACAAGCAGTGGCTAATAACAGGTAATTGCTTGTGAGTACGGCCAGTTTGCTGAGATCAGGAAGTAGTAATTAATCTGGGTCCTACTAGATTGCTTGTTGGAGGGCTGCAAAGGCACTGGGCGTTTACGTCTGGCATGAGAGGTTCGATTTCCAGAATTCATGTAAAGATAGAAAGTGATGTAAACCTAACCCCACACATCACATACACTCATGTTCTCTCTCTCTCTCTCTCTCTCTCTCTCTCTCTCTCTCTCTCTCTCTCTCTCTCTCTCTCTCTCAGATTATTACTAATAATAGTATACATGTCATATCCAAAATGTGCAGAGTCATTCCTGTGGTTTGTGTTCTAAAGTCCCAGTGAAGTCAAATACAAAGGGACCCTGGCAACAGATCAGAGAAAACCCATGTTGTTTCCCCAACGCAAAAACATCTCCAGTTTTGATTAAGTCAATTGTACCCTCCCACCATCAATATACATACTTCTCCCATGCTCATATCTGATTTGTATCTAAGTGAGAATTGCCCTAGACAAAGAAGACTTTATTTAACGAATTGTAATAGGCTAGAACTTGGTCAGAACCCAGCTCTACTGAAGCACAGAACAGACTTTCAGCAGTGGGGTGTGTCGTGGAAAGGTCCAAAGGTTGTGAGGAAGTCTGACCAATAGGCTGTATCCAGCTCACTGAATCTCTCCTGCATTTCCAAGTATTTCTATGGTAGGCTGTCTGCCCTGGCTACTGGGTTCCCATTTGACTTTTCTTTTTTATCAGAAGCTATAGCTAAAAACCCAGAACTTCACGCTTCATAGGCAAGCACTCTTCCACTAAGCTACAGCGCCAGCTTGAGCGCCTCATTTGAAAAGCTACTACTTCACACGGAGAATAGGAGTCAGATATCCTATCTTCCTGGATGATTACAATCTCAAGGAAATCTCTTAGGTCCTTAAGAAATAGGGTATGGATCTGTGAAACTGTCAAGAGATCTTTTTAATACTTAGAATTTCCCTCTTTTCAGAGGAATAGAATTAACAGAGCATTTTCTCAACTCAAGCCTCAAGAGAGAAGTGCTGGTCATCAGGAAGAAAACCTACTACAGTTCAGTAAAATGCCAGAGAACATTAGGCACTTAGGTCATTCTCAACACATTATTATCCACAAAGCCTTTTGATGGGAGTCCTTTAGGTGCCCTGACAGTCCAGAGAGGTACAGGAAGTAATGAAATGGGGCACAAGTTCCATTCGGGCTCCCTTCGATGTACACAGGCAACTGTACTTTCGTGGCTACTCTTAGTTTATTTAGAGGTTTCAGTAGTATTTTAGTCAGTTCTGAACGCACAATCAAAATTAGCGGGTGGACTTGTTTCTCTTACTTGAGGAACAGTAAAAATAACTTAGGACAGAGATCCAGAGAACCAAATTTTACTTGTAGCGTTGTCAGCTTTTCATGGTTATGATGACAGACTGGTGGGGCATATGTCCTCCATCTGCCAAACAGAAGAACGGGGGAAAATAATGTTCCTCATTATGAGTACAATGTAAAAAAACATAAGTATAATGTAAAAAAGGAACAATTTCTGCTGTCGCAGAGAGTGAAATAACACCCTTTTGTGTCATTCTAAAGGAGTAAATAAACTAAATGAAAAATTAAACAATAAAGATGAAAACTTCTGCAGAAGATAAAGTAAAAATACTTATTCCTACTAATGTAATTTTTCCCTTGACTCATTCTTTGATCATAATAATTATGAGATAAAGAATCTCTTCTTCAAGTTATTCATGTCTAACAAAATTGTATTTATACAATAAAACTATTACATTTTATTATTTCTCTACTTTAAGTTTTACATGTAAATTATATATCACAATCAATAAGTTAATTTTTTTCCTTACTCACTTAAACCTCGGCTCAACACTGAATAAATCAGTTCTACACTGAATATGGGTTACAGAATTCTTTATTTTACCCCAACATAATTCCCAAAAAAGAAATTTATTCTGGGATTGTTTAACTTATACCTTGGTAATTTTCCTGAATAGTCGAGATGGAAATGCTTTGACACTTGAATTCTTAAAACTTTCAGGATCTGGATCAGCATCAAGTAGCCCCGTTGAATCCATAGTCGGTTTATTTCCTGGCTTTGGTGGATATACTGAGGGTCAAATTCAGGGCCTCAGACATGCAAGGCAGGCATTCTGCCAGAGACACACCCCTAGCCCAAGTCTGAAACCATGTGACAGTAGCAGATCTTACATGGCAATGTTTAAAAACAGATTTAAAAAAAGGAACTCTGCACAAATTGTTTGAAGTTTTCTGTTCTTTGTCATTTGAAATTACAGCTGCGATACTGACGAGATTGTTCAGTAGAAGAACAGGCACTACTCTTGCTGAAGACCTCAGCCATTTGGTTCTCGGCATCCTTGCTGGATGGCATACAACTGCCAATAACCCCAACTTAAGGGGCTCTATGGTCCTTCAAGGACACCTGCACTTCAATGCACATTACACCCACAAACACACACACACAAAATAATAAGTAAATAAATGAAGGAATGAAGGAATAAGAAAGATGAAAGAAAAAAGAAATTAAGAAACTAGGAAGAAAGAAAGAAAGAAAGAAAGGAAGGAAGGAAGGAAGGAAGGAAGGAAGGAAGGAAGAAAGAGTTGATTAGAATGAATCAAGTACACTCACCACCATGACTGATTGCTACTCTGATAATAATAGCTAATTTGGGTGTTTACTACGTGGCAGGCACTAAGTAGCTTTCATTAAACTTAATCTCAGAGAATTACCAAAATGCTGACAGAAGGCCACACAGTAATCTGTCATTTGTCCCTAATGGCTGGATTGCTCAATGACTGCCAACTTTCTGATATGTCGTCCACTTTGTCACATAGCCTAACCTATGAGAAGATGTCATTCTAGACAGTGCATGCACACACACACACACACACACACACACACAGAGAGAGAGAGAGAGAGAGAGAGAGAGAGAGAGAGAGAGAGAGAGAGAGAGAGAGATTCTTGATGCTAAGGATTTGATTTTCACTGAAGCACACCTCAGGCCTCCCCTTTCTCTGTTTCCTCTTCACTATTAAAAAAAAAGTCCAAACAGATTTAAACAAAGGAAGATTTTATTGGAGATTTTTATATGCTAGGGAAAGACGAATATACCCAGTTCCTCTGAGACTGATGTCAGGAGAGTTTCTAAACAGATGACAATGTACTGAAGGACTTTGGAGACAAGTTAGTCAATATGATTAGGCCATCTGTGTTTGTCAACTGACAGTGAGGCAAGTTAAACTTCTATTCTTTTGTACAGAAAAAGGGAAATTTGGGGCCCTCTCTTCTTCAATCACTCCATTTCAAAGAAATAACTCCTGGGCCCTTAGTCAAGCTAAGAGAATATTCAGAATTCTCCCTCTGCCTGAGTGTACTTGTTTCCAGCCAGCCTGAGGGATGTTAGTCAATTCCCTTAACATACTACAGCCTCTATATTCTTTTTAAGATTTTAATTTTTATTTATGTGCACATGTGTGAGTAGGTGTCTCATGTGTGTTAGTTCCTGAGAAGGCAGAGGAAAGCACCCAAGCCTCTGGAGCTGCAGTTACACGTGGCTGTGAGATGCCCACATGGATACTGGGAATCCAACTCAGGTCCAGCAGTGAGCACTCTTAACTGTTGAGCAATCCTCTCTCCAGCCCTCTGTTACTATCTTTTAAACTGAGAAGGCAGTTTTAAACTCACTTTCTTGTTGCTGAGCATAACCGTCTCTAATTTTGCAGGAAACTATTGGCTGGAACAGTGCCAGAAACTTTAACATTACTTCCTTCTGCCGCCCCAACTAATCTGGACTGTTTTTCTTATCTTCCTTTGTGAGGTTATTTAGAGAAATAGGTTCATAAAGAGTCATTCTTTGTAATTAAAGAGCAAAGTACTGGCTGTGGCCCTAGAGATTTCAGGGTGCTTCAGAGTCCTGGCCCTGTTTCCTTCCTGAATCGATTGACATCTAAGCCCTACCTTTGCCCCACTCCCTCATAATTCATCCTGAGTGACTACCTTGCTGGGACTCAGAGGTTTGAAGCTGTGCTGCCTCTCATGACTTCATGTTTTTACTCCCTTGAGGGGCTTTTGACATTAAACCATTTCACATTCTTTGATAATGAAATAATCATTCTCATTAAGAGATCCAATAATCAATCAATAGTTAATTATAGGATGATACAGCTGTTTAAAAAGACATGATTATTTTCTTCCACTTTACAAATCCCTATCATCTGTATTGTATACCCCTTTACAAACGCTATGTCCATGCTCTTATAAACTGTTACTGCCCTGGCATTGTTAACAATTAATGAGAATTTTTAATAAATATTTTTAATTGTAGTGAGTGACAGGTATATTAAGTAAACATGAGGGATGGGTTGATGCTTGTGAAATTTTAAAAGGAATCACTTAGGGAACTTTGCAAAAGTGCATGCCCTGACTCAGCAGACAGTGAACGCAGTGGAGACTCTGTTCTTTCTTAAAAGACCCCTTGCTACTAGATAACCAGTGACACAGACCTGTGTGTTAGCCTAGCATGCTGGTTCCTCCCTGCTACTAAAATAAGACTCAATGATCAAAAGCAACCCAATGAAGTAAGTGTTATTTCTTCTCAGAGTAGCCAGCTAACTAACTAGCACTCATAAAAGTATTCCTCGGAAAATACACAAGCGTGACATTAGGATTATTTTTTTTAATTTATGCTTACAATAAAATAGATCAGTAAGTAAGCATTAGCTGAAATGAGTACATAAAAGCCACACTTAAATGTTAAATGTTCTACAAGGCTGATTAATTAGTTAACTAATTAACTGATTGCAACTTTAATGGTTATAGAGTTTGACTGTTGCAGGTCAAGACCCAGAGTATCTTGAGATATGGAAGCTAGCCTGTACACATGATGTAACGTCCTTGAAGTAGACAGATTCTTGGCTTCCACCCAAAGGCTATTAATGACATCAGACTGCATCTGAGACCTATAGCAGAAAGTTCCTACTTTTGCTGTAACCTGCCTACCTGATGTTTCTTCAAGTATATTAAAAACTGTGGATTTATGAACTCTTCTGTTTTTCTAATACTATAAAAATGTCACAAAACCACATTGGCATATGGGTTCCTAGTCATCCATGTTTAGTTTTAGAATGAATAATCTTTTATTCCCTTTGAGGTGAAAACTGTGTGTTTTGTGATGACATCGACAAACATAAAAATAAATCAAAATAAAACAATATTGAAGAAATACTAAATATCAAAAGTTTGGGGATCATGAGAGAATTTTTGTTGTCTTTTAATCTATCTTTATTAATTTCATAATATTTCATTAATTTTTCTCTAGATGATGAGAATATTTTCTCATTCCCTTCCTTTCTTCCTTCCTTTCTCGTCCCCTCCCTTTCTTTCTTCTTTCTTTTTTCCTTTTCCTCCTTTTGTTTCACTATGTATCCCTGCTGGTCTTAAAATCGCAGACATCCTCCTGCCTCTAGGTCTCTAAATTAAAGGCTTATGCTGCCACAGCAGCCACAACATTTTATTTTGCAAATAAAGATTACTCTATTCTTTTACGAGTCACTTTCAGTGAAAGGACAACATAAACCCCATTTGTCTCCATTTAAGGACCAGGCCTCATTTTGTAAAAAGGCTTTATCTACCACTCCTGGAACAGACTTAAGTCCCAGAAACTAGCCCATAAGATACCAGCTCCAGGGACAGACCATAAAATCCAGAACAAGATCATAAAACCCCCTCTGAAGAACAGCCTGGGGTTAACCACAAAAATAGGGAAATACCTTATCTCAGAATGGGCCATCTGCCCTGGGCAGCCCTATTTCAGCACATGGTTAAATGTTCATGACAAAGGAATGCAGACCACTGACCACCTGTGACCCGCTAGCACCCACTACTTAAATTTTAGATTACCTAATCCTTCAAGAGAGTTCCACTGGTTCCCTATGAGAAGGCCTGTGCGCCTTTGTCTAGAGTAGCCATTTTGGAGGATGGTTGATCCCCCCATGTTGGATGTTTCTGCAGAATAAATGCTCTTTGTTTTTGCATACTATTTGGGGTGTTCAGCAATTGTTGGACCCTTACATTAGGGCTGTACAAACAGTCCAGTGGTTAAGAACACTGGCTATACTTACTGAGCGCCCACGTTCAGTTTCCAGCACCCACATGGAAGCTCACAAGGGACTCTTATACCTTGTTTTGTTCTTTGTGGGCAGCCAGCACACACTCTGTGTACATACACCCATACAGGCAAACACTCATGCACAAAATAAATTTAAATTTGAAAAAAAAAACTTAAAAAAGAATCACAGTGAGTTTTAATAGAAACAGCTGGTTTAGCCCCTCAATATTTCAGCAGGTCCAATGTATCCAGCATCACAGGTAATAACAGGTGTGACTAAAGGGATTAGAGAGAGGTGTCGGCCAGGCATTCTGGCACATATTGTCTTCTCAATATGTGGGAGGTTGACATAGAAAGATCTCAAGGTCAGTTTATCACAGGTTAAATGGCAAGTCCAAGTCAGCCTGGGCTATATAGTGAGCCATTGCCTCAAAAAATAAAAAAAAATAAAACAAAAAAAACCCCACATACTAATAAAAAGGAGGTAGACACTTGCCTGATCCTTGGTAGTTATGTGATTTGGACATTTGTCCCAGTCATAATGTGCCCAGATGGGCCTCTTGGAGTCTTTAATATAATTTATCTAACAGACACAATTTTAGATGAAGTTGTTTTAAGTGGAGGTTAAGTCCTAGAGTCAAGACCCAGCTGTTGGAAAGATTCCTTGGTACTGAGGACAAGTTCAGATTCTCTTCCGAAACAGGAAAGGAAAATGTTCTTCACCTGTAAAGCAAATCAAGACAGTTCATGCTCTTTCTTCATTCCCAATGTGACATCTATTTTAAACCTGTAACCATGTTGCAGACAGCTAACAGGGAAGTAACTTAAACAGGTTTTTTTCAATCCAAGGCCTAACAGTGCATGCCTTTTATCCCAGCACTTGGGAGGCAGGCAGATCTGAGGGCAGTCTGATCTATATAAAGATTCATGGCCAACCAAGACTGCATAGCAAGACCCTGTCTCAAAAGAACATTTATCCAAAGCGTTGACCCACCAAGGAAATGGGGAAGGCTTTTTAATCTGTCCATTCATTTAGCATAGTGACCATGGTCCTTTAGCCTTAGCTGATGACCCCACATGGTGTAGAAGTCATTTCTACGGAACTTGGAAAATGTACTTGCTGATATACTAATGATGGCAAAAGCTAAAAGTATAGAAGAGTATAGGAGAGAAGGGTATAGGAGAAGCCTTAGTTCAAAAACCAGTAGTTCAGTTTTCACTGGTTGTTGTGTTGATTGCTTAGTTTTTATGATTTCTATGCTACGCTATTAAATAAAAAACCGAATCCTGGTCAGGAGAAAAGTGGGTTAAATCATAACAACCACATTAGTAATCATAGAGTTAATGCTGAGTGTGTAGTCCATACCAGGCAGTATTCTAAGTATTTTAACTAAATCCTACCCAAAAAATTACAACGTTTATTATCCCCATTTAACAAGTAAGTCATAGAGATGAGGCACCTTGCTCAAAGTTTCCAGTTAGCAGAGGGGTTAGTAAGAGTCACTTAACTCCAGAGCCTGCCTTTGAAAGATGAAGGATGCTACTGGTTTTGGTGATTGCAAAAGAGGTTTGCTTCTCTTGTTTCAAGTCAGTTCACCCACTTGGGACCAATCCAAAAAGCATAGATAGGACACTTAACACTCACAATTAACTGTAAAAAGAAGCCATGCAGAATTTCTGCCAAAGAAGAATGTATGGGGGGAGGGTGCAGGGGGTGGCAACAACTCTTTAATCAACTAATCAACAGATGAATAGATGAGCTCAAGGCTAAGTTCATTCTTCAAGGGAAGCTCCCCCAGGCCTGAGCACTGCTAGTGGTGAATCTTCAGGCAACAAGCCTTGAAGGATGCAGGGAGAAAGATAACTTTCCTAAATCTGCTGACTTCCCAAATCTCAGTCAGAAAACTATGATGCCCATAGTCTTCTCTTTTGAGACTGGCCTAGAACTCAGTCTCCTGCCTGGACATATTTGGACCCCTAGAAGTAAGACCCAGCAAAAGTCATCCACAAATTGTTAGGAGGGAGATGACCACATTCCTTGTCCACTTAGTAAGCACACGCAAACACTTGATTGTGATCTACTCAAGCTATGTGACCTCTAGGCCAAAGTTAGCTCACCTATAAAAGAAAGATGCTATCTGACCTGGCAAAAGATAGGAGGTGGAACAGATGATGGCTTGAAAGCCATTCAAGCTCTAACTGAAAAAAGCTGGAAGGACTAGGGTAAGTTAAGAACAGTGTTTAATCTTCACCCCTCAGCCCCTGAGCAGAGCCCCATTCCTTTGTTACTGTCTGCTACCAAACACCCTTCCCACAGGGACAACTCAAGCCCTTCACCTATCTCTAAGAGTTTTGTTTGCTCCTTAGAATTCCAAACTGCATCCCAACACTAAAATGCTTAATGCCCTGGAGCAGGAGAGATGACTCAGCAATTTCATACACTTGCTGCTCCAAGTTCAATACCAGAACCCACATAGTGGCTTATAACCATCTCTAACTCTGATTTCAGGGGATCCAGTGCTGATTTCTGAGAGTGCCAGGCTAACTAGTGGCACACAGATGTTCATACAGGCAAAATTTCCACATAAATAATAAAGTTTAAATGTTGGTGTCTAATGGCAAAGGATTTTTTTTTTAAAGCAGTAGACTTAGATCATTTTAAACACCCAGAAAAGGATGGGAGAGAGGGCTCCATGGTCAAAATCTCAGATTATTCTTGCAGAGGGCCAACTTTGGTTTCCAACACTCAACTCCCCAATTTTCAATTTCCTTTAGTTCCAGCTCTAAGTTATCCTATGCCTCTGGCCTCCACGTACCTAACTGCACTCAGGTTCCTATCCATATATACATACAGCTAATTAAAGATAAATCGATTTAAAAATTAAAACAGTAGATTTACCGTCAATCCAATATTAACTACAATATTAACCTACAATATTAAGGGATTTATGTACTTTTATGTGCACTGACGTTTTGTTTGCATGCATGTCTGGGTAGTGCGTCAGATCCCTGGAGTTGCAGACAGCTTGGAGCTACCATGTGGGTGTTGGGAACTGAACCCGATCTTCTGGAAAAGCAACCAGAGCGCGCATAAAACCACCGAGCCATCTTTCCAGTCCTTAACTATAAATCTTATTCGTTAAAAGGTTAAAAGGTTATGGATGTAAGAGTGGGGCCTTCAACCATGTATGACGTATTGCATACAACATGTCTATCTTCCTTATTAAATAGTAAAGCAAGATGCCCTCTGCAATAAATTAAATTGCATTTCAGCCGCAAATCACAGATCAACATCCCAAGGTCCCCCCACCCTCCAGTCTTTCTTTCCCTCACACTAGTACAGAGTACCTAGAAACATTTTGCTTCACTTCCTGGTCATTTTATTTTTCCATTAAAAAAAAAAAGTTCTTTAAGGCTTTCAAAGCAAAGACCCTCTCTGCATCCACTCCACACACTACATATCCCAGAGAGCAGACCTCAAACTTTTCTTATGCTTTCGGCTGCTCAATCGGAAGAGGGATGCAGACTGACATTACAAATAGCTTGCAAAATGCAAGCTGACTAAGGTTTTGCGCTTTCAAACTCCCACTTACCAGCAATGTAAAAGATACCTTTTCTTCTCTTTAACCACTGTGAGACACGTAAGCCACAGAGGACATCTCAGGCTGCTTAAAATTTGTTCCTCAAGCATTTTCCCGCATCCAATGTCCTGGAACATTTCTCAGGCTCCAGAGATCTGTGTGTTTAATTTCCTTCGAGCATTAGGTCTTTGGAGCGATCTGGGTTTGGCTGGGGCTCCGGTGCCCCATGAGCTGTGTCACTCCCTCTGGGTCCGAAAGGTGACTGCGGTCACAGAGCGCTCCTCGGTCCTTGTGGTCATACTCCCCTTGGTCCATGCGGTCCACAGCACCTCCTGCGTCACCTGGTAATCCACGACCCGCACCAACACCGACCTGGGTGTGGCTTCGGGGTCCCGGGGCTGGCCTCGGGGGGCCGTGGCAATGCGCCTGCGGGAAGGCTTCGGATTCGGTTCGGAATAGCGGTGGTCTCCAAACGACCGGGGAAGGTCCTCGCTATCCACCAGCCCTCCACAAGCAGGGTCCGCTTGTGTTCCCAAACACCTCTGTGGGTGCAGAAGAAAGAGCACTTTCTCTCTGACCCACGACTGGCGATCCACATTCTCTCCGGTCTGAGATGTCAAGTTCCCACTTGTTGCTGATAGGAACCTATCCGTCCCCGCCAGCGCGGGATTCCCGGCGCCGGAATCCAAGGGTGGCCCATGCCCCTCCCCACCCGGAGAGCACGCAAAGCTACCCCGGGGCCGGCCGGGCTCCATCCGGGAGAGGAGATCATTCATACGCCCATGTTTCTCCAGTTCTGGGAGGAAAACTCCAGCTAAACTCAGAAAACCGCGGGCGGTGCAGCTCTGGGTGTGGCTTGAGCGAGTCACAGACTCGAGCTACCGCCTGGGGCCACAGGGTGAATTCCCGCCTCCTATCCTCATTGGTTTCCGCCCTTTTCAAACACAGTCTTAGATCCTCTCTCTTCCCTTGGACATAGCCGCATTTCTTCTAAGGTGAATTTGGCTCCATTTGCCCTCACCGCCATCCTTTTTCTCCAAAACTAAAAGGAGAGACGCATGGGTGCTATGATTTTCTCAATTTCTCAAAGCACCGTTTTTTATTTTGTTTCTGCGGATATTCAAGCATGAAGAAACAAGTAAGCTTGGTTTTTAGTTTTAATGTTTTAATTTTATTTTTTTGAGACGGTGTTTCACTATATAGCGTGAGTGTCCTGCATTCTGTAGCCTCTGCTAGCCTGAAACTCACAGCGATCTGCCTGCCTCTGCCTCCGAGTGCTGGGATTAAAGACTTGTGCCACTACTGCCCGGCCTATTGTGGTTTTTAATCATCTGATTTAACTAAATTCTTCTGAAAAGAATACTTACATAGTTGAGAAAAGGTCTCGTGCTGTAGTCCTGGTTGGCCTGGAACTCACTGGGAAGCTTGGCTGTCCTTGAACCCCTTGGCCGCCCTACTGCCATGTGCTGGAACAGAAAGGATCTCCCGTCCACTTTCACCGTCCCCTACTCTATGATACCTCTAGGTCTATGAAATGAGCTCCCAGAGTGAGGTTGGAGCAGTTCAAGTCTTAGGGAACAGGGCTGTGAGTTTGTACTATTACTTTGGAAAGCCAGGATCCGTGGGGACAGTGGTCAACTCCGTCTGTGCTTTAGTTGTCGTCATCATTTGTCTGGAAAAGAGGCTTTGACTTGAAACAAACGTCTAGAACAAAGAAGAACAAATCATTAAAGGCGCTTCAGAGTTCTTGTGCCTTTTTAGATTCCCCTCCCATTGGCCCACGAGCTCCTCTTTTAACCTCACGGATAATAAACTCATACATATGTGCCCGTGTATGCATATACCACTAAGCTTACGGGTACACCTATGCCTATGCCACAATAGTCTATGCCTGAGGTTCATAGAGAACACTAGCCAAGAAGAGAAAAGATTCATATATATACGTTCTAGTTCATCCTTGGTAGTAGCTGTTTGTTTTATTGGAAAATACTGTTTTCCTGTTCAGTTTAGCAAAATGGCCACGACTGTGAGAATTTCTGCTCTTATATAAAAGACTGAACAGCATGGTGAAAAAGACATCCTGGTATGAGCGTGGAGTCTGGCCTTATTGTGGGCTGACTGGCCACTGCTAACCCACATCTAACAATCTTGACTGCCTTAGACAAGAACGGATTTAAACTCAGTTATCCTTCACAATGAAATAAGGCGTCGGTGCTATTTCTTTGGTATCTTTGAGAATTTTGAGGCATGTTGATCCTGGTTAGACATCGATAAACCGGAGACCCTGGTTGCTATTATGTTATGAGTTTGTTCCTGACCAACCTCTAATTTATCTCTTTATAAGACTGTAAGGCTCTGTCTTGTACTTGACCAGGAAGTACTTAGTAGGTGATAAATGTCAGTAGCTGGGTGATGATGGGACTGCTTATCTCTGTCATGTTCTTCACCGGACATCAAGCAGGAGGCATAGACATTAACTCAGCTCTGGATGGTTGAGAATTACCTACGGATCAACATTCTACCCTGTGCTTACCTATTTAGTTCCCAGTGGTTTGGAGTTAGGCTTGGAACTCTGAGTTGTAGCAAGGCTCTCAGTAATTCTGATGTGGGTGGTTCAGGAACATTAAAAGAAACATATCACAAATTCACAACAGCTGCAGATGTTTATAACATGTTAGTATTAAAATGGGTCTTTTAACAGTTAGGTGTGGATGGTGAAGGGGTTCTCAAGAACCTAATCCTCACTGTTAAGCTATTTGCTACTGAATGATTCTGGAGAAGGGAAATCATTGTCTTCAGTTGTATAAACAATGGTCACCCTACCAGGCTCCAATGAATAAAATCATCTAATGGTCACATAGGTGACCCTGATTAAACTAAATGGATCACAAATGGTTAGCCCCAGAAACATTTATTCAAGAAACATTGTACAGACTGAGTAGGTTATACTTAGGATCATATATATATGCATCAACTATCATGTGATCCACTTAAATCCAACATAAATCCAACATAACTCAAACACCAGGTCAATGCAGATAACAAAAATTTATTGTAATCAAACTGCTATTGATCAATCAGGAGTGCAGAACAGAGACCAGAGCTGAACTACAACCCTGAAGAGACATTGTATAGCATATTTAAAGAATGAGACCATAAAGTGAGGTAGTGTGTGGTAGGCTATACCTTTGCCCAATCATATTTTGATATAAGGGGTTGAGCAAGGGACTTTCCATCAATCAGGATAGGAATTGGTTCCTAGGCTTAGGAACATGAATTTAATTTGATACCGACAGCAAAATGGAGAAGTTGTCCTTGAGATGTCTGAAGTCAGAAAACAGTTTCCTTATGAGTTGTCCCAGAGATATCTGGACTCAGATAAATGTTTCCTTATAATAGAAGCCGTTCAGCTATTGGGAAGTCCCTAGATCCCCTAGGGCCTGAGACTTTGAATTTAATTTCTCCCTATGATTAAATGGATGGTGTTTGAAAGCAAAATTGTAGTACTTAGAATAAGTTTCTTTTGCTTGTTCCCAACAATTACTCAAAAAACACGCCATGAATTTGTAGGCAAGCAACTAAGAGTATTTGGGAGGACTTGAAGGGAGGAGAGGGAAAGGAGAAATGATATGCTTTTATTATAATTTCAAAAAAATATCCAAAAACAAAAATAGAAGTCATAAGCCTGAGGAAGGTTGGTGGGGATGGGAAGGAGAGGAATAGGAGAGATTTCAGAGAAGTGTGGGGAATAGAGTATTGAGAATGCATTAAATACAAGCATGAATTGCCAAAAATTCCAGGCTGATTTTGCTCCTTTGAAGATGCAAGAAGAATACTATCTATTCCCTCTTTTCAGCAAAATTGGGAGAATTCTAGCTGGAGTGTGTGTATCTGAAGGAATTATGATGTAAACCACAGACCCATTGCTTTCAAGTAGTTTTCTTGCCTCAGGACCAGGTGAAGAATTAAAATGGAGAATGAAAATTGGAGGAAACCGTTTGCTAAGGAATGAGGCCAATATACCCCTCAGAGAATTCTTGCATCTTTATATGAGAAGAAATGGTGTATCTATGTGTATAAGACAAAGAATAGAAAGATTCATGATAGAAAGATTCAGGGAGTAAACAAAACTTACAAGGTTCAGGGAGCTGCTGAAAAGTCCGCACAAAGTTCTATGCACAGTAGCAGTCGCTGAGCAGAGAACTAGCCATTTGACAATTGTAAAGGGACCTCCTGGAATGCAGTTTGGTGAGTCAGAGGTCAAGCCGGGTGGGCTTTCAGGTGATGTAGCTGCCTTTGAGTCACCTATGCTCTTGTAATTAACCCCAATAAACTCACAGGTCTGCTAAGCTAGACTTAAGTGACATCATGACTTTGGCTTGTTGTCGGGGCCCCTTCAAGACTGAGTGTAGAGCTGTTCGGTCTCTCTTCCTTCCCTAAGTCACCCAACACTGTTAGTAGATTGGAGTGGTTTCTAAAATGAACAAAGGGTGCTGAGGTGAACCCACTGGCCATCTCTCTAAGTTACTTATGAGAGCTGCAAGCATGCCGTTCCCTGAGAACTGGTGAGCCAATTTATACTGAGCTACACTGAACAGTAGTGGTGAAACTCCAGTTTGCACTATATCCTCAAAAGCCAGAAGTGCAGTCTCCATGTGTGCCCAGAGCTAAGGCTGTCTCACAGCTGTCTATACCCAAATTCCTGCCCCGGAGAGAGCTGGTCTGAGTGAGGTAACCTAGTCACAAAAGAACACATATAATATGCACTCACTGATAAGTGGATATTAGCCCCAAAGCTTGGATTACCCAAGATAAAATTCACAGACCATATGAAGCTCAAAAAGAAGGAAGACCAAAATGTGTATGCTTCTGTCCTTCTTAGAAGAAGGAACAAAATACATATAGGAGGTAGAAGGTGGGAGGGACTTGGGAGGAAGAGAGGAGGCAGAGGGGAAAGGGGGGGGATGTTGGATCAGGTATGAGAGGAGATAGGGATAATATACAGAGGGTCAGGAATTTGAACAGAAGTGTGTAGGAATGGGGGATGGGGAACTGGGGATAGCCACCAGCAAGTCTCAGATGCCAGAAATGCAAGAGGGATGAGAGTAGCTGAAATGCCCAACAAAGCAGAGGGAGAATCTGTAGAGACCGAGACCTTATCCAGCAGATAAGCAAGGCCCCCAGTTGGGGGATAGAGCCACTCACCTTTCTCAAAAATTTAACCCAGAATTGCTACTGTCTAAAGAAAATACAGGGATACAGGGACAAAGAGTGGAGTAGAGACTAAAGGAAAGGCCATCCAGAGACTGCCCCACCTGGGGATCTATTCTATATGGAGCCACTAAACCCAGTCACTATTGCTGATGCCAAGAAGTACTTGCTGACAGGAGCCTGATGTGGATGCCACCTGGGAGGCTCTGCCAGAACCTTACTGATACAGATGAGGATGCTTGCAGCTAACTATTGAATTGAGCATGGGTCCCAAATGGAGGAGTTAGAGAAAGGACTGAAGGAGCTGAAGGGGTTTGCAACCCCATAGGAAGTACAACAATATCAACCAAACGGATACCCCAGAGCTGCCAGGGTCTAAACCACAAACCAAAGAGTACAAGTGGAGAGACTCATGGCTCCAGCAGCATATGTAGCAGAGGATGGCCTTATCTGGCATGAATGGGAAGAGAAGCCCTTAGTCCTGTAAATACTGGATTCCCCAGTGTAGAGGAATGCCAGGGTGGTAGGTGGGAGGGGGAGCATCCTCATAGAAACAGGAGGAGGGAGAATGGGAGGGGGAACCGGGAAAGGGGATAACATTTGAAATGTAAGTATATAAAATATCCAATAAAAAAAGTCAGAAGAAGATTTTGATTAATTCACTGTGAGAAGAAGGTACATCCATGACGTCTCACCACATGACTGTGCAAACCAGAGCCACACAATGAACAATAATTACACCAGTGGGGCCAAAGTGAATGAGGGAAAGCCCTTGAGGCTTTAGGCATGCACAAGAACTGAAGGCAACTGAGGAATGCTGGGAGAAAGTCTTCCTCAAGGAGAGCATACCAGTTGGTTATTCCACCCAAATTTTGGTCAGGCCTGAAAACATACATACAGTTAAAACATACAAATTGGGAAGGTTAAATTTAGGAATCTGTCTATGTATGTATGTATGTATGTATGTATGTATGTATGTATGTATGTATGTATCTATCTATCTATCTATCTATCTATCTATCTATCTATCTATCACATATCTACCTATCATCTATCTATCTGTCTATCATTTATCTATATGTATACATTCATACAGTATGTATGAAATAGCAAGAATGAAAAAGGCCATGAATTTGAAAAACATTGAAGAAGTGAATATGGGAGAGTTTGGAAAGAGGAAGGCAGAGGAGAAATGTTATACTATAATCACAAAATAAAAAAAGGAAAAAATTACGATTACTATTTTTTTTCCTGTAGTTTAAATGTTTACTTTTGTTGGTGTTCTTATTTTATGGGTTAGACTTAGAAGGATGATTATCTCTCTCCCTCCCCTGTCTTTCTCTCTCTACACATGTGTGTATTCTTGTGTGTGTGTGTGTGTGTGTGTGTGTGTGTGTGCGTGCGCGCGCGCGCGTTTATACTGGGAAAGGCACCCAGGGCCTTGAACACTGAATGTTCTAAAAAGGACTCCATCACTTAGCTAACTCCTTCACCATCAGGAGTTATTTCATAGACTTATAATTACCATATTCCTGTCGGTTATTCTAATTCCACTTCCTCTAGATATACCATCTGCGTGCAGCCTCTTGGCTTAATTTATACCCACACTAATATTTTACAGCTTTCTTTCCTTATCAGATCTAACATTCAAGAGTTGAAACACTGGTCTAGCAGCCAGTTCTCAGCTTATGGGAAAGTAAATGCAGCCCTTCCAGCAGCCAGGAAGTGATGAACAGAATGGAATGTCGTCGATCAAGCCTTCCCAGAACAAAAGCCTTATTCATTTCCAGCTACCTTGTAACCAGAATTCCAAGTCACACGTGAGTTTAAAATACCTCAGTGCTTCTCAAACTTAACTGGACATGGGAGTAATCTGGCAAAGTGTTCTTAAAATATGTTATGCGGTCTTTTCTGAGAGACTTTACTATAACGGTGGTGGACTATAGCCAGGGCACGTGGTTCTAACATGCCACTATAGTTCAGACTCGTTGAATCAGATCACTTTTAAGGCAACACTAAATGAAGAGTAAAAATTGAAATGGTACAGTGAACTGTGAAAGTACATAAAACTACTGTGTGTCCACTCAATATGTTTGTTTTCTAAGTGGGACAGCACCTGGGGAACCTCTAAGGTAAGTCTTCAGGCCTCCATATGCATAAGAATGTATGTATCCACACAATGAATGAATGAATGAATGAATGAATGAATGAATGAACGAATGCATGTAGAGAACAATAAATACTCACTGACTTACACAGTCAAATATTGACCAGCAATAACCAGAAATGAGTCATGGGTTCATGATGCAATATTCTGGAGAGTAGGACATATTCTGTGTGCTTTCACTTGTGTGAGATAGGGAGAGAGCTGAGTGATTCTAGGTGACCAAATGCCTGCTTCATAGAGGTCCAGAGGGAGAAGGGTAGGAGGGAAAGGTGAGCATGTTCATTCTATTGCTTGTTGTGATGCCAACGTCTTACTAGGAAATGAAAGCATGGGTGACTAAATTTGATTAAGATTGTTCCCTTTTTTGTATTTTTTTATGTCTGTCATTGTTTGGATGAATAATTTAATAAGCGTGTGTGTGTGTGTGTGTGTGTGTGTGTGTGTGTGTGTGTTTCTTTTGAAAGCATAGAATGTACATTAAGAACAACAGCTTCAGAACTTAGAGTAAATAAATGTCATCAAGGGGAAAGAAAGTAGATTAATGCTAGAGTAGTTGAGAAAGACTTTTCAGACAAAGTGAAATTTTACATATTTTGGTCTGGGTACCTTTGCTGGAAGCTGGAAAAATAACAGCTCTGGGCTAAGTACATACATACCTACTAAACACAAGAAAGAAAATGGAATTCCAAGTGTTGCTAAATCAGATCTTTAATAGGTAATGAAGGTACATGAAGTTGTCAGGGTCATGACCTCAATATGATGGGACTGTATCAGACAGGAAGGACAGAGATGGATTTAGTTCTTCTCCATGGGAGGACATTGCCCTTAGGAGGGAACTATCTGCAAACCAGAAAGAGAAGCTTCACCAGCCTAGATATAACTATGTTAACACCTGGATCTCAGAGCCCCCAGCTCCCAGCTGACATTTTTCTTTAGTTAGCTTACCACCCGTTTTATCATACTTTGTTATGACAGTCTAACCAGATGCACCAACCCAAACCTGTTTAAGGAGAACAGGCTTTGTTGTAGGGATACCAAGAACCTTTAGTAGAAGAAAACTATTACAAAGGAATAGCAAGCTGGTTCTGTAGACGGTCTTAGCAGGATCCATGTCTCAGCCGAATGAAGAATTCTGTCGCTTATTCTTGAAGCATTTACCCAGTAATTAGAGCCCCACTTGGAAACAAACTGGAGCAGTGCAGCTTGTACAACCTTTCTCTTATTCCTTAATATTTACTATTATTAACAACAATAAAACAAATGAGATTTGAAAATATTCTAGAGACTACTGTTGGCTTTAGAACATTTTAAATCTGCTTTTATAATTGTGTGTCTATGCATGTCTGTGTGTAGATAAATCTACATGAATAAAAATCCCTGTAGAAAACAAAATAGGTCCCTGGCTGCCCTGTAGCCGGAGCTACAAACTGTTATGAGATGCGTCCTCCTACATGATTGTTGGGAGTCAAACTTCCTCTGCCACTGTAGCAAATGTTCTTAACCACTGAGCCTTCTTGCCAATCCACCTCCATAAATGGAAAAAAAAGATAACTGCATAATAAAATTGTGAAATCTGTGTTACAGGTTGGAGGCTTGGTTCCCATCTGCCTGAATCTATTTGGGAAGGCCTGGCAAAGTTTTGGAGGAGGGTTTAGCTGGAGAACGTATGTCACTGAGGCCATATCATTATGGTGGTCACAGCATGTTCTGGCTCTGCACTGGCTGTCTCTTTCTGCTTTCTGACTGCTATGAGGTAAGGGTTTGCACTTTCCAGGGCCTTCTCCCATGATGCTTGGCCTCAGTATAAGCCCAGAGTAACAGAAACAAGCAACCCTTTTTTCCAACCTTGGAAATTGTGAACCAAAATAATAAAAAAAATTCCTCCTTTTAAATTACATCAAGTGTTCAGTCACGAGATGAAAACTGAACCAACAGACAACTTAGATAGGACAACATTATGAGCCACTATGAAGTGGTAAACAGACATATTTGAAGAGATCAATTTTTTTTTGTTACTGTTTATTTGTCTAGACAGGGTCTTTCTATGTAGCCCTTGTTGACTAGGGACTTCACCATACAAATCAGAGCCTTGAATTCGTAGAGATCTACCTCCCTCCACCTCTAGGGTGCGGAGATTAAGATCATACTACTCACACCTAGGTATTTTTACATTTCTCACAAGTGAAAAATAATGTCCATATATTGTCCATACTCATAGCTTCCCTATATCCTGCATTCTGATACTTCTCTCAAATCTAGATTTATTCTTGCTACAGGTGCTAACGTCCATTCTTACAGCAGATAGGGCTGCCATCGCAAGTCACTGCCTTCCCCATGTGAAATGGAAACATACCTCTGGGTTTGTAGTTTGCTTACCATGTGACTGGCAAGCCTTTACATATGTGAGTGAACTTTACTCCACTGATGTTGGGTTTGGCCACATGCTTTCTGAGTACATGACACCCAGAGAGTTCTGACCCTGGAAGCCTGTGTACAGAAGCTTGCAGTCATCGAAAGGTTGGTCCTGAGGTTGGCCTGGATCAAGATTCTTATCTTGGCCATGATCCCACAATGAAGACAAATGCATTGATCAGAGCAGAATAGAACCCAGCAGAGCTGGAGCAGCGATGCATAACCAGAGAAAGGAATGACCACTGTTACTACAAGCCAGTGAAAAGTTGGGGCTTGTTTCTTACTACAACCTGACCCAATAAAAGCTGTCCCTAATGAAATTTCTGCTGAATCACTTCAGAATATTCCCCATTCATATCAAAATCCAAATGTCCAGAATAATAACATTTATTCTCCCTGTGTCTCTCTTTTACTTTCTTCCCCTCCTTCTCTCCCTTTCTTTCTACTTCTTTTTTTGACACAGGATCTCTATATAGTACTAGTTATCCAGGAGCTTGCTATGTAGAGCAGGCTGGCCTTGAACCCACAGAGATCCTCCTGCTAAAATTAAAGACATGTACCACCATAGTCAGCTCTTTTAGTCTCTTAATTCTCTTTTCTAATTCCTCTTTCTTATCTCTGTGGTTAACAAGACTACGATTTTATTGCCTTTTCTCTCCTTCAATAACTCCTTCTCCCCCACATACCTAGTATTTAATGACATATTTGAAATCTCTCTTCTTTTTTTTTTTTTTTTTCTTTTTCTGTTCCCTTCCTCTTTAGAGGAACTAAATAACAACTAAATACTCTGAGGCAAGTCATAAAACCATCTAACTTTATTCAACCAAATTACTACATATGGTAGATTAAATTCCCTGAACAGGAACCTAATGAATAATATCAATAAGCACAAAGTATAAGTTTGAGAAAATATGAAATGACTCAGTATAAATAAAACCTAATCTCATTATGAATAATCTTGGAGACGACAAACAATTTTAAGGGTGAGCTTACTCACTTCCCTTTATAACTGATGTTCTTGTGACTAATACACCCTGGCTGCGAGAAGAAAAGCATAGTTCAGATTTTACCAAAGACTCAGGAGCCAGATGGTGTGGCTCTGTTGCTCAGAGAGTCAGAGAAAGCACCCAGCTGACCTTCCTCCTCAACCAACTTCCAAGAAGGGAAAAAAAAACCTGTTCTCCTTCCCCACAGTCTTAAAATCCTTCCAACTCAGTGTTTTATCCTTTTACTTCCTGGGTATCTCTCTATCTGACCTCATGACTTGCTCTCACTCTCTCTGGTTTTTAACCTACGTTCATTCCCTGTTAACTGGTTGCTTGCTCTGCTTCTTGGCCTATGGTTGACTTTATTCAATCTTCTACAATAAACAGAAAGCTCTCAGATTAAAGGCGTGTGCTAGGGCTGAGCCACACCACAACTAGAAACAAGTTTTACATGATACAGTCTTGGGGTCACAGTGCGATCACATATCCTCCAACATGAATGCTTTGCTAAGACGGTATGGAATTCAAATGAAATACTCTTGTAAGCTTTTCCAAATAATCTAACACATACACACACAGAGAGAGAGAGAGAGAGAAAAGAGAGAGAGAGAGAGAGAGAGAGAGAGAGAGAGAGAGAGAGAGAGAGAGAGAGTCTTTGGTTTAAGTCTCCCATTTACTTTTTTTTTTAGGAAAATATTTTTTTCTTTTATTGGGTATTTTTTATTTACATTTCAAATGTTATTTCCTTTCCCGGAGATAAGCCCCCTATCCCATCCCCCTCCCCTTCTTCTATAAGGGTGTTTCCTTTCCCATCCGTCCCCCTTCCCGCCCCCCAACATTCCCCTACACTGGGGGCTGTCCCTATTTGCTTTTAAATTGAAAAGCTACTGTATGATTTTTATAAGTTCCTCATAGCCAGAACAATGGGAGTGCATGTGTGTGTGTGTGTGTGTGTGTGTGTGTGTGTGTGTGTGTGTGTGTGTGTGGGTGTGTATGTTTACATTTTCATGTATTTTCCACAACACACAAGTGGAAGGTAGAGGACAATTGTGGAATCAGCTCTTTCCTTCCATCATCCTAGAGGTAGAGCTCAAATTCTTAGTCTTGGAGGCAGGTACGTTTGCCAGATGAGCCATCTCACTGGCTGTCTCTGAGACAATGTTTACAACCTGGATTTTTAAAAAAAACATTTTGAGTTACTCCCATGCATGTTTGTGGGAGAAGATTATAGAAACCTAGTTTTACCCAATATGTGTTCTGTGTCGCTGATCCTTTCACTACAGAAATACTACATGAAACACTGACACAGTTTCATGCCATAGAAGGGGTGCCAATTCCTGTGCATAATACTGTTGGCAAGATATTTTGAAATTCCTGGTTAAGACACAAAGAATACAGTTAACCGAAAGGAATAATCTATATGTGTATTTAAATCATACTATTGTAATATTTATCTATAACATTCTGATTAGTAAGTAGGTGCTTTTGTAGAAATTTTTAATTAGAATTAATTGTTAGCTATTTGCAATATTCAAGGGTTTAAAGTAAATTCCCCATTGCTCTCTTCTGTCAGAGATCAGATTAGGGCTCAGCTCTCTGGTGATAAACAAGCATCTTACAGAACAGGAAACTGTGCCACCAGTAATAAACAGTCAGGATTCAATGCTGGTAATGAAGACCCAGGGTTCTTCAGACTATAAGCAACTTCCAACATAAACAAAGTATACCTCTTCAACAGAAGCATGCAGTGTTGCCACAGAACGAATTTAACCTTTTACCCAATACATTAGCACTAATCACTAAAATTACTAATTGCTAAGATTAGTGAGTTAACATCGGGATCTCTGTATCTGCTATGGTTTGGCTAAGAAATGTCTTCTCACAGGCTTATTATGTTTGAAAGTTGGGCCTCTACTAGAGGAACTGTTTTAGGAAGAGTGAGACCTAGCTGGAGGGACTGGATCACTGTGGCTATGTCTTCAAAGAGAATACCTGGCGTATTTTTTTACTGCTTCGTATTTACCAGGAAGTGAAGTACAGACTCTGCCACATGTTTGTGTCTCTGATAATTTGCCCAAGTACATGAGGTTGAGCAGCTGTCATGAGAAGCCACTATGGCTTTAATCTGTATTAAATCCTTGCTCTCTAAATGGAATATGTATTTTGTTCACAATGATCATTAACAACTAACAACAGTCTTGAGTACAACAAAAAAATTAAGGATGCAAGGTTGCTTTTCTTCCTATGACATTGCTGTATAAAAACTCTCTCTCTCTCTCTCTCTCTCTCTCTCTCTCTCTCTCTCTCTGCCTGCCCCCAACCTTGTGTTTTTTGGGGTTTTGATAACCAGAGGAGTAATGTTATATTCACAGAGACTTTGCCCTCCAAATATTCAAGTCTGTATGAAGATTCATGAATGTGCTACTTCTCTAAGGAAGAGAAAGCAGGAGGAAAATATTGTCTGTCCTTCCCCAGGTTTACAAACAAGTTATTCTAAAATGTTTATCAGTTCCGAGAGAGGTTTTTTAGTGTCTTAGGGTTTTATTGTTGTAAAGTCACACCATGACCAAGCAATTCTCATTAAGACATCAAATTGGGGCTTGCTTAGAGTTTCCAAGATTCAGTCCACTAACATCATAGTGGAAAGCAGCATCCAGGCAGACATGGTGCTGTAGTTGGAGCTAAGGGTTGTGTATCTTGATCCAAAGGCAGCCAGAAGGAGTTTCTCCTGCACTGATCAGAGCTTGAGCATAGGATCTCAAAGCCCAGCCCCACAGTGACACACTTCCTCCAACAAGCTCAAACCTACTCCAAAAAGGCCACATCTCCTAATAGTGCCACTTCTAGGGCCAGGCATATTCAAACCACCACAAGTAGCAATTGTTCTGTTGCTCTCTGTTTTGTACATATTGTGCCCACTCCTTAAGGGCAAGATTTGAGCAGAATGCAGTAGACTGAGCTGGTCTTTAACATTTTTTCTTCTTATTCTTCTTGTTCTTCTTGTTTTTCTTGTTCTTCTTATTCTTGTTCTTCTTGTTCTTGTTCTTTGTATCTTTTAGATAGCTTCTTCTTCTTCTTCTTCTTCTTCTTCTTCTTCTTCTTCTTCTTCTTCTTCTTCTTCTTCTTCTTCTTCTTCTTCCTCCTCCTCCTCCTCCTCCTCCTCCTCCTCCTCCTCCTCTTCCTCTTCCTCCTCCTCCTCCCCCCCTCCTCCTTTTTCTCCTTCTCCTTCTTCTCCTCTTCTAATACCAGAACTTTCTTTAGCACCACCAGTGGTATAAATAATGACACAAAGTCTTCTATATAGGTTAAAGCTTAGGCCTTTTCCTAGGGTAGTCTCCCAGCTAGTATTTAAAGTTTACCAGACTGTTCTAGCCTAAGACCCTCCACGTGGCTAAACACTACATGGCCAGTTCTGTACACCTCTGCTTTGTTGTTCCTACTGAGTCTCTCCTGAACCTCTTAAGTCTGCTCTCTTTCCCTGTGTCATTTTTCTGCCTGGAAGTTCGATCTCCCATTTTCTGCTCCAACTATTGGCCATAACATCTTTATTACACTAGGAAGACCACCTCTGATAATAGTCTACCTTTCCTATAGACAGGTGAGGATGAATATTTACAAAAAAGGAAATCCTGTTGATAAGCCATAGCAATAACAATACCAAAATACTGTCAGAATTTAGTTCTTTGCCAGCATAGAATTAACAATTGAAAATAGAGACACATATCTTCATACAATGTAAAAAATATTACCTCAATATCCTCCTCTTATTTTTCGATCTCTCTTTTTTCTTTTCTTCTTTCTTTTCTTTCCTTATTTTCTTCTCAACCTTCCTTCCTTCCTCCTCCCTCCCTCCCCTCCCTCCCTCCCTCCCTCCCTCCCTTCCTTCCTTCCTTCCTTCCTTCCTTCCTTCCTTCCTTTCTGTCCGAGAGAAGATCTCACTATGTAACTCCAACTACAACGGCTGCAGTAACAAGAAGCCACTATAATTAATCACGTTCAATCGTAGTTCTCTAAATTCTGGGAGTCCAAACTCAGTGAGAGAACAAATATCAGATGGTGAAGTCTCAAGACTTTATTGGCTGAAGGCGAGGTGACACTTCTACTCAGGAGATAAATGTATGCCTTCTGCATATAACATCCATCTTTTATACACATTTTGTTGCTAAGCAAGGAAGAGCTAGAAAGCAGATTACACAGGCCGATGGAAAACGGTTGGCTTAGGCTAAACCACAAAGTTTTTCAGAGTTTAAAGTAACAGACATGGTCTCAGGTGTGAACCAGTTTAATCAACTGCTCTGAGCCGAGTTCTCACCTTCCTGTTTTTGTACCTTCCTTACAGCACACTGAACCTGGGTACAGACAATTTAACCCTTGGGCTCACTTCTTTTGCAGATTTTTTTTCACCTGGGTCACTTCAGGATTAGCCTAGAGCTCCCAACGTGTATGTAGCTCAGGCTAGCTTTGTCTCCACCTCTTCTAAAGGAGTACAACAAAAAGTCTAAAGTTCCGCTCTATTTATTTATTTTCAACATTGTAATTTCATTAAGAAACTAATAGAATCTTTTTGATGCAATTCTTTCTTTGATTTCTGGACCGATTCAGTATAGAAATGTAGGATTGTGGGTGGTAGAGTCAATCTTTGCAACTTTAATTCCTACTTCTGTTATGTACTGTTATATATATAATGTTATATATAAAACTTTAGGCAGGAAACTAAGTTTCATCTAGCTCCAGTTTAATCGAAGGGAAATTTGGAGTGGGAAAAATAGATATTGATAGAGAAGATTACTATCTATAAATCTTTTAGAGGGCTGGAGAGATGGCTCAGTGGTTAAGAGCACTGACTGCTTTTCCAGAGGTCCTGAGTTCAATTCCTAGCAACCACATGGTGACTCACAACCAACCATCTGTATTGAGATCTGATGCCCTCTTCTAGAAAGCTTTTAGAATAATGCCTGCCAGTAAATGTCATTCCTCCTGGAGAGAAGGAAGGAATTTTTACTTCTTTCACTCATTTCAGTACAACCATACCTATTCTGTTCTTTAGCTGAGATAAAGGATTCTTAGCAATGCTGTTGACTAATTTATCCCTTTTTGGTTTCTATCATTTACAGTACTATTTGCCCCGTGAACTTTGACTCCTTTCTCCTCTGTCAGTTGCATTTTCTCCTACCAGAGTTTGCCATCGTCCAATACTGGTGCTCTCATTTAAGATTTTAAAGCAACTTAAGACATCGGAAACTCAATTTGTATCGATAATTTTTAGTTGTGGGCTTACTTGACCAAAGTGAAAATAACATTTATATATTAAGTAGAGTTCATGGGAACTTCTTTTTTAGTCCCTTCTATAGTTTGAGCCGTCTCTTAAATATTCACTTTTAAGCAATAGTTTTATTTAGATTTAACCATAAAATAATTAAAATGATAGTATAATAAACTTCTATATACTTTGTACTGTATTTATTAATATTTTGTCATCTACAATATCTACATTCTTCCTATTCTTTCTTTACACAAACACAAACACACACACACACACAGAGTATGTAAACATGTATACATCTTTCACTAGGAAAATTTGAAATTAATCTACATAAATAAGATTTACTATAAGCCTGGCAAAATTGTTTAAAATACATTCTTATGTAATCACTTGACCCCTGCAACATCTAGGAAAGTTAACATTAACTCAGAAATGCAAATTAATATAAAATTTAAGTTTCACTGTTCTGAGACCTTAAAATACATTTTTTACCCAATTCTCCTGAAGGTCTGTCAATTATAGTTGATAAAATCTTTTGGCTGTCTTATAATATGAAATATAGTATTTGTATTTTTTCCAATGATA
The DNA here is from genome assembly GCF_011064425.1 of Rattus rattus. Classification (NCBI taxonomy): domain Eukaryota; kingdom Metazoa; phylum Chordata; class Mammalia; order Rodentia; family Muridae; genus Rattus; species Rattus rattus. The sequence continues at coordinate 94,988,248 of NC_046157.1, read as the reverse complement.
CCAACTTTTGAAGTAGTCATGCAAATTGCTACTATGTCCCACATTTTAGGTTTTTAAAATAGTTTTACTATGATTAGATTGTTTTTGTTTTGTCTTGTTTTGCTTTAGGGTCTCACTATGTATCCTCCATTGGCCATCTTTCTGTCTATAGCTGTGTGCCAGGTTAACTGTGCGTACCATGCACAACTTTCGTTGGACACTTAAAATTTCATGCTTTGTTTTGTAACAGATCTCACTCTAGCCCAAGCTACCCTAAAACTTGAAATGGAAGTCATGAGCCTCCATAGGTGGCTGTCTAAAGATTGTAGATAAACATTCTACTTAGAAATTGGGAAAGCACTGCCCTCAGAATACCACATTGCATTCCATCAGAAGTTTCCCAGGACAAGACTGTTCCACTGTTCTCAGGGATGGTGACCCATCTGAGATGGTGAGCAGTAGGCTACGATTGTGCACTTCCCCCTGTTACGTTTAGTAAATGATCTGCAGCACAAGAATTTATATATCATTACCCTGTTTCCCAGCAATCCTGTATTGGTGCCAATGGATCCTCCTTGCTAGAATCGATTATTGAAATGGGTAATGCAAAACGACAACTTTGTCATCCCTTCTGATTTTTTAAAATAAGCATATTTCCACAAGTCAGAGCAAAATGCTTATTACTCCACCTTTGTTTTCATTTAATTTTTGATTCAAGGATTTATTTAAAAATATGCTTGCTATGTATGTTAGTATTGTTCTTTGTGAAGTTTGTTAATACCTTCTCAGAAAGCACAATTTTAGGTGGATACATAAATTTTTAATCATGTGTCAGCAGCAAGCCTGTAAAAGGAGCTTTGTGACTGTTGCAAATGTACCCAGCCACATGGGGAGAAGTGCCTATTGTTATTTTAAAAATGCATTTAAAAGTAATTGTCAAAGTGTAAAACAAATTAGCCAATGGGTGGCAGAGTAGAAACTGTAAAAATACCTTAGATATTTAAATATTCAAAAAGCCTATCAATTGAGGTCTAACTTCACTTGTCACTTTCTTGAAAAACACGGTCCTCCCAGTACACTTGTAGGATTATTTCAGTTAAGTTAGTTGAGGTGGAAAGACACACCCACTGTGGATGACACCATTCCCTGGGCAGAGATACTAAACCATATAAAAAGGAGTAGCTGGGCACAAGCATTCATTGCTTGTTCTTCTTCCTGACAACAGATGTATATATCTATAGATCTTTCTATGCCCATCTCAGCTTTGAATAAAGACACAGAGATTTTATTAATTATAGCTTTAGGTCTAGCTTACTCTTGGTCCCAACTGGATCTTATATGTTAAGTTGGCCCATATATACTAAACTATGTTCTGCCACATGGCTTGTTACTTACTCTCCTTCAGGCCTAGCCTGCTTCTTGGTTGGTGTCCAGTTGGTGAATCCTCCCATGACTGACTGTTTCCCAGAGTTCCTATCTCTACAGAAGTCCTGCCTATTCTCTCTTCCTTTGCTATAGGCCACCAGATTTTTATTAGACCATTCAAAAGGTGAGAAAGAGGGGTGTTTACAAAATATGATGTCGCCATATGAATAACAATACTAAAGTCTGGTCTGCTCTCAACTTTTTCAGTACAGATATCAGCATTTGAACAATACGAAAACAATCTTTACACAATGTACCAAAAAAAAAAAAAAATCACCCCAACATAGATTTTTTTGAAATAGGGTCTCGTTTTGTAGCCCTGGCTATCCTAGAGCTTCCTATGCAGACCAGGTTGACCTCAACTTACAGATACCTTTGTGACTCCAGCCACTCAAGTGCTGAAATAAAAAGTGTATGCCTCGGGGTTGGGGATTTAGCTCAGCCGTAGAGCGCTTGCCTAGCAAGCGCAAGGCCCTGGGTTCGGTCCCCAGTTCCGAAAAAAAGAAAAAGAAAAAAAAAAGTGTATGCCTCTACACCACATCATGCTTCTCAGTGTACTTTATCACAACAGGAAATGTAACACAATAAATATATGGCAAAGACAATAAGTAAGACAACAATAGATAAACTTGACAATATCTACATTTCTGATATTCTATTACCTGGGAAAATTTTGAAATATTTGGAAAAAATGCCAAGATTTATTTTCTTAATAGGTTAGCAGTCAGAAAGCTGTTAAGTTTTGAAAATGTTTATAATTTCAAACAAAATGTTTTTCAGTTACTGGGTAAATCAAGTGGGACAATTTGTCAAAATAATTTGAATCGAGAGTTTTGCATCATATATCAAGATTTTTAAATGTTCATATGTGTTGATGTGGCAAGCAAACTTCTAGATAGAAATTTTTCTAAAAATAGCTCAAATGCTGCAAAATTTTAAGGAAATGACTAGAAATGATTCAAGTATACCGCTTGTTAGAAATAATCTCAAACTAAAATCTGACATCTAGTGTTCACTGTAGTAACTGCAGGATCTTGACTAACATCCGAATAGCATGGCTAGCATTAGACAGTGTTTAAAATCTCATGTACATTTTGCTTTAGAAACACAGATCTTTTGAGTGAAGACAAAGATTTGGGAGGAATACCTGCATGATGCTTGTTTTTTTTTTCATTAATTTTAAAACACAGAAACAGGAGACGTGTGTCAATGTCTAGTGCGTTGGGGGCCCTGAGTATGGTCGCAAACCACCAGGACACAGGGGGTGCAGAGCAAAGACAGAAGCAACTGCATTCAGTTGCAAGCTTTATTAATCCTTATATAGTTATGAATATACATTCCTTCAATTTCCATTTTGGCAAGATACCATAAGATCGTTATTCCCATGATACCAGGAACAACTGAGGCAAGACTAAACAAAGAAATAAGACTAAACAGAGGCTTCTTCTCAAAATATTCATATAGCAAATCACCCCTCTTCTTATCTCAAAATATACTCGCCATAACCAAGAGAGTGTGAGAACCTCTCCCACAGAGACAGGACACAGCAGAACATAGTTTAAGGTCAAGTGAGAAAACATTTTGTTCTCAAGGGCAGCATTCCAGCCCCTACTTGCACCTGTCACCAGTCCTTACTTGACCCTGCCTGGGAGCTGCATCTCTATGCCTTAAACAGACATGCAATTCCCTTACAGAAAAGGAAATCTCTCAGGAAGTGTAGGGGATATGGACCATGCCTCCAGAAAGACATAAGTCATATGTTTTGCAATGTGGCAGAATGATGCTTTGGGAGGGGGTACCTTGGCAGGCCCGTACTGAGGCACACTCCTCAGGTACTAGCCATATGATGGGTCTAGTATAAAATGAAGTTATATGGAGTAGAGGCAGTTAAAGAAAGGGAAGTGAAAAGAACAAAAAGAAAGAGAAGACAGAAAGAAGGGAAGAGGACAGCCAGGGACAGAGATAGATAGATAGGTAGGTAGGTAGGTAGATAGATAGATAGATAGAGAGAGAGAGAGAGAGAGAGAGAGAGAGAGAGAGAGAGAGAGAGAGAGAGAGAGATTGCTGCCAGGCTCAGAGTGAGGCCTTCAGCAGTGTGATATGGGATAGAGCAGAGCGGGTGAGATGATTTGTTGACTGAGAATTAAGATATCCAGCAGATATCTTAGGGCACTGCAGTGCTGGACCTAGAGGGGATAAAAGACTACTACACTTTTTTTATTTTTTATATTTTACAACAACATATATATGTATGTATGTATGTGTGTGTGTGTGTGTGTGTGTGTGTGTGTGTGTGTGTGTGTGTATGTGTTGTACACCCATGTGGGGCAGGCTCTGAATGGACGTTCCTTTAGTCTCTGCTCCAAACTTTGTCTCCATATCCTCTTCTATGAATATTTTTGTTCCTACTTTTAAGAAGGAGTGAACTATCTGCATTTTGGTCATCCTTCTTCTTGAGTTTCATGTGGTCTGTGGACTGTATATTGGGCAAATATCCACTTCTCAATGAGTGTATACCATGTGTGTTTTTCTGTCATTGGGTTACCTCACTCAGGATGATATTTTCTAGTTCCATCCATTTGCCTATGAATTTCATGAAGTCATTGTTTTGATAGCTGAGTAGTACTCCACTGTGTAGCTGACATTTCTCGTTTCGTTTTCCCATTCTAGAGCTTCTTTCACTCACATTTAACACAATCTATTCAAGGTCTTGTTCTAAGCAGTTTTAGTGAAACTGGTAGCTCATGTTTGCCTGTGTCCTGATGACTCCTGATGATACATTTGTGTCCTAACTTCTCTGAGCTTAAGACTTAACATTCAATGTGACCCCTACCATTTCCTATTAGAAAACCACACAAACATTTGCCCTCCTCCCAACTGCCCTCTACCCAGTCATTTTTTTCTGGTCTCTGAAACACACCAGCAGTCACTTGAGACAGTGCTAAGGATTGACATTTATCATTATACCTGACTGCTTCTAAGCTCAGTCCTACCACTCATGTCCTCTATAGTAAACTAGTCACTTTTTCAGCTTAGCTTTGCCAACATCGAATTCAAGTCGCTATTGTCCCTTGCTTACTGTATAGCCTTCCTAGTAACAACTAAACAAATTAACACTCTGCTACCTGTGCCCAGGACTACTTGCTGTCCAACCCTACTTGCCCTTGGGGGTTGGGAGTGAGGTAGCTCAGAATCAAGGCACAGACTCTGGAAGTGGGTGAGAAACACCACAGCAAGCTCATCTAAATGCTGCTGCAAGCTCCTTTAATAGCCTCCACCTGTATCCCAAGAAAGCATCTCTTCTAAACAGCAGTTCCCAATTGGCTGGAATTGCGTCAACAGTCCTTGGTCTCTTAGGCAGTCCTCAATTAGGTCCTCCTGAAGGAGATGCCTTTGCAACTGCGAGGCCCCTGGCATTTAGGAAGAGGTGGCTACACTGTTCCTCCTACAACAGTCCACTTAAAAGTCTGCATTGGTTTATATCACACAGAAGAAAAAAAAATAAATCTATTTTATGTATGAGTATTATATCTGCATGTACACGTACATGCCAAAAGAGGGCATCAGAACTCCTTATAGATGGTGGTAAGCCACCATATAGTTGCTGGGAATTGAACTCAGGATCTCTGGAAGAGGAAGTGGTTCTTTTAATTGCTGAGCCATCTCTCCAATCCATTGAAGAACTTCTTTAATAATCTGTCAGTCTCCCCCACCTCCAAGCCCCCCATCTTTCCTCTAGGTTTTTCTCCATACATTTACACATTCCTTAAATATGATTGAAATGGAGTTGAGAGTTGACCAATTATATCCATCTCGGTTCCATGTAAGATAGAATCACTAGTGCAGTGCAAACTAGGAGAAAAAAATGTAAATATTGGGTCCAATATTTCTGACAAAATTACATAGTTACTGAGTAAACTATCAGGCACATTAAAACTTGATGTTTTGTCTATTATATAAGTAAATATATAGACTCTTTTAGATACTATTTACACCATACAGCAATGATTTTCTTGAAGAAGCAGAGAATCAAAATGTTTTTAAAATTTCTTAACATGGGAATTTACCATATTTAATGATATATCTGCATTACTCATTTTCTTTCCCATGATAATAGCCATCATGCTGAGGGGCAGGGCAGGCATATGCTAGGCACGAATTTTACCAGTGAGATATATCCCTAGTCTGTTTAAGCAAGACCAATAGTATTCTGGTGGACATCTTAAAGGTTTTTCAATGATGAATGATTTTATGCACTTGCATGACTTTTAACTAAGGTATGTAAAAATTACTATGTAAAGCTGAAAACTGGACAAAAAGAGTTAAACATTTGAAAAGAAGATGATAGAATCACTTCTAGAAGGTGCTAAATGACATAAGAAGCAAATGAAAACAAGCAGAAGATGAATTTTTCCCACAAGGAACTGTGTTCATGGCAAAGAGAAGAACCATCACTTGGTGAAACTACTTTTTCTCAGGTCTGAGCAAAAAGCAGGTTGTGTATACCCAGAGCCCAAACCTTGGAGCATCAAGGTAAGGGATGCTGTTAACATCCTTTCTTCTACAACCTTGCTGTTCGAGTCAGCCAGTGGTCATTTTCGTTTTGCTAACACTGCTGTCATACTTTTAAAACTGTAACAACTACAATACAATTCCTGCCCTTAAGGCTCAAGGAACATTCCAGAAGAGAGGGCAAAAAGATATTAAGAAGTAGAGGAACAGGACATAAGATGGCATCTCCTAGAAATGTTACAGAAGCTACATCCACAAAGTTTCACCAGCATAGATGCCTAAAGATGTGAACAAGGACAGCACCAACAGACATGCTAGCTTGAGGCGTGTGTGTGTGTGTGTGTGTGTGTGTGTGTGTGTGTGTGTGTGTGTGTGTAATCTCATGAGGCCCCACCACTAGACAAACAACTTTAGGAAAGTATGGAATGCCAACAGTAGGGGAAATAGTCTTCAGGGAAGATCAGCCCCTTCTGGTTATCCAGTATTAAGCTACCAGCCTTAAAGTCATGTGCACATAGGATATGATGTATTATATGAACGGAACAGGTTGTATTCATATATTAGAAATGTGTAACTAAAATTTAAGCAAAAGGGGCCATGAATTTGAGAGCTCGGACTACACTGGAAGGGTTAGGGGGATAATGGGAAAGGGGAAAATAATATAATTATATTTTAATATAAAAATATCACAACTAATAACAGTGGGTAAGTATACAGTTTGGAATGCAACAGACTCAGACTGTGGTCATTACTTTGCCACTTATACCATAAATAACTTTTGGTGAGTTAATACGTCACTAACTCAGAACTTATTATAAGAGTTTATGTATTCCAGTGATTATGTTGTATACATACAGTATTGGGATTACCTATCAGTATATAGTTTATATAGTATATAGCTCAATAAGTGGTAGGTCAATTATCATTAGGAAGAAACAGAGCAATAATTATCCCACCAAGAAGGAGACAGATGCTACTCATGTTGAGTCAGGGCTAAAGATAATGAGCATCTCCAGGGCAGAAATTAGACCATGTTCTCCCAAGAGTCTTACGGGCTCCTCTTCCTTCCCTCTGGTACCAAGGACCAGTTTCTAGGTAACCACTGGCTAAGGGTGACCTAAGAATAAATCCACCCTCAGGAAGTCTTACTTATTATTACATTTTGTAACATGTCAACCACCTTGTCTCCTTTCTCAGAGGAAACACCAAAAATTTAGATTTTGACTTATTTTGTTGTTAAGACTTTTTTAAGTTGCATGGGAGAGGGAAGCAGTCACTTGTATACGACAAAGTTAACTTTAGTGAGTCTCTATAAATTCAGCCATTGCACTTTTGTCCGCTCTTATCATATGGTTTATCTTCTTCTTTATGGGTCTTGAAAAACACATATCCCCAGACCAATGGAAATTAAGCTTAAAACAATGATAACAGGTGGTGAAATGACTTATCAGATAAAGGGTGCCAGCCACTGAGTCTGACAGAGTTTGATCTCTGAGATCTGCACAGTGGGAACAGAAAACCAACCTTTACACAGTATCTTCTGACCTACACACAGATGCCAACAACCTCAAAAAGAAGAAACACAACCATACAATGAAATAAAACACTAATTTATTTGAGAACTAAGATAAAAATTACAAAGTTCGGGCTTTCCAGTAATGATCACATTGAATGTAATCTTGAAGTATTCGTCTCTAGATCTCAGATTTCTTCAATGTAATAAGATTGAAATTGAATGTGATGTAAACTTTCTAGGATTATAAACATATGCCTATAGAAAATATACATGTAACATAAAACGTATATGCCATTTTTTATAATCTTGTTCACACCTATGTATGGGCTTCAGATGTTATGAAAAAGCAGGTTGTAATCTAGGTGGCTGGCACAGTTCATAGGTCCTGTCTGGTCTTTGGAAGGCAGCTGTTCATGAAGCCAAGACAAATGAGAAGGAAAAAACGGGGAAATGCAAATTCTCAGGCTCAGGTGCTCACCCAATGGGGGGCAGGGGTTTGGGGGCTGGGCCAACATCTGTGCTGCAACCTTTCTTTCTGTGAGAGCAAATGAATGCTCCCAGGGAAGAACTGTGGCTTAAAGTCACAGTCTGCCCTCGCAGCTAGTCAGTGAAGAGGAAAATGGCTGTCACCTACTGAGAGGCTAGAGACAAGACCTCCAGCTGAGGGGGCAGAAGAGGGGCATTTTTACTGGCAGGAGGTATTGACAGAGACCTGGAGCCGGGAGGTCAAAGGCCCCAGATTAAAACACTCATTTTCATTCAGTCTTACAACACTAGAGCAACAATAGCTGATTTTAAAGACTTCTTCCCTGCAGTGACCCCTCTACTGTGAGACACAGCTACAGGGACCCCAACCCCTAAAGTTCTTGATGGTGGAAATCTAAGATGCAAATAGTTTTGGGGAGTTGGGGAGGTGATCTTGCATGCCTTTCTCTGGCCCTTTTCAATGACACAGGCTCCTCTTGGTTTAATTCCCATCTCACTGGTTGCTATAAGGGGTGTCTTCTAAGGGAAAGTAAGAACACTCTTGGAATTCACCTAACTAACGGTGAGCTTGTCTAGAGAAAGCTGCAGGGGTTAGAATAAGCCTGTGGAAACGACAAGGCAAGAACTCAGCGTGGACACTCTTCAGCAGGTTTATAGAGGCCATGTTGTCATCAAGGACGTTTCCTTGGGAGGGAAATCCCCGGCTTTGCAACTTCCTGGCCAGAGTGAGGGCCACCAGTCGGCTGTAACCTTTCCTGCGATGGTCAGGCAGGGTGTAGCCATGACACATAGTGGCAAACTGATCTGTGATACCCCAGGACACTGGGTTTCCCTTCTCATCACGCACGCACACGCTGGGAAAGCAGGCGATGAGTTTGGCCAAGTACCGAAGGCACTGCTGGTTGCCTCCTCGTGACCAAGTTCGGTTGAGAAGATCAGCATCTGTGACACTCAGGTAGGTCAGTCGTGGGGTTGACCCAGTTCTAGAAAATGGCAAGGTGTAGGGGTGGGGAAGACATTGGAGTTACGTGATTACCAATAAATACCCTTTTTCTACCGATGTAAAATAAACTATCTTCAAGACTATGTCTGGCATTTTCAAGATTTTAGAACTAAGTACTTCCTAGTTAAAAGAGAAAAAAAAAGTCATGTCAAATTTAGTTTTATGCCTGCTTGTTTTCGTCAGCTCTATTGACTGAGATGTGGCCGAGGCTGCTTCAGCATCTCCATTCTCTGGGAGACGAAGTACAACTTAATTTAGATTTGGATTGCTTACAGACTGACACAGGAGAATAACAGACACTTAGGGTTCAGCCAGTCACAAGCAGGCAGTTGACCTGAGTCACTCCCAAAGGAGGCAGATTCCAAGCGGTGGCCAATGAAATGATTTCTCTACTTTGTTCCCACAAGTGCCCCACTCGCTATCACGTGAATGGTAGAGTGTTGGAGTCCCTTGATTTGTGAGTGTTGTCAGATTCTTGAATCATTCTTTGCACAAATAAGCTACAATACAGTTAACACACACACATACTAGTTCTCCTCCTCCTCCTCTTCTTCCTCCTCCTTATCCCTCCTTCCCCCTCCTCTAACTCTTTCTCCTCCTCCGCCTCCTCTCCCCCCCCTCCTCCTCCTCTTCCTCCTCCTCATTATTGGTTAGAGTTGTCCTTAAAAGACCTCCATGAAGTCTTAGGCATTCCAGACCTTTGAGCTCTAATACTTTGGTACTAAATGGTATTCTAGCATTCAGAATTGTTCTGCTCTTGCATAGCCAAGGCTAGCAAATGAGTAAAAAAATCAATATATATATGAACATTCTCTGGAAGAATTGACTTTGCCTTGGCTGCTCAATTTTTCACTGGCCAAGTTTTGCCGGCCACTAGCCTTTATTTGGTTTTTATTTTACCAAGGCATCTAATAATTTTATACGTAAAAGCCCTGATAAAGTTCCTGGTACATTAGAACTGAAACAAGGGGGGCTGGCAGTGGTTAAAAGCACTGTCTGCTCTTCCAGAGGTGTTTCAGCATGGTGGCTCAGAAGCATCTATAATGGGATCTGATTCCCTCTTCTGGCATGCAGGCATATATGCAAACAGAGTGATTGTATACATGAGTAAACAAATCTTAAAGAAAAACAGAAATAGATTACAGCCTGTGAGGCTGAGTGCCCTGGGATTTGCTTTCACCGTTAATTCGCTGATACTGCTTAGTCCATTGACTAGCAAAGACTCAGACTTCAGGCCTGCTGCGCTTTTATAAAGATAAATGTATCTGATTCAGTCTTACACTTTTCTCCAGCTGTAGCACTGGCCGTCTTCTATCCAGGAGGGAAGGGGCAAACTGCTTTAGCGTTTTTCAGTTAAATTTGAAAGTATACTTCAGAGAAAGGGCAGAGAGCTTCGAGCACAAATATCACTACAGACAGAAACACTGCTTAGTCCTGCACTTCAGGCACTGCACTACACTTTGTACCAGGACTGAGTATTAGGAGTACAGTCCACAACTGGAGTATGGCGTCTGATTAAAGAAAAAAAAAGTCACTCCTGGGGGAACTCACTGGAATAAGCCCTATGACCTTTGCATGGGCAAGGATATTTTAAATAAGATATAGAAGTATGAGGGGAAGGTGTAAAAATAGGATTACATCAAAATAAAAGCTTCCAGAAGACAGCTATACTAGGTATTACACCACTAATACACCATGGTAAAAGCTATGTACAGCAGAAAAAAAGAAATAATGGAGTTAATGAAGGAAAACCCTGCCGAATGGGTGAAGGCACTTGCAAGTTATGCTTGACTATAATATATGCTGGGGTCTAATATCCAGAACAGAAGGGATAGAAATAACTCAATGGGGCTAAAACCAAATAACCCGATTTAGAAATGACTAATAGGTCTACAGAGACCTTTTTAAAAATAAGGTATAGAAGACCAAGAGATAGATGAAAAAGAAAATTGTGAATCAAACACACAACGAGATATCACCTCATGGGGGTCAGAATGGTTCTTATCCAAAAGTCAAAATGGGACAAGGAGTCATGAGCTGATGGGAAAAGGAAACCTTTACCCAGCACTTCGAGGAAGGTAACTTAGTATAGTTACTGAGGAAAACAGGGTGGACACTCCTCAACAAATTAGAACTACCATGTGATCAAGCAATCATATTACGAAGAGTATACTAAAATAATAAAAATCAGTGTGTAGTAGAGACATCTGCAGTCCCTGCTGAGCACAGCATGCTTCACAATAAGCAAGACATAGATTTATGATGTTTATGAAAACTAGGACATATACAAAATAAAATCATATTTATCTTTAAAAAGAAGGTTGAATCTTATCATCTATAAAAATATGGGTGGGAGTATTATTATATTCATCAAAATAAGTCAAGTACAGAAAGACAAAAAAACTCACACACGATCGCATTCACATGAAAATCTAAGATTATAATCTCTAGAAACCAGAGAATGAAACCGTGGTTAGCAGATGTTAGAGGAAGCTAGGGGCAGATTGATTTTTCTTTTTAAAATCTTTGTCTTTCCTAGGCATGGAAGCACACACCTTTAATCTCAGAATTTGGGAAGCAGAGGCAGGTAGATCTCTGCATTTGAGGCCAGCCTGCTCTATAGAGTGAGTTCCAAGACAGCCAGGGCTACATGGAGAAACCCTAGGTACAACCTTTACCACTAGAAAATACAAACCAACAGATAACTAACAAACAAACAAACAAACAAAGAACCCAACACAAAAGCAAAAACCCCAAATCCTGAAACAACCAGCAAAAAAATCTCTTTCCTTTAGACATGCATCTTAAAGTTAGGATTAAGCATGCCCGTGTACTGTCGATTGAATGGTGTGTAGCATTCCTATCGTGGAGTTTTCAGAGTATATGGGAAAGATTATCTCTGTGCTGGGGGAGAGTGTTTCTTTTCAGTGTTTGTGTACACTCAAAGTATTCATACTGCGAAAACATAAAACAAAATCCTAGTAACTTCCTGTGACTTTAAAGTTAGTCTTTAACACCAGTTCCTTCAACATGTACCAGAGGGAACAGGGAAACTAACATGCACCGAGGCAGGCACTTTGTAACTGATCTTGAGTCATTCTTTTACAAAAAAAGAAAGAAAAAGAGAAAGAATAAAGGTACTATACTCAGATTCTTTTAATTTACTTATTTTTTTAAACAAAACTCTGTGTGTTTGTGTGTGTGTATGCATATATGTATGCGTGTACATATGCACATATTTGTATATGTATGTATTTATGGTTTATATATGGTTGGCCCAGGGAATGGAGCTATTAGGAGGTATAGCCTTGTCAGAGTAGGTGTTGCTGTGGGCATGGGCTTTAAAATCCTTGTCCTAGCTGCCTGGAAGTCAGTCTCCTCCTCCTCTTACCTTGGGATCAAGATGTAGAACCCTCAGCTCCTATAGCGCCATGTCTGCCTGGATACTGCTAAGCCCCCACCTTGATGATAATGGACTGAACCTCTGAACTTTTAAGCCGGCCCCAATTAAATGCCCTTTATAAGAGTTGCCTTGGTCATGGTATATGTTCACAGCAGGAAAACCCTAAGATAGGTATTTGTGTTTATATGTACATATGTATACATGCATATGCATATATGTATACATGTGTATGTATATATATATGTGTATATAGGTGTATACACACAATATATATTATCAAAACAGGATTTCTCTGTGTAGAGCAGATTGTTCTCAAAGTCAGCAGACCAGTTTGTCCTCAAACTCAGGAAGATCTGCCTGACTCTGCTTCCTGAGTGGGATTAAAGGTGTGCATCACACAGCTGGGCTCAAACTTAGGTATTTGTGCTAGGATCAAAGGCACTTTGCCTGAGTGAGCTATCTCTCAAGCTCCTAGACCCTAATGTTTGAGAAGAAATGAGGTCCAGGAAGGAGAAGCTGAAGGGAAGATAATGACAGAGGAAGGCCTCCAAACAAGAGAGAAGAAGCAATGGAGACACACACACTGTCACGTGATTTTAAGGACAGCCTTCTCATGCTGTACTCTCTGTAATTAGTTACTGGCCTTAGAACTCACTTGCTTTATTTCCAATGTTAAAAATAGAATAATAGCTGGGTGGTGGTGGCACATGCCTTTAATTTCAGCATTCAAGAGACAGAAGCAGGTGGATCTCTGACTTCAAGTCCAGCCTGGTCTATAGAGCAAGTTCCAGGACGGCCAGGGCTACACAGTGATACTCTGTCTTGAAAAACCAAAATGCATAGGATAGCATAGGATAGGATAGGATAGGATAGGATAGGATAGGATAGGATAGGATAGGATACGATAGGATACGATATGATACGATACGATATGATACGATATGATACGATATGAAAGGATACAATACAATACAATACAATACAATACAATACAATACAATACAATACAATACAATACAATATAATATTGATGGTTCTACTTTAGAGGCCCATGGAAAGAAAGGAAGAGTGATATATATCAAACATTTAGTCCCTTGTACTGGAAGCTCAACATAAATCTGGAATACACCTCTAGCTTTAACAACAGAAACCTCAACAGTTTTGGACTCCAGTCCACAGAGATCATTTAGAATTAATTTATGAAGGAAGAAACCAAGAGATGATTTTTCTATATAGACTCTATACATTATGCAGTTTTCATGAGCTCAGTGACTATAAGCAAAGACACTGATTTGACTTCCAGAGAAGTTATAAACCGTGAAGCACAGGAAAGAGGAAGAATACATAAACACACAGATATCACATACACACACACACACCTACACAGCCACCTACACACACCCACACCCACACACACCCACACACCTCCCCCACCCTCCCACCCCTCTCCCAACACACACATACACTCCCCCCCCGTCCCCTCCCCTACACCCTCAGCTCAGTGGCTCAATTAAAAAAGCTTAACCAGTTTTAACAATAACAGTATGTTAGCATTGTTTTCTGGACTTGTATAACAGTACACCCAGCCCTAAATGTAAAACTTGGCTTACATACAGGAAACTGTGGTCTGGCTCAGATGAAACAGGAGAAAAGTGGACAGCCTTGAAGGAAGCCAACTTTATGTCCAAATCTAACAGCTTTGCGCTGGCAATGGCTTTGGAAGCGGTATATAATTCACTTTGCAACCCTGGATAACAATAAACACAAAAACACACTCGTGATAGTTGAGCCAAATATCAATACTGCAGGTTTACTGCCCTGTCATGTCGTAACCAGAATACAGTTAGTTGTATGTATAACTCTAAGTGTTGTCCTCCTCACCTACAAATACAAACCATGTTTTCATCACCGGCCAGGGGAATTTCTGTTGGAAATATCTCAATGGAAATTTGGAGTTTCTTACTGGAAGTTTTATTTGTTAACTTTCTTAGTGCCTCAGATTATTTTAGACTGTCTTTTTTATTTATAGCTTTAAAATTAAAGAGCAACTTTATAAGAGTTTAGATGTACCCAGTATGGTAAGATGTGATGTTTAGCTTCAACTCGACAGCCTAACATCAGTTGGGAAGAGTCTCAGTAAGGATTGCCTACATTGGGGTTGGCCTGGGTCCAGGTTCCTTTGGCGTTAAAATATGGGGAGAACCAGGCTGCAGTGGGTGGCACCATTCAAACAGGCATGGGGCCTGAACTGTTTAAGAGTAGAGAAATCAAGTTGAGTATAAAAGCAGCTAAGCAATACGCATGTGTGTGCATACACACTCATTCCTCTGCCCTTGACTGTGGCTGTGATATTGCAAGTTCCTTCTTTCACTTCCCCCCAGTGATGAATGATGACTTGGAGTTAGAAGCAGAAATAAACTCCTTTCTCCCCTAGATTGCCTTTTGTCATGATACTTTATCGCCCACAAAAATGAGATTAGAGCACAAGGCTACTTTTACAGTTTCTCTTCCATTGCCACAATATGCATTATGATATTCCAGGTGTAGGTGGTTGTTAGTGAGGCCTCAATCCCACTGATTTCTACAGATATAATATAGGGTTTGCACTCGTTCACTTCATATTTATTCTATGGTGTTCTAGGAATTGCAGCCCACTGCCTCCCCAGTGTACACAAATAGGGTTCGTGCTCTTCAATGCTACGGCATTACTTTTCTTTTCGAGTCCCCTTATTTTCTATCCTTTGCAGTCTGACTCTTACTCTTAGTGAACTGAGTCCTTTATAACTTGCCTTTCCCTCTTCTGGTCTCGGTTTTGAAGAATGCCATATCTGTATGTTTTCCTCCCCATCTGTGAGCCACTTCTCAGCATGGTCTTGAGACTACAGCTGAGGGAGAAGGCATATTGAACACAGTGTGACAGCTGAACCTCGACATCTTCCCCTGGGAGCTACATCTCAGTCAAGACTAGGAAGTTCACAAGTTCATTCTACTAAAATTACTGCCACAATAGCTAGCATCCCTTATTACAAAATTGAGCTCTATCTAAGTAAATAAAAGGTTTGTGTTTTGTTGTTATTTTTTAAACAGTGTGTTATATCATGTGGCATGGGATGTCCTTGAGTTGGGATCCTACTGCCTCTGCTTCACAAGCACCGGAGTTTTAGGTGTGTGCTCCCTTATTATGCAACCGTCAAAAGACTGTCTACCAGGAAAAAGTAAGCAGTGTAAATCAGAGGTAACCTGGCATACTCTACTATAGGAAGAGTAACCATACAGTCCTCAAATATATATGTTAAGTATATACGGACTTGTCCATGTCTACCTATATGTAATGTACATGTGTACAACATATCTTTTAAGAGAGATTTAGAAAAAGTGTGTGTGTGTGTGTGTGTGTGTGTGTGTGTGTGTGTGTGTGTGTGTCCACATGGGGGTTACAGAGAACAGAAGATTGTGTCAAATCTCTTGGGGCTGGTGTCACGGGTGTTTGTGAGCTGTTTAACCCTAACATGATGCTGGAAACTGAACTCGGATCCTTAGGGAGAGCAGCAAGGGCTCTTAACCACTAAAGCATTTCTGCAGTCTCCATGAAATGTCTTTTCTTTACCTCTCCGTTATACCTGATGCAAAAGGAGATTATGAGTACGTAGTGTATGCCTTGAACTTGATCTTACCTTGTATTTGAAAAACTTGGTCCCAGTTAATAACATCATGTTCTTCCAATAGCTGTTGGTAAGCTCTGACATCTTTGTAGAACACAGCATACGCATTAGTGTAATGGTCAAGGTTATCTGTCTCAGCCTAGGGCAGAAGACACAGTCATGAATACAACAGCAAAGCAAATCTTCTGATTAATTCATGTCTTAGACTACTATCTAAGTTACCATTACTACCTAGCTAATTTTCTATCTCTCAAATTAGTTGCCTGGAAACAGAGGAACAATGAGACTAATAAACTACAGTGAGAAAAATAGAAGTTTTGTGATTTTTTTCTTCCAAAACTACAAGAATTATTTCAAGTTTTGAGGATTTAATTTATATAAATAAAAATTGGGGTGGCATACAAGTCCAGTCTGCATGAGCTGAGAGGCTGTTGAGAGGCTGAGGCAGGAGAATTGCTTGATTCTGAGAGGCTAGCTGGGGAATATCAGGATTTCATCTCAAAGCATGACAATAACAAAAGATGAAGACGAGGTTTGCTGGAAATGCCGCTCAGCAGCAAAGCCTGGCATAGGTCAGATTCTCTTCTTGTCACTTGCTTACTGTTTCTATAATAAACCACTCTGACCAAAAAGTGACTTTGGGTGGGGTGCTTGGCCTATACTTCCTGGTCACAATCCATTACAGGGGGAACTCGGGCAGCAACTGAAGAAGGTGTGAAGGAATGTGTTTGTCCGGTTCATGTTCAGCTGGCTGTCCCCTATAGCATAGTCAGAGTCTGCCACTCTGAAGCCTGTGCCTTCCCATGCCAATCATCACAGACATGGCAAGAGACCAATAGATGCTGTACAGTGCCTCAATTGAGACTGCCTCAGGTGATTCTAGAACACATCAGTTAACAGCTACAGCTAATAAGGAAACCTGGCTATAACCCCTAGCTACACACACACACACACACAAATACAAACAGAAAAGGTAAAACGCGGAACAATGACAGTAGCTCTCACAGCCTATCTAATGGGGAGGGCAGCTCATGTTTGGTCTAGTTTTGCTGTGGCTTCACAGGCATCATGAGGCCTCCTCCTTCTGCTGACTTCTTTACTTTTTTCTCAATAGTTTTTCAAATTCCCAAATTCATCAATCATAAGAGACCCCTACTCAGTGAGGGAACTAGTATATGCATACTGCTTGCTGCATCTTCTAGAGATTATAAGGTAGTAAGGGACCACTTATGGGCTAGCAGTCTTCCATATCTGAGCCTCTAAAGTAATCAATTACAAACTAGGGATGAAATGTACCATGTTACCATGTTTGTTATTATAATGGTCATACTATTCTCTTTATCCAACCTGTTCTCTCCAGTTGGTGCAGACTTTTAATTTTTTTTAAATTAAAAAAAATATTTTATGAGCATTGGTGTTCTGCTCCCATGGATGTCTGTGTGAGTGTCAGATCTCCTGGTACTGCAATTACAGACAATTGTGAACTGCCACGTGGGTATGGGAATTGAACCCAGGTCCTTTGGAAGAGCAGCCAGTACTCTTTAGCACTGAGCCATGTCTCCAGCCCTACTTTGCACTTTTCTTATTTGCCTTTCAGCACCTTACCTCTCTCTGTCGCCGGGTGATGATGGCTTTGAAGTCTGGCCATGAATCCAATACCACTTCCTTTTGAAATGGATTTCCACGATTTATGTTCATCACTGCTCCATACACCTGAGCCGGAGAACCGGAAACAAGACAGTTATACCACTAGCATTTCCAGCTGCAACACCATCTTCCAGCTCTACTCAAAATCACAGCCCTGAGAGGGGAAATATAGATAAACTCACACAGACATAGACAATATGGATTTCTTTAGCATTGCCATTTCAAAGATGCTCATTGAAACGGATAGACTCACTTAAATGCTGATACCTTATAATCCTAAAGAAGGTGAGAGAATACGTGGTGGGCACCAATTAATATGAGGGTAATATGAGAATCTGTTCTGTAGTTTTCCCATCTTTTTCCTTCATTAAGAAAAATATCTTAAAACATCATGCATACGCAGAACTAATGAAAGTTGGAACAGGATTCTTGAACTAATGTTCATAGCTGCTGCTGCTGCTGCTGCTGCTGCTGCTGCTTCTTCTTCTTCTTCTTCTTCTTCTTCTTCTTCTTCTTCTTCTTCTTCTTCTTCTTCTTCTTCTTCTTCTTCTTCTTCCTCTTCCTCTTCCTCTTCCTCTTCCTCTTCTTCTTCTTCTTCCTCCTCCTCCTCCTCTTCCTCTTCCTCTTCCTCTTCTTCTTCCTCTCTTCCTCCTCCTCCTCCTCCTCCTCCCCTCCTCCTCCTCCTCCTCCTCCTCCTCCACCACCACCACTACCACCACCCTCACCATCATCTTCAAACTGGAAACAACCTAAATGTCTGTCAGCTCACAGGCAACTTCAGTGCTCACAACCGCCCTATTTCTCCATTTCTTATAATCTTTGATTTATGACATCGTTTATACTGGCATGCAGTGATCAGGAGGCCCCCTTGGATTTTCGATTGTAGGCTTGAGTAACCAAGAGGTAATGAGCCTTCATCTAAACTTCAGTCCTAAAGCATATTCTTACCTTCAATGCCACTACATCCACAATCTTCTACCATTTAAAACACTTTACCTCAGAAATAACATAATCTTCTACCATTGCCCAAATTTCCCCTAGGTGTCCACTAGAACAACAGAAGGATGACGGAAGCAGACTGAGAAACCAACATGCTTTCATCAGAGAAGAACAGGAACAGCCACAAGTCTGACATTGTCATTAGATGAATGCAACAGAGAAATTTAGTGTTACTACCAGGCTTATACTACCTTGAGTGATTCAGGAAAGTGACTCTTCAGCATGTTCTCCAGTAAGAGTAATTTGGTGGAGCAGTTGAGCACCAACATCGTCTCCACAGTTATATACTTCTGCACCTAATGAGGAAATTGAAGATAGACTTTTAATTTGTGCTTATTAACACCGCCTATTATTAACATATCTACTGGGAACATGCTTGTGATGATGTTTTCTTTGGGCATAACACTGATGCTTCCTTGGATGAGGAAGGAAATGGATGGGAGGCAGCAGGGTAAGTAAACTAGTGACTTTGTCGAAATGGAGATCACTAGACGTCATCCTTTATGGAGGGGGCTACAGATCCACTGTAGCCTTATCATTTCCAGCAGGGAACTTGCCAGAACTGGGATATCGCATTTATGTATGTTCTCTTTCAGTGAGTTTCCCTCAAATAGCTTCTTGTTTCCTTTAAGTCGCCTGTCATGTAAGTTCCGTGGTATAGAAGAGAACTATAGACATCTATGGACCAATGAAGAATAGGACTAGAGAAATAACTGGGCTGGTCATTCTAAACTCAAATAAAAACCCAAACTCCTTTAGAGACAGTGGTCTTTCTAGCTCTGGGAGGCCCCTCCTCTACTGAAGGAACTGTCATGCTTAGCAACGAGCTTTACCTTTTGTTTGTTCTGAAACCTTCCCCTGTCCCTTAGTTGGAGAATAGAATTAAACCACCCACTACATACATCATTCCCTAAATGTTTTGAAACAGTTTTTGGAAGAGGCAAAATATATGTGTTTACGGTCTATTGTCATGCTAAGTATGCCCCCCAAGACCTGAAGTCTGCCCCTGGAACTCTGTCCCCCAAGTCAATTCTGATTGGTGAATAAAGATGTTGATAGCCAATAGCTTGGCAGAAGAGACATAGGTGGCATAGAGGTTTGTTGAGATTGTGAGAGAGACTGCAAGGAAAGAGTAAAAAGCCACCATGGAAGAAGAGCATACAGAAGGGGGAAGGAAAGCTGCCTAGGCTAATGGACAAGTTAAAATGGCCCAGAGGGCTGCCCAATTGTGTTAAGAGAAGCCCAGATGGAACATAGTAAATAGTAAGTAATAACTTGGGGTAATCAAACGTAGATTCTAAGAACGTGGAAGGTAGGCAGCTGCCCAGCTCTTGGTTGCTTAAGGCTATTTAAAAATATTAAGGCTGTGGGTTTCTCATCCAGGAACGTAAATGTCTGGGGCAAGGAAGAATGCCAGCACTGGAATTTTTTTCTTTTTCTTTTTCTTTTTTTTTTTTTACTCTTTCACAACTGAGATTTTATTGGTCGAGGAGCAGAGTACACAGACATTCCGGTTCTTATCACAGGTACCCAAAATCCAAAGAGCCATATAGTGTTCATGTACCCAAACTCTGAAGAGTAACACTGCGTTCATGTACGCAAATGAAGGGCTACTTATTGTTTTTCTTTGAACTTATTCCAGTGATGCTCCAGCCTCAAGCTTAGCAAGTTTCCTGAAGACCTCTCACAACAACCGAATGCTCACAATGCTCAGTTCCACCAATTCACAGTTTTATGCCACACACAGAACGTACTCAAAATCTCCACCTTTCACAGCACATTATCACAACTGTTAGGAAAATGGACTGCCATGACCACAGACATCACAGTTCTGACAAGGCAAGGACCGAAGACTGGCTTTCTTACAAAATGGTTCCACTAGGAACATGGGACCAGATATAACTGAAAATATTCCAGACACGAATGCGTGACTGAGACCCCACATTGCCATTTAGTATGCTTTGTACCATAGGCTATAAAACTAGCCCCCTCTACGGAATGTTATGGTGACCCCTGAGACAGTCACAACCTCTCCTGATTCGGTATCATGCTATTTTCTGGTTGTACCAGAAAATAAACACTTAATTACACTTAATTTACACTTAAAAAATGGGATGAGGTGGGATTCCCTCACCTTTCAAAAATGTTTCTAGAGCTACTAAAAAACTTGCATTTACAAAATAGTTGATAAAAATATTCCTCTGGATTGTACAAGAATTGAGGCAAGGACCACTGACAGACGTGATGGATGCTTAGTCAGACTTTGCTTCTTCCTCTTCCTCAGAGGCTGGGCTCTGGTTTTCCGTCTCTCCATTTTCTGCAGGGAGATCTGTAGTTCGCTGGTCAGCGGCTTCAGCCTGTCTGCCCTTCACTCCCCTCTTCCCTTTTATCTGCGATTTTTTGTCTGATGCTTTATCCTTTCCCACGGCCTTTTTCAATTCCGCGTCCACCTTGGCAGGGGCAGGCTGGGCCGACAGCCTCGCAGAGTGGCACTTGGGCTCTGCCTTCGCCGCTCCTTCCACTCTAACCTTCCTCTTGGGCATCAAGGTGGGAGATGCATGTGACGGAGATCTGTCAGGGAGCTGCACTGCCTAAGCTACCACATGACCTGCTGCGACCCGTGGCGGGGGTGATGGGAGAACAGGGCACACTGGGATTTTTAATATTCTTTTTTTACTACATATATGCAGAACAATTAAGTTGAAATTTAAATTCATGCAGATGGGAAATGAGATAAAAAAAGAAATAGAGCTGATAGAAAAGTTGTTCTACAAACATAAAATATGTTTGAACAGAGATAATCGGTCTTACTCCTACATTTGGAGTTTGATGACCACCTGCCTTCTAATTAGGATTTATTTGTAACCCCTAAATCAACACTGGCAATCTGGTAGCAGTTATCTGTGGATGTGCAAAGAGCAATAAAAACCGATCTCCTGACACACATTTCCAGGTAATGTTCAAGAGAACTTTATTGTCATATTTCACGTCTTATGATGCAAGCAGGTGTCACCATTTAGTGCTTTAATGTACTTAATGGAAAGTTTAATGTACTCAACTGAAATTGGTGCTTTTTGTTGGCAATTTTGATGTTTCAAATGTGAAAATAAGCAATGGCCCTAAAAGGCACACCTCTATATCACCGTTTCCAAGGCTTGGCAAACATCATAGAAGAATGGGCAGGAAGAAAGAACCAGAGGATGGGAGATAGAAAGCAAACAATGTGGTTATCTGTACAAGATTGGGCCCGTCAACATTTATCATGGATGGGAGTGAGAGGCTCTACATCTCCCTTACAGATTGTTGGCAATTAACAGTTGTTAAGGGAGTGTGTGCCATTATTTCAGTGGTATAGCCATTAATAAATGGCCCTTGCTCTAGTGAATTACCTCCTACCCATGATCAAGGGCAAGGAATTCTAATTAAATGCAGTGCCCATGCATAAAAAGAAGACATGAACGTAGGAGTTAGACTTAAGGGTTCCAGTAGGAGAGGAAGGGGATGACTGAAAAGAATTGCAGGCCCAGGGGACAAAAGAAATACAGTCCATGACATAATATATGAAATTATCAAGCAATTAAAAAATGGCTCAATAAGCACTGCTTTGATATTTCTTGGTGCAAAAGGGCTGTGATCTCTTGGAGGAAAATGTTAGGTAAGCATTTTTCATGTATGTGTTTCTGTGTTACTGACAAGTTCATGAGAGCCAATGAGTAATGCATACTGAATAAACAACAACACACCAAGTAACATTATGTATTTCTTGTGAATGAAAACAAGTCTCCTTATGTCACTATCAACTAAATCTGTGTTCCATATGACTTTATGGACTGAGACTCCTCATGAGAAATGAGAGGCTGAGTGCGAACATTTGACACTAAACCTTACATGATTAGGTACTACTTCAGTTATCTATGAAATTACCCCATGTTCTTTTCCTGTCGGTTGCTTGCTTTTGCATGTCTGTGATCTCTATACTATAGGCCAGTTCCCAATAGTCAAAGCTTTATCAGTAACAGTCTACCTTCCAGGCTAAGCTCTTGGAATTGACAAGTGACTCAGGTAAACTTAAGATTAAGACCAAACTTCCCAGCGTCTTAAACATATAACACTAATTTTAACACACACAATGTGAAAAGGTCTGTTCAGTAAAGAGTGATAAATTTCATACCTATGAAATTAAATGTGAAACTTTGGTTAATGCCACAAAACCGAATATGGCACCTGCCATAGATGAAGAAAACATTTTTACACATTTTAAAATTTTATGTATGGACACATATATACATATACAACTATATGTTATATATACAACTACTAAGTATTAAAGTTATGTAAAAAGAATGACATATCCTTCCTACTCCACTACACATCTCTAAAGATCAGTATATCTACAGTTGGAAAGTAAAGGGTTAAGACCCATTTTTAAACTTCTATCAATAGGCGCACAGGGAAAGTCTCGCCAAAAAAAATAAAATAAAATAAAATAAAATAAAATACGTTTTTTTCAAGTTGTAAAAATCTCGAGTTTCTTCATGGGCATTAAGCATTTATCAACACAGAGTAAGACTTGTAAATTTTTCCTGATTAATTATACAAAGAAAACATGGCTTTCTTTTGGAAATGTTTTTTTTTATTAGAAAAAAAAAAGGAAAACAAGATTTGTTTTCTTGGTGGTGCGCCATTTGCAACACAACAGCTAACATTTTTTTCTTCGTTATAATTTTCACAGAGAGTTCATATAAACATAATCTCCCACTACCGTAAATCATGCAATCCAGTCTTCCAAATTTCAGAAATTTCAGAAATTCCGGAGGTCATTACATCCAGGTGGGATGGATGAAGATTGCTCTGGGAAAACTACCTTCTTCACTACGGCATCTCAGCTACTGGTAAACTTTAAGTTACAATCATTAATTTAAAAAAAATTTTTTTTTTTAAACTTTCAAGGACTACTCTAACAAGTTCCTTCAATCGGAGTCATACAGCACAACGGAAGTTTATTGTACAACCCTAGAGGGTAGATATCGAGGAAAGGGTTTGGGTAGGTTTATTAGTGCTCTGGGAAGGGTCCTTTGCTGTTCCAGCCTCTGAAAGTTGCTGAAGGTTAACCCCAGAGTGCAGAACTGTGTTCAGGGAGGCTCCTTGCTAAAGAGAACAGCAATGAACACTTATCCTCCCATGGAACAAAATCATTTTCCTTAGGTGTGAAGCTTTGGATTCAGCTCTGATTTCTGACTCTGATATAAATATCATGTAACAGGGAAAAGACAAAAACAAAAACAAAATAACAACAAAGCTTTTTATCAATCAGATTCACAATTTTTATGCTTTCTATGTGGCACTTTAGAGTTAAGGCGAATGAATCAAAATTAAGGTTAAAAATATGACTGTTTTTCTTTCCTTTCTAAGTGAGGCAAGTTTCTTTTGAGCACCTGCAATCCATTGCTTGAAATTGTCATATATTAAAGTACCTCTGGTGCAGATGACGTATCTTTTGTTACTCAAGTTATAATCCTACCACGGTGCAGAGTTTGAAACCTGATGTTTATTTTCCTACCAAAAATTAAAAAAAAAAAATGAAATCACACAAAAGTGTTCTTTCATCTGAACCTAATAGTTATCCTGTCTACACAAAGTGAATTTTTATCTTTTCTGCATCTCTCATCCTTTCCTAGTGATAGATTAATTATTTGGAAGGTCTTATTTTGTAACATACCTTGCTGTGAGAGTTCAGTCGGAAACAGGTATTTTAGCTGTGTGTCCATGCAGAGCTCCTTCTATGTAAACGGTAAACTTATACGTCAGGGCTACTTTTCTAATTAAGCCTTAGTGGAAAGGGGAGGGAGCGTGGCCACACCTAGGGAAGGGGAGGGATTTATGTAGGGCCTGATTAAAAAAAATCATCTCAAATGTACACTATTTGCAATCCATTTCTTTTTGACCTCATCTAGTCTTGTAGTGTGAAATCCAACAAATATGAATCTTGAGTAGATGTCTGTCTACATTTTTGACATAGAGGCACCTATTTAACAGACTCTTATCAGAGGGAAATAAAATAGAACAGAAGCCACCAAAGGAAGTACAATAAGAAAAGTGGTATTTGAGCTGACATTCTTGAATATTTTTAAATTATTTTCAAGAAAATGATTTTGTTGCCCTAAACTTCCCAGGCTATGGAAGTCTCAGAAAAGGATACCCATGAAAAGAGTCGTTCTGAGCACCTCCCATCTGTGGAAGCTCAGGTGTTGAGCTCCACACACCTTTGGAAAATAAGCCACGGAAATGCGGTCAGCTGCAGAGGGAGAGTGCTTGCTTGAAGTAGTCACAGGGGAGGGTGCTGTTTACTGTCTTCGATGCTAAGTCTAGGTAAGTGAGAAAGGACACTCATACTAAAAGACTCTGGCCTCAGGAACAAAGAAGTAACCAGCAATTGAAAGTCAGTGAGTTAAGAAGTTATCTAAATTGCATTGTGTTAAAATTAAAAGTGTTGTATGCTGGTATGTTGATAAAAACTTAAGACACATGAGAGCACTGTATAGCTTTTATTGTGGTCCTAAGAGTTTTCCAAGTCATGTTTCTTAGTATTAAGTTTTTGTAAGTACTAAGAAATATAGACCTAAAAAAATAAACACACTATTATTGTGGAAATAAAAATGTGTGTAGCGCATCCTAGAAAATTATTTGAAGTTAGAGGTCAGGTTATTTATGGCCTCTGAGATAGGAGTGTCTCCCTCAATGTGGACCATTTCCTGTACAACTGCATTCAAAACAAGCTTCTAATCCTTTCGAGGTTCTTTGTTTTGCTTAACATGAGAACTACGTGGAATAGTTGCTTCTGGCCTGAGGGAAAATAAGAAGGGCCAAGTGCACGTCCCAGAAAAACCGAATTGGTTCAGGATGATTATGACTGTTCTGCAGTACGCCTCTTGGAGGAAGGTGAGCACTCAACTTGGAACTTGCGTGTGAGTGAATGAAGATAAATGTAAAGTGGCTTTCCTCAGTAAACACAAGGGCTAATTCTGTACTTCATTTGTTGTTTCCACAGGAAAAACACACAGATCTGTGACACTGTAAGGAGATCCACTAATATTTAATAGTTCCTTACAACTGTAGTTCCGGAAGTTTCAAAGAACTCAAGAATCCAACTATGTTGTACGTGTTCAAATTCTATTACAGACCATTTGCGATCTTAGGACTCTTACTTAGCTTTCTGGTACCTCACTTTATCTGTTAAATGGATAAATAGTAAGTATCATGTGGTTTAATCCTTACTGAGTTGTTATGAGATTAAATATTGTTATAGGCCAGGAATGAGCTTGCACGTGGGTACACACACACACACACACACACACACATACACACACACACAGAGCTCGCTAACATTGTTACTGTCACAAAGACCCCTTTGTGGTATTTGTCTCATTTGAAAACTTGCATTAATTTTAAGAACTTCCTTAGAAATGAAAATTGTTAAAATTGTCTAAGATATATTTCTCCCCCTATTGGTCCGTAAATGAACTTTCCTTTAAAAAACATTCTAAAATAGTTTCATTGAATTTGGAAGACATCTTTCATCCTTTTGTTCAACTTGAACAGAATCATTACTATCTTTGTACTGTTGCTATAGTAACTTTCGGCCCTGTCACAGAAGCTATTTCAGAGGGTAGCAAACTGGGCATGGTGGTGAATGCCTTGAATCCTAGCTATCTCTAATTAGAGCCAGTAGAACTGACACAAGTTCCAGGCCAGCCTGGGCTACAAAGGGAAGCCCCCTCAAAAAATAAGGGAAACACCTAAGCCAAGAAGTGGCTGTGTAGTGATTTAGTAGTGAAGAAATGCAGGTAAGAAGGCAGCTTTGTAGGCAAAGTTCCGTTGAACACAAAAGGGCTCACACCTGTAGCCCCACTATGACTCCACTGGAAAATTTGAATTTCTCTCTGCATTTCCTCTCCTTTCCTCTCTCTGACCCAACACCTAATCTTTCTTGATAGTGAACGAAACTTGAGAGGATTTAGACATGCTTAGAAAGGAATCCGGTGTGAACAATCCAAATGTTAATTTTGACAGGTGCAAGCTGCATACTTTTGGTAAACAGAGAATGCAAAGAAATGATATCCAACCAAGTAAAATAAATCCTTTAATCGTAGGTTCTGCTGCAGGTGTTTTACATGGAACAGAGCCTAATTGTTGAAGCTATGCAAACAGAGGTGGCAGGCAATAGAGAGGCTTATATAAAGAATATAAATGGCTGACATGGAGGCTGCAACTTACCTGTGTACTGTGGCTCCCAAGCAGTTATACCAAGTTACTGTCCTTTCACAGTTTAGTCAACACTTACTTCCCTGTGAGTTAATTCAACACTTTTCATTCTTAGTTCAAAATGATAAAGATTCACTAACCTAAGTGGTGAAAGCACTTAGTTTCTATGTCTAAGTGATCATTATAAGGCTGAATAATTATTCAAACATTTCTTAGCTTTTAAGGTTAACATTTCTTAACCTTTCAAGAATTAACCCATTTTCTCTTGGTATTTCACATACATCTATTTAGCAGTTCCTTATATATTTGGGCTTGGTTTAATGACTGCTCTGTTCCCTGCTCTGTTGTGTGCTCAGTATTTGGCTTGACTCTTTTACAAATCCATTAGAGCCATACAGTTACCACGGTGTCATCTCTGTTTGCTAGGACATGGGCTTTTGCTACACTGACACCTGTTGTTCACTCATACCTTACCTACTTAGCATCTACTTGGAAACAAAGAATATTAGATGTGTATTTACCTCAGATCATTTACAAAAAAGATGCCAAAATAAAGCAGTTAAAGAAAAACTATGTTTTTGATTGTCTGTTATGTTCTGGACTGTATAGCATAGCTCTAAGTTAAAAGGCTATAGTTCCAAAGCTAGAAGGGTAGCAGTTCAGCCACGACAATGAGGTGGCTCTCGTTCAGTAGTAATGATAAACTGATATTCTGTTGACTTGAAATTATCTACTAAGTAGATACCCCGAGGAAAACAGTTTGCTAGTGTAAATGATCTAGCTAATGATAACAATGACTTAGGGTTCTATTAACCTAAAAGAACCAAGTTTTCAGTTGCTGAGTGCAGGGTTTTAAGGCATCAGGTGTAATCTATTACTTTCCTAAAGTCCTCCTGACCTTCTGAAGATGCTCCTGCTTCTGATTCTTTGGGCTCGAGCAGCTCCAGGACCCCTAAGCCATGACCTTACTCTATAACACATATCAATCCCAAGGTACTTAGCCATAGGTAAATTCTTGGGCAGTTCTGTTTGGGAGATATTAGCCGTATTATGGCATTTCCTAAACTAACAAAAATATTCTAGTACAATAGAAAATTTGGGGCTGGAGAGATTGTTTAGCTATTAAGAGCACTGGCTGTTCTCCCAGAGGTCCTGAGTTCAATTCCCAGCAACCACATGATGGCTCACAACCATCTGTAATGGGATCCAATGCCATCTTCTGTTGTGTTTGAAGGCAGCAACAGTGTACTCACATACATAAAATAAAAAAAAAAAATCTTTAAAAAAATTCAATCGCAGTCATAAGTGGATAAAAAAAAAATCAAAGCCAATATACTATACTATTGCTTAGAGATGATTTTAGACCTGCTTATGGAATTATTTCTTCACATATATAAACTTATCAGAGTCAAGGCAGATGCTTTGCTGGAATGCAGCTTGATATAATTAATGCTTTCTTGATCAAAAATTGCCAACTTCCCTGTCAGCTGCCCTGGCACATATGTTATTCTAGAAGATAGTTGTTGAAACATAAGATGAACACCCTTGCTGTGCACTAATATCAAGCTGTCTCATAAATGACATGGCCTGAGAAACCCGTAACAGTTCCTGATAAAGTGCAGGAACGTTTTGGTTAGCTGTGGGCCACTTCTGTGGAGCTTAGCACAGCAACCCTTTTTTGCACTGCACAATGCCAGGATCCTGCTGTTAAGCCAACAACCATCCTTTTGCCTGCCAGTCTCACATGTTATCATTTGTAAGCCTAGACTGCGGCTCTTCCCCGTTATCTATCTGCCTTCTACCTTCGGCGGTCACTCCTCCAATGCTGGGTTTTCCCAAAAAAGGTTTTCCAGCTGTTTTTTGTTGCTGTTTGCTTGCTTTTATCTGAAAGGATCTATATACTCAGGTTCCCCTTAAACAATCTTAGAGTCTGCTTTGAGAAAGCAGAAAATATCCAGCATCTAACAATTCACTAGGCAAAGAACCAATGTTATTATCTTCAGTGCAAAAACACCTGAAAAAAAAAAATAGCAACAATTCCATAGAGAGGAGGGGTTTAAGAAGGCATTTGGGATTTTCTTTCCAAGTTCCACATAACCAGACAGAAAATGAAGCCTAGCAGTCGCAGAAGAGAGGGAGAGAGAAGTAGGTGCTGTTCAGCCACTCTTCATAGCCACAAAGTAACCTCCAATAAATAAGTTTCATTCATACACCATAAATATTACATCATGACATTTTTTTTATTTTTGAAAATAATTCTCAGTGCATGGTTTTAGGAAATCTCTCTCTCTCTCTATGGATTTCCTAGATTTGGTGACTGCTATGTTTTCAGTACATTAGATACTAATGATAAGCCCATAAAGTCTAGTTTAAAGTAGATAACAGAGGGTAATTGTTCTGCAGAGACATCAGCTTGGAAGTATTAATACAGGTAAGTTGCACACCTTTGGGCCAGATGTGAAACTCACACCTGTAATCCTAGCACTCACAATGCTGGGGCAGGACTGCTGTGAGTTCAAGGCCAAAGTTGGAGACAAGAGTAAGTGCTGAGCCAGCTAGGCTACAAACAGAGTGAGAGACTGTCATAAAAAGATAAAAGTTTTACAATTCATGAACAATAAGTTAACATGGAACAAGGCTTAAACACCAAAACAAAAACCAACTCTTTAGGAGCCAGTAAGTTTCATATACGCTTCTTGAATGAATGCTGCCATGTTCTTCCCTGGGGCTGAATTCTGAAGAACATCCAAGTCCTTCAGAAGAGCATTCTGGTTTGGAATTAGTGTTAAAATTTCTTTCTGTGGGTAAGACAGCACAATTAGTTTTAGCATTTTATAATGAAAAATGTGAAACGTCTGTTATTTGGAGACATACTATAACTACTACCCAAAGTCACTAGTCATCAACCACTGGCTGTTCATTTTCTTTCCTTTTCTTTTTTTAGTATAAAATAGTTTATTCAGGGCATGGAGAGGGGAGTTAAGAGGGTAGTAGGGGCAGAGAAAAGCAGGGAGAGAGAGAAGAGAAGTAGAGGAGGAGGGGACCGCCATGAGCATGGTGGGGGGGTATTGAGGGGGGAATGGGGAGAGAATGGGGGCAGGAAGGGAGGAGCAAGAGAGCCCTTCACTTTCAAGTAAGTCTTTCCTGGTCCCCTTTCCTGCTCTGCTGGAGTACTCCAGATAATAAAAAAGAGCATTTATATGACAATATCAATGAGCTCTTTGGAAGAATTTACAAGAATATTGATTAATACCATACCACAATGCTAGTCTCTCAAGAGCTGTATAACTTTGTTAAAAGTCAAACACCAGAGAGGGATATACCTATAGTTATGACTATACAAATATGTAAAAGTATATAAAGGAGTATAAAATAAAATTTCTTATTTCTATAAATACTTTACAACAATGGTATATCTATGTAATATAATGTTATATAAACACTGATAAGAATGAATGTACATGAATGAACAGAAAAGATGTTCAAATTATATGCCAGTAAAGAAAAGTAATTTATCAAAAGTTTTATAACAGGATTAGTTTATTTAAAGAAATGGGATATGGTTTTTTTATATCACGCAGCGCCACGTGCGTGCGTGCGTGCGATGGAAATCGTATTGTGTGTGTGTGTGTGTGTGTGTGTGTGTGTGTGTGTGTGTGTATAATAGAGCCTGGCAATAGTCAGTATGGTAAATGGGTACTTACCTGAAGTATAGGTGCTTTAAGACTTTTCTGAGAAAGTTCTGGAAGAGCCAATACTTTATTGCTATCTATGTGAAATACCTAAATAGAAACAGAAAGCTAGGGTTTATTTCAAAAAGCTGATTTTGTTCACCTTGCAAAACTCAAGTTATCTTGGTACCATTTTAGCATTAAAAATTACAGTTAAAATACTAACAATATGGTTTTAATCCATTACCTCTTTCATCTCCTGTTCCTCTTCCTCTACTTCATTTGTTAGGATTTGAATTTTGGTCTTTAGGCTTTGAATATTCTCAGTCATTGACTCTGTGGTCTCTACTATTTTGTCTATTTCTTCCTAAGGCAAAAAGAAAAGTTAATATTTTAAAGTTTAAATGTATGATAAATGAAACCCTAGGAGATTGCGTATATATAATACCTCATATTTTAAAACACTCTGGAAGAAAATGTTAACTAGTTTTGCTTATCTTTCAAAAAGAAACCCTCTAGAAAGCTACGTGACCAATAGAGGAGATAACTCTGCCTGTCGATGCTTCTTCAAAACCTTACCACAGATGCTAATGAGCACTGGAGAGTCTGCAAAACCCTTTGTGTGAGCTGCACTACCCAGGGACCCCAGGCAACAGCATCTGTTAAATAACAGGTAATTTCAAGTGCCAGAAACAAATGAAAATATTTTTAATTTTAGTTTGGAACATTTGAATGCCTGCTGTTTTAATATGCCAAAAGAATGGAATGCTAGGCACTGGAATCAATATTAAAAAATTAATTAGTAAAATACTTAAAGAAATATGCTAACTTATAGAGGAAGACAAAATATACAAAATTTATGAAACAAATATCGGAATAATACAAATATGCTGATTGCAGGCCAAGTACACTGTAAATCAGCTCCTGGGTCATTAAAGCTGCACTCTTTTAAAGTGTATAACATTTCACTTGTAAATACTACAGTGCACAACTCTGAAGGACTTAACAAATATATTAGGATCAGTATACCACATTAGTTAAAATCCTAATAAAGTCTGTAATATTGAACATATTCACTTTTTGATTTCCTTGTACACAGGAACCACTTTACACCTTGAGTCAGGCTCCATGTTGGTTATGACTGGTTTATCTTTCTTTCAAGTACTTTTTTGTCCTATTCTTTATGTCACTGAAATTGCTAGGTAGAAGGAAGCAGGCTGTTTGTTTTTATGAACATTCCAGAGCTTGAATTCTTTGTAAACTGCACTCCATAGTGAAGTTAACCTGTTCTTTAGCACCACACTGTTATGAACTGGCTGCTGTATTCACAAAGTACAGATAAAGACAATTATAAAGTAAACCATGTATATCAGTTTGTTATTGCTAACCTAATAGATTAAAAGAAAAATGGCATGCAATAATTATCCTGAAGGGCAAAAGCCCAAAACGAAGATGGTGGCTTGGCTACGATCCCTCTAAATTATGTGGGGGGACTTTTGGTTTTCATGTCCCCTCTGTTTTGTAGAGGGTTTTTTCTTCCTGGATGTTTGCTTTTTTCCCCCTGCTGCATGTAAATTTCTTTGCTTCCAATAAAGGCCTTTCTCTAACTGATAATTTGTTGTGTTCAAGATTTCACTGCTGCTACTTATTGAGCTTGCTTGAATTAATTGATTAATTAATTTCTTTTCAGGACAGGGTTTTTCTGTGTAGTCCCGGAAGTCGCTCTGTAGGGCAGTCTGGCCTTGAATTCAAGAGATCTGCCTGCTTCTGTGCCAGGATTAATGGTCTATGCAACCATAGCCAGTTACTCCCTGCTTTTAAATTCTTATCTGGCAGAGAAAATAAACCCTATCTAGACTCCAGATGGTATAATTTTGGGGGCCTTCATCTCAGAATTTTTTCTGAGGATCACTGAATTATTAAGAGCCTACCTTCTCTATTAGCACAGCCTAAAGAAACATGCTATCTATCACCAATTAGATAGCTTATGCTCAGAATCTCTGCAGTTTCTTAAGTTTTATTGTGGCCACTTAGATCGCTCCCCTTCTTGGGCACTCTGACTGCTCCTCTCTCCTCATAGCCCATTTTGACAGTCCAAGGAAGCTAGAGTGGTAGACACTCTACCCCCTAGACCCCCAGTAGCACTTAGGGTAGTCTCTTAAAGGGGGAAATGAGGAGCTAGGAGTTAGACTGCCTGGTACACAGACAGATAGGGAAGTAGAGATTGTGGTTAGATAATAAAGGCAGCAAATTTCAAGATGTCTGGCTTCTTCCTCACACTCCTAACCTGAAGCAAAACACTAGCAGCTTAAAACAGAGGCTTTGTGCCACTCCCCATGGACTGGCTTAACCAGTTCAAGTCTGGAAGAGGACAACAGTTTGAGGGTCAGTCGCTGTCCTGCTTTTCCTCAAACTAACCATTAAATTAGGCTTGGAAGAGCTTTCTGAGACTTGAAGACTCAGCTTCTGAGCTCCCCTGCTCTGTGGAGGGTCTTCTTCTCTGTGTTCTGCTGCATCTCCAAGAAATGTGTCTTCGATTGCTGAGAAAAAAGGATTACATGGGAACCCTAGGTATGAAGGCATCCGCTTCTAATCACAAATAAAGACAGGAGCAGGAAGATCAGGGTTTTGAGGACAGCCTTGGCTCTAGGAAACCTTTCAAAAAGAGACAGAAAACTATAGGGGAGAGAGCTTCCTTGAGAATTAAGACTCTGATGTATGACAGCTTAACATTCATTCACTTTAATCAGTTTGTTTATGGCTCAGCTGGATAAAGTAACATTTTATTTCAAGTCAGATAAAGTTTAGACTCTTCAGACCTTGGTCGGGATTAGAGATGTAACTGTGGTGTGTTTGGACACAAAGTCCTCAATACCCATGAGCGATAGAGATAATAACAATCAAACGATGGTTAGATGGTTATAACCTTCCATAACACTATGGAAATAATGTGGAATACTATAGCCCTCCCTGATAAGAGTTGGTAATTACAAATATTAAAAAGTCAACTAGAATAGAGGAAAAGATTGGGGTTGCCCATGCCTAGGAGTATTTGGCCAACATAAAATAAACTAAATTCTATTTTTTTAATAGACTTTTTGGTCTTATTATGGTTTTTTGCTAATTTATTTTGATTTCCAGTTTTTCGGTTTTTTTTTAACTGAGTCAAAATTTTTATTATTCGTTACTTGCAATTGAAGTACTCCTTGATGACATCCTTGGCCTAGGATTTTTTACCATAGTCCTTAACTATACAACTGCCACCAACCACTTTCTGGGGCTTTCTCTCTCCACTGATTTGACAGAGGCCTACCCATTCCCCTAGTTTGTCATCAACCTTAACCACGTTGGTTTGGTGCTTAGTAGAAAGCTCGATATACACAGGTTCATCACAGCTCGGTGCAAGCACACAGACATGGGCATAGCGCTTTGGCAGGTTTGCATATGCCATGTGCTAGGCCATTCTGGATGAGGGTGGTCTTTAGCATCTCTTGGAGAGCAGTGGTGCGTCCATTACAGCAGGTGTGCCTTCCTCAGCTATGGCTGTGGAATATGAGTAACACCGAATGGTGAATGCACCCGAGGCTCTTCCTCTGTGTACTAGACAGAGGCAAGAGAAAAGTGGTTGTCGTTTTTTCTTTTTTGTTTTGTTTTAAAGAGAGAGATACAGATAGAATATAAAGGTGAGTAAAGGTAGAAAAGTAGGAAAGGAAGGAAGGTCTGGGAGAAATAGTGAGGTGAAGGACATGAAGGACATGATCAGAACACATGAAAAAATTTTTCAAAAAAGATTTTTATAAGAATGGGACCATGGGTAAATCATAAACACTTCAAATTTAGAGGCTCATGTTCAAGTGACAGCTTTGCTTTTATTATAAAACATACAAAAATCAACAAAAAACCCTGATCCAAAATTTGAGCCCACTAATGCTATGAAGCTTACAGTTCTCCTGCCCCCCTTGGCCGGCTCTCCAAGCTTACAATCTCCTGCCCCCCTTGTCCGGCTCTCCAGTTCCAGGCCTTAGACTGGCATACCTGCAGTGAAGCCAGGCTCTCCTCATTCGCCCTTTCCTGTTCCCTTTCCATTTTCAGCAGCTTTGACATATCTCTTAAATAGTTGAGCTTTCCTGGGGGGACTTTCAGTGTTGCACACTGTTGCAGAAATCTTAAAAATAGAATACAGGTTTATTTTGTGAGGAATAACTTTTTTTAAAGTTTCATCTTTTCACACTTGAAAGGGTTACAACATTCATTTTTTATTTTCCCCCCCACAATAGCTAATGCATTCTTTCCCAAAAACATTCCTGATAAAACAACAACTACCTTTTTAATACATTGACAATTACCTCAAGTTATGGAATGTTAAGGCTACTTTACTTGAACACTTTTTAGTTTATACATTTTATAATATACTTTAAAATCAGAATTTCCTATTATTATTTAAATACACTTTCTATACTACTATAGCATGTGAGTCTGTCCATTTAGTATCGAATATGGGATAAAAGAAAGAACTCTAGAAGTTTTGAGCCTGACCCTAAACCCCACCTTTCACGCTAAAGGACACAACCAATAAAGGTTAATCTAAATGTTTTCAAAGATCATTTAGTTTTAAAGCTAAGGCAGATAAGATGTCTACAAGCTTTACTGTAGAGTAGTATGACACAAATTCTATCTTATATCCTAATTAAAGTCTTATCTGTGTGAGTCCCCACTTCCAGCAGACAGCAAAATAATGTTCTCAAACTCGATTCTTCAAATTTATGAGAAAGAAATAAAGAATAAAATCATTTGCCTCAGTAAGTGTAGTTTTTCTAAAAATTCTACTGTAAGGTGAATACCCTTCCAAAGCTAAAATACAAAAAGATCCAAGATTTCAACCACTTTTGGTGCCAAACTGATGGAAACTTCCCTATCTAATGGAATTTCACAAACTAGTGGAAAATTCACTCTATCAAAAGACACTGATTTATGAAAAAAAAAAAAGTGTAAAAAGCACTCTATAAGGGACTGGTAAAATGTTTCAGTGGCTAAAGACCCTAGATCCTTAGCATGAATGCCTGATGACCTGCTTTCAACACATGGGACACAAGGTAGGAGAAGAGAACCAATTCCTCAACATTGTGTTTTATCTCTAATGCATGCCATTGCCTATGTGCGTGTGAGCCTGCACATACACAAATAAAGATGAAGTTTTATAGAAAAATTGCATATAACTAATTCAAGAGAACTGACAAGATAAATAAATGAAGTTTGTGTTCAGATTTGGTATCTCTAGAACTCACTGTTATTTATATATAAATATCTCCAAGTCTCAGAGTAACTCCAAACCTAAAACACTTCTAGTCTAAAGTATTTCAGAGAACAAATAAATGTACTTAAGATTTGAAAACTGGGCTGGAGAGATGGCTCAGTGGTTAAGAGCACTGGCCACTGTTTTAGAGGTTCTGAGTCAATTCCCAGTAGCCATAGGTAGGGTAGCTTGCAGCCATCTATAATGTTATCTGATGCCCTCTTTTGGGTTACAGGTTCTATATGCAGATAGATTACTTATACATAAAAATAAAAAAATAAACATGAAAAACATAAGAAAAATGGTTTGAAAGCAGCAACTTAAGAGTGAAACCCAGATCTTTCTTTTAGGAACCATGCTCAAAAGCTAAATCTTTCTGTAGGAAAACATTGGTGGCACAAACCTTACAGTTAGTCAGTCTTGCTAAACTGTTAGGACCTACAAAGTCATTAGTGGACTACAATGAGCATCCTTTGTAAAAACTCCAAGCAGCATACATTTTAGTTTTCAATTAACATAAACACTATGATCTTTCTATTTCATTAAACCACTTATGTGTAAGGTTCAATTTACTGTTCCAAATGTTCTAAGTGTTTGAAGTTGGTGTTATGTTTTCAAGAATCTGAAAAACTTAAAGTTTAAAAAAGTATACCCTAAAGACAGTTACTCTATCAACTACACAGTCACTATTTCTCCCTGGCTCCTATGTCCTATGGGCAGTTTTCTTTAGAAATTAAGAGCTAACAGCTTGGTCTGCCTGGCAACACCTTCTGTTTGCTCATGGGGATGGGAACAGGACTTAGTTCATTCCAACAATGCAGTACAATCATCACAAGTATAGGAACATTTTCTCAGCCAGGCCTCAGTCAGAGACCATGGGTTCAAGCTAGACATCAACAACAGAAACAACAGAACGCCTACAAACTCATGGAAACAGAACAACCCTCTACTCAATGATCACTGGGTCAGGGAAGAAATAAGGAATATAAAGCTTTCTAGAATTCAATGAAAATGAAGGTACAAGATATCCAAACTTATGGGACACAATGAAAGACATGCTAAGTGTAGAACACTAAGTGCCTTCACAAAAAAAAGAAAATTGGAGGGTTCTCATCCTATCGAGTTAACAGAACACCTAAAGCTCTAGAAAAAAAAGAAGCAAACACACCCAAGAGGAGCAGAAGGGCAGGTAATCGAACTCAGGGCTGAAATCAATAAATTAGAAACAAAGAGAACAATACAAAGAATCAACTAAACCAAGAGCTGGTTGAGAAAAATCAACAAGACAGATAAAACTTGTTGCTTGTGTAAATAATTGAGCAATAGAATATATGACCTTGAGTGGGCAAGACAGAACCTCAGTGAGAAAACACCCCCACCAGATTGGCCTGTGGTGTGTTTTCTTGACTGACAATTGAAGTAGGAGTGCCCAGGGCATTGTGGGTAGTACCACCGCTGGGCTGGTGGTCTTGGGTTCTGTAAGAAAGCAGACTGAGCATGCCACAAGGAGGAAACCAATAAGCAGTGTTCCTCCCTGGCTTCCACTCTAGTTTCAGCCTCCAGGTTTCTACTCTGGCTTTCCTCAGTGATCAACTATGAGTTGTAAGGTGAAATAAATCATTTCCTTCCCAAGTTGCTTTTGGTCTTGGTGTTTTACCAAAACAAAAGAAAATGTAATCAAGACAGAAGTGAAGGAAAATAATTGGGTAAACCACAGCAAAGGAGCGTCGTAACCTCTGACTTTAAGTTGTTAAAATGTAAAGAAGTTAACGTTATCAAGTATTTTTTAAATACTGACACAGAACACTAAAATAGTGGCAATAAAAATTATACGAGGACCATACTCTTTTGTATACATTCTCTGAAACCTACTATGTAATTCTAAGCATCATTTCCTTTACAAAGTAATGAAAAGCATATACTGTAGAAATCTACTTTAGAACATATGCAGATATCACTTCTGTGGGTTACCTTTTCTTCAACTGGTCGAGATGATACTGAATTTGTTCTTTTCTTTTAATGTTTTTGTTTAAAATTCCACTGGGGAACAAAAAGATTGAATAAATATTACTTTGAAACATAAAACAAACTGTATTTCAAAAAATTTCAAGTGTTCATCCTCACTAGCTAATCAGAATTATTTACTTTCTCCTTTATACTAGATGATCATTTGTTATTATTATTACTATTATTTATTTTTACATACCTCCCAATCTCTTCTTATCACCTGCTCACTCCAATCCACTCCTGTTTCTCTTCAGAGAAAAGTAGCCCTATCATAGATGGTAATCAGCTATGGCATATCAATTTGCAGTAACACTAGGCACCTCTTTATCTATTAAAGGTGGACAAGGTGACTCAGTAAGAGGAACAGAGTCAGAGATAGCCCTTTCCTACTGTTAGGAGTCACAGAAGAGCAAACTACACAACTGTAACATAACGTGTACAGGGCCTAGGTCAGGCCCATTCAGGCTCCCTGGTTGGCAGTTCAGTGTCAGGGGGCCACTATGAGCCCAGTTTAGTTGATTCTGTGGGTTTACTAGATGCATTTTTAAACAACATAACTTACCTTTAATTGAAATTCTTAATATTAAAATTTTTAGTATTGTATTTAGTATTGTATATCTATGGTTTTATTGTTCCTTGTATATATTAAAGCAAAATAGTGGGTTTCATTCACACACAAACACTCACACACTACATGGTAATCATATCACATTTTTCTTCTTTACCCACAATACACTTTAAGCAGAACAAGGCAATTTCTTTGAATCACATTGCATCATAAGAATTAATATATCCAACTTCTCTGGTGCAGTTGAATTCTATCAATTCTATCAGGGTGGAGTTCTCTGTTTCTATTTTATATAACATGGTAGTTTTCACGGAAAAGTATTAATCATGAACATAACTTCTGAAGAATCGATAATAGAACAATTTAAAAGTTTTAGAGACTGCAACCCACACATGTTTGATTTTTACTTCACCGACAGAATCCAAGTTTCTACAATTAAGAAAAATCTTTTTTTTTTTTTTTTTTTTTTTTTTTTTATTGGTGAGGGTAATGCATACTGATCACAAATCAATGAATGTCTTTTCTGAAACTGAAGAATCTTCTATTGCCTTAAAATACTATCATGGTATGCCAATCATGAGTCAATGAATATCTTTTCTGGAATTGAAGAATATACCGCCTTAAAAGGCCGTCACGGTTTAAATTTGATATGTCTGCCATTGGCATATGTGTGGAATATATAGTCTTCAGCTCATGGAAATTCTAGGACGTAGTGACGGCTGAACAATACACAGGGCACTGGGGTATGCTTTTAAGTGACACCGGGCCCCTGCTGCCGGTCTTCTGCTTTGTTTCCTGAAGGGCATTGCTCCCACTGCCATCATGTTCTGCCTCCCAAGGGCTCAGAATCACTGCCGCTAAGGACTATGGATCAAAGGTGCTGAACCCGTAAGACTCAGCAATCTCTCTGCTGCTTAGGATGTTTATGTTAGGCGTGCTGTCACCTCCATGAAGAAAGAATATGCAGGGATACTCAGATGTGCAGTGATAGCAGACAAATGTAAACACCCAAGAGTCAAGAGCTAGAAAAAAAAATATTTAAACTCACAGAATTGCTGAGTCCATCATACTTTGCAAATACTCTTCAGTATTCTTTGGAAGAGGTTGCCAGGTTGTTCTCTTCTTGGATGATATTTTCACCCGTTTTAGATGAACACATTTTGTTTGTTCTGTTACTGGTAATACAAGAGAGTCTAATCAATCTAGAAGTTTTGCAGTTTCATTTAAAAATAATTTTAACAAAGAATAGTACTGGCATTATGAAGCTAAGACATTCTACTCTTTAATCCACGTCTTACTGCAGGTATAACATGTCAGTTACTGAAGATGCATTTGCTATTGGGACAATACCCGGTATACTACCAACTGACACTGTAATACAAAGATTTTTCAGTAAAGGATCAAGTTATTATTATTAAAACTTGCTTCTGAAAAATGACTTGATTTCTTAAGAATTTCAGTAAAAATACTGGAAAACTATTTCTATCAAACATTAGAAAAGAGAATAGGCAAGAAATAGACACTGACTGATATTACAGATAAGTAACTCATAGTGGAAAACAATGATTTATTTTCTAGTTCTTATCAATATAGCAGGTAAACCTCAAGAGTGTTTGCTAGAAGAACTACATAATGAACTGTTCTACTTACAAGGGATAAGCAATAATATACAGTATTGGCTTCACAAAGATTAGGTAAAGACAAAGGGGATGCTACGCAAATTCCAGGAGTGCAGAAATTACACAGTAAAAGCATGGTACTGCAGGAAAAAGAAAATCAGAACACTATCTGCACTGATTCTTCTTACAAAGAATTGATGTTTAAGAAAATGGCATTTCGAATTAATTACCTTAGAAATACTTAAGCCTGTGATTACAAACTCCCTGTACAGTATTAGTAGAACTAAAAGCACAGGTGTCTTGGAGAGGAAGAAGTAGGTTTGTCTTTATATCAAAGATGAGTAACTCATAGTGGGGGATAATAATTTGTCTCCTAGTTCCTTGCAATGTGACAGGCAAACCTCTATATATTTGCTATTAGAACTAAATACTGTGGATGTGGTTTCTTATGACTACCTTTTACTATTTCTGAACTCATAATCAAGATGCTGAAACATTTTTCATGAAAGCCAGTAGAAGACTCTTTAAACAAGATACAGAACAATACCTTTAGAGGACAGATGTCCTGCATGACTTCTGTTTCTTTTCGCTCTGTTTCCAACCTAGAGACATACAAACAACACATAAAAAGATGGTTTTATAACACATATTCCATGTATATAAATACTGTATCCTCCAGAAGGCAGAAAAAAGTATAGTATAGGTAATAAAGAATGCACTAAAATATGTGACATAAATTACAATTTGTAGTACAACTGACTTTTAGCCCTTTGAAGGGAGTAGATATTTCTAACCCAAGAGATCTGAGAGATAAGATTTGATACTTGAATACCCCATTCTCTGGTGAATCCACTTCCTCATCTTCTTTATCAGCTCTTTGTTTTACATTTCTTTTCATCCGTTGAGATTTTTTCTTAGAAGCATTTGCTTTACCAGACATTTTGATCTAAACAGTACAGTCACAATGATACATAGTCTGCAAAGGTGGGAAAAAAACAGAGATAAAGGCTCGCATAATGTTTTTCTCTTTTTGAAAAGAGTACATTAAAAAAAACACTTTCGTTTATTCTTCTTTCATACAATACATCCTGGCCAGTTTCCTCTCCTATTCCTCACGACACGGGCTCTCTCCTCTTTTCCCCAACCACTGCTTCTCCATTTCCCTTCAGAAAAGAACAGGTCTCCCAGTAATATCAACCAAACATGGTATAATAGGCACAAACCTTCATATCAATGGCTGGACGATGCAACCCCGTAAGAGGAAAAGGGTCTTCTAAGAGTGGACAAAAGAGCAGG
The DNA here is from genome assembly GCF_011064425.1 of Rattus rattus. NCBI lineage: Eukaryota > Metazoa > Chordata > Mammalia > Rodentia > Muridae > Rattus > Rattus rattus. The sequence continues at coordinate 94,946,900 of NC_046157.1, read as the reverse complement.
AGATACCCCCACTTCCACCTTTCGGAGTCTCCCCAAAACACCAAGCTAAGTAACAATTATATATTATATATATATATATATATATATATGTACACATTATTATATATATATGCCCTACTGCAGACCTATGAAGGCTGTGGTTGCTACTGCAGTCCCTGGAGTCCCTACAAGCACTGCTGCATTGATTTCTGTGGTGCCTTGCACACTCCGGCTCTTTCCTCCCCTCTCCAGAGGCTTCCTCAAGCTCCACCTAATGTTTGCTGTGAGTCTCTTCATCTGCTTCCAACAACTGCCAGAGGAAGCTAAAAGAAACTACATATTAAGAGTTCTAAACTATGTCTTCAGAATTTGGGAAAAGCACCTTATGTTTTAATACATTTAATCATGTTAAAAAAAAGTAACTTTGGGACTAGTTCCACTGTTTAAAAATCATAAAATTCCCAGAGCTGAATAAATCTAGCTTGCCATGTATGTCTGAAATTTCAGCATTCAACAGCAGAGTCAGGAAGACTGTAAGTCAAAGGCCATCGCCAGTTACAGAGTGGTTTGAGGTAAGCCTTTGACAAGACAAATAAAATTCTGTCTCAAAATCAAATGATCAAGCAAACAAACACAAACCTTTGGCTCTCGTTAGTAAAAAACAAAACAAAACAAAACAAAATCATTTAATTTCATTGCTTAAAATGGCTATCATTTGCATAGTTTCAGAAAAATCATTTAAAGATGCTTTTGATTTTTTTTTAATACTCCCACATAACAATATTATCTCTATTTCTAAATTCAAGAAAATATAAAGCAATGTCAGGTCAGAGAACATTCAAGTAATAGGTTTAATCTATGGCAAAGTAATTTAATCTACGGCAAAGGTGAGAGGAGTTACGGTTTAGGCTTTTCTATCATTCCACAACGTGAAAGTCTGTCCCTCATAAGGAGGTAGGCAGTACCTCCATCAAGACTATGTGAATTGTAATAAGGCTACACAAGGAAGCTGATTCCTCAGTGTTCTTGTGAATTACAAAGCAGACATGAGAATGGCGACAGAGCTATCTTCGGTAACATTTAGAGTAACTTTCCTCTAGTAGATTTTTATAACCAAACTCATTTCTGATAAAAAGAAAACAAGGATGAGTTATGCATTCCTGCATTTTATAATGAGTAAAAGATTATAAATTGGACAGTGAAAAAAGTATATATTCACATATATACGTTATAAGTCTTAGCATGTATCTACTAAATTTACAACCATTCTCTTTCTAAATTCTAAATCTAAGTGCTTTGCCTTTATGTAGGTCTTTGAACCAAAAGCATGCCTGGCAGTTATAGAGGCCTGAGAATACAGGTTCTCTGGGAATTGTCAGAGATGACTATGCTGTGTGTGTGCTAGGATTGAGCCTGGACCCTTTAAAGAGTAGTCAGTGCTGAACCCCTGAAAAAAATTAAAACCAACCAAGCAATCAAACAAAAAAAACAAAAACAAAAACAAAAACAAAAAAACCAAAACAAACAAACAAAAAAACTCAAAACCTTAAAGTCTCCTCTCATTTGCTTAAGATTAAAAGAAATCATGGTATCAGGCACAAATCAGGTACAAGCCTAAGTCGGACGGCGTGACAGTTCAAAAGACAATTAATTGATTAGTTTTGCTTTATGAACCTGGTTTTGTTTAGACTTGAATCTTTATGGGAGGAGTGGGAAAAGGCGCCCTGCTACTGTTTGCTTGTTGTTTTCTTTGCCGGTTTACTGGAACTAGTTAAAGTCAACTTATCTCAACTTAAGCTGTTTATCTGCGAAGCACTAACGAGAACGAACTTTGGCTACACAGTCGGTAGCTCCAGGATGAGGTACAGAGCTGCAGGAATGAGGACCGAGAGGGTTAGCGGGGATAGAGACGGAGGATGAATATTTTTATTCCTCCCTGGAGTTATCTCGAACCGCTGCCCTAGATGATAGACCTACTCAGACATTAGATATTACCCCTTAAAAAAATACAAAACAACGGAGTTTACCACAAAGTCGTGAAGCTCAAAATTAATCCGCTCTGGATCTGTCAGCCGCTTAAGCACTTCTTCGATTTTTCTGTTTCTTCATCGACTCAAAAAGCGCGCGTCTGGTTTACTCCGCCCAAAAAACAGGAAAAGAGAGACAACGTCAAGGACCTGGGAACCGGAAGTGTCAATGAAGAAAGCCGACACACTGGTAGAAAAAGGCTGGCCTGAGGGCGTATGTCTTATACGTCATCAGACGCGCGCCCGCAACGGCGGGATTGGATTGGCTGAGCCGAGGGCGGAGTTGGCTACGCCCCCTGACTTGACTGGCTCCGGAGCTCCAGCGGCGAGCGCCAGTGGCTCTAGGGCATTGGGGTTCGATCTGCGCGGTCGACCCCCAACACTGTGAGTAAGCCCGTTCGCTCTGGAGCACGTCAGGCTTGCAAGTCTCTCCCCCTATTGAGTTCATCCTTCTTTCTGCTCCACCTCTCTGTCTTGCTATCTTTTCCTTCTTCCTTCTTCAGCGTATTTCTGTGAGAGGAAGCCGCCTGCTTGCTCCTGAAGAAGCGTAGATTTTCATTTGGACTGACTGGCTTCTCGTTTCCCGCTAGGCTGTTGGAATTCGGAGGTCACTGCTGTAAAGTGCTTTTCAACAGCGCGGTAGCCTTGTCGCTGTTCTTCCCTGGTTTCCCAAACACGATCAGGGCGGAGGTCACTTGTATAGTTAGAGGTGCATGGGACTCAAGTGGTTTCTAAGGTGTTTTTGCTAGAGGTAATGGGACAAAAAAAAAGCTAAGTGACACAAGGAAGAATTGAAAAGAGAAAGGCGGGTCTAATTAGATAAAAAAAAAAAACAAAAAACCTAACTTCTCTGTTTTGCCATTGAGAGCGTGACACATGAGTGTAATTACCACTTGCTGATTTTTTTCCAACATAGTTGTGTTTAATGTAAACATAGTTTTGTGTTTAATTATTTCTTTAGTCCAGTCGTTGTCAACCTTCCTAATGCCAAGACCCTTCAATACAGTGGTGACAGTTATTCTTTTGCTACTTCGTAACTGTAATTTTGCTACTTTTTATGAATCGTAATGTGAATATTTTTGAAGACAGAGTTTGCCAAAGAATCATGACCCACAGGTTGAGAATCATTGCTTTGGGCTAGTAGTCCTTTATGCTAATAATTTTCCTGCTTTGTGTTGTCCTATGTATATTGAACAGTGAGAGTGGCTAACTCTTCTGGAGTGTTACTATAACTTTTAAATTAATTACAAGATACTTAGAGAAAGTGCATGCAAAGGTAATTACACAGAGTACTAGTTTCCATAAACAAGGTACATCATGTAATTTATCTCCATATCACATAGTCACCATAAAGGCTTCCTCTTTATCTTTTATGTACTAACTGTCCTAAATGAATACTCCTGTAAGTTCCAATATGAAATATAATAGTTCCGTTAAATTCTGCCGTTTGTCTATAATGTAGCACACCTATTCTAACTGTAGATGTTTATTATGTTTGTTTTTCTGAGGCAGATAAAACAGCAGAGAATTTCTATTCTATCTTTCACTATAGAAACTCCCAAGGTGGATCTTATCCAGTTTAAGGGCATAGCATTTTGTAAGCTTTGCAAGTTTACACTGTAAAGAAGTTAAAAATTATCCTCATCAGTGATTTATGCTTCTTGTTTTGTGACTCATAATAAGTATTTGGCAGTTTTCCAGGCTTCACTAAATTGATAGGTTGGAAGTGATATGAAAAATAGAATTTTAAATTCATACTGCCCAATTAGTGTAAAGCACCTGGCGAGACAACTATGTTAAAGAGATCTGTGTCTGATTTTCTTCTTTAAAACTGTAGGCTCTACATGTTGAGGCTGTGTGATACTCAAGTATCAAGTAAATTGGGGCAATTTGCTGCTTTTCTGTGTGGGTAAATGGCAAATGCAGTGAACTATGAGCTTTCTAGGATTTCTTGTACATAAAATGTATAAATGGCCAAGTCAGATATAAATTTGACAGCTATACAGAGACCAGGTCATAGATCCCGTGGATGCCTGCTAGTCTTATCTACTGTATTTTCTCCACATACCAATATAGTGTCTACTATAAGCTGATAATCTGTAAATGGGTTTTGAATGCAGATTAATTGAAATATTATGTTACAATCTACCACATAATGTAACCTTTCAGAAATTTTGAGGAACGTATGATATGGTCAGATTTGCATTTTATAAGTATAGAACAGGTTGGAGGGGGCTAAAACTGGTCAGTAAAACCAACCATGAGACTGTGAAGAAAGAAGACTAGCTGGAAGAACAAGAGTGTTATATCAGGTGCAAGACCAGGAAAGGGAAGAAAGATGTAACAGGACCAATATTCCTTCCTTTTTTCCCCCCTACTCACTGAAAGCTCTCAATTTTCTTCACACTTCTAAATGAATGTATATTGTTTTCTTAATTTTCCTAGGTTCGTTCTCATTTTTGTTTGGGAGTATTCATGCTTCACCATGTTGAGAGCTAAGAATCAGCTTTTTTTGTTATCGCCCCATTACCTGAAGCAGCTAAAAGATGCATCATCCTACAGATGGAAACGGCTCCTACATCAGCAGCAACCCCTTCACCCGGAATGGGCTGTCCTGGCCAAAAAGCAGCTGAAAGGCAAAAACCCAGAGGACCTAATATGGCACACCCCAGAAGGGATCTCTATAAAGCCCTTATATTCCAGGGCTGATACTATGGACTTACCTGAAGAACTGCCGGGAGTGAAGCCATTCACACGTGGACCATATCCCACCATGTATACCTATAGACCCTGGACCATCCGTCAGTATGCGGGCTTTAGTACTGTGGAGGAAAGCAATAAATTCTATAAGGACAATATTAAGGGTAAGACTTTAATATGAGACATGGTGCTCAGGACAACATAAGACACGAATTCATTTCTGTAAATAGGACATTCATCTTGTGCTTAATTTTCTGTGAAGCAAACGGATGCTTTTCAACTCCGTGTTCAAAGAGATAGGAATCAAAAGTAAAACGTGCAAAACAGTTGGAGAGAAATTACACTTCTACATGCATGGTAGAAAAGAAACAAGATTATGACGCATGTAGCAAGATGCAGTTTGCCTCTGGAAAGCGTTTAATTAGTTTTTGTGTAATAGGAGTTGGGAGGAGAGCTTAAATGATGCCAAGCATAGTCCTAGGCTATAAGGTGATAACCGTATGCACAGTGACATCTGTCTTTCATTAGAAAGTCATAGCTACGGAGGGTTTCCATTCTAATGTATGGGAAAATCTTCCTGTTTGAATGGTAAGCTTTAGAATTTCTAAGCTTATGCTGCGTGCGGAGAGCTCGGGTTTATTTTTAACGTAGACAATTGTAGTTGTTTGAAAACTGCACAGGGATTGCAGGTTTAGCTGAGTGGCAGTGCACTTGCCTAGCGTGTGGAAGGTCCGGCATTTCATTCCTACTTCACTTCTGAGTGTGATGAGAATGATCTCATCGTTCTAAATTTCTATTTCAACAATACTTGAGTGGCTCTGCATTATTCAGTGACCACAGGAAAGAATAACTATAGAGGAACAAAAGCATATGCATGCTAAGTTGTATTGAGTATATGGGGTCAGCTAGAGGTTTTTGTGAATTTGGAAAATATCTCAATAAAAAACTTAGTAAAAACATCTACAAAAAGTATCTGATGCATGAGCTCAAGCAGCAAATCCTCGTGCAGGTCTGAGATGAGTGGTTCTCTGCTGTTTTTATTATTTCCATGAATCTAGCAGCTCACTTTGTGTGTCCCAGCCTCCGGGAAAGGGCTGATTCCCAGGAGGTCAGATGTTTTTCAAATTTGTCTCACATGAGCACGGACATGTAATAACAGTGTACTGTGATGAGGGACATCTGCTTGCACTCCCTCCTATATGAGACTCTAACGTATGCAATGTTTTTCTTTATGTCCTTAGCTGGTCAGCAGGGGTTGTCTGTTGCCTTCGACCTGGCAACCCATCGTGGTTACGATTCAGACAATCCCCGAGTTCGTGGCGATGTCGGAATGGCAGGAGTTGCTATCGACACTGTAGAAGACACCAAAATCCTATTTGATGGTATTCCTTTAGAAAAAATGTCTGTTTCCATGACCATGAATGGAGCCGTCATCCCAGTCCTGGCAACATTTATAGTAACTGGGGAGGAGCAAGGTGTACCGAAGGAGAAGCTCACCGGCACAATTCAGAATGACATCCTAAAGGAGTTCATGGTCAGAAATACTTATATTTTCCCCCCAGAGCCATCCATGAAGATTATCGCTGACATTTTCCAATACACAGCACAGGTACGATGGCCTCCCACAGATCTTGCTGTAGTCATTTGTAGGGATTTTCACAGAGTGCTACAAGTTACCTCAAATTTCATAACGGAGTAAGTTATATTGTCAGGCTGCTGTCTTGTCATAACCTATATTTTACTGACTGTTTTTTTCATTGGTTCTTAGTTGTCTGATAATTGTTCGCGTCAGGGAACTTTAACTACCTTAGTCCTCTGTCCCCTTCAGAGTTCAGATGGAGTGAAGATACATACTGGTGTCGAGACAAATGGGCATCACAATGTCAGCTTTCATTCTTCTACAAAGTGGCTTGGAACAGACCACTTATGTGTCTGCCACCTCAATGACATACTTCACCCAAGTTAGGCCCAGATTAGCGGGGGATGAAGGCTCCCTGGGCTGCTGTAGAGGCAGCATCTCCTCTACATTTGACTTCAGGCCATGTATGTTTTCTGAGGGGCTCACAGTTCACTCCTAGCTAGTGAGGCTTTACTCCTTGTATCCCTTAAATCTGCTTAATGCTAAAGACACAGTCCGTTCTGCATCAAAGCTTCTTTTTAACCTATTCACACTGTGTTTCTAGTTAGATCAGAAATCCTGCAAGCATTTTCTGCATGCCTCATTTGATGCTTAGCCTTTGTACATTGCCAAGTATGTTCATGTTTTACATCTGCCCAGTTGAATTGTACTAGATAGAATTGTATATGTATACTCACGTTCTATAGAGCTGTGTATTTGTATCACATTCTGAGTTTATAAGATATATGTAAAGATTGTGAGTAGTGATGTGTAGCAAGCGTATAAATTGCAGGAGCTTAAGCTGAATAGGAATCACTTCTGTTTGATCTAAGAGAGTTAGGAGGAGGACTATGAGGGGTTTGCGTCTGCAGAGCTCCATAGTAATTGGAACTCCAGGTTCCTTTTTTCTTGTTTCTCTTTTGTTGTTAGGTGTATCAGTTATGGTTAAGGAAGGAAGAAGGGGTGGATGGCCAGATGTGCGAGAGGTAGAGGGATCTTACAGAGGAATGTAGCCAAGTCCTCCTTCTATCTCTGTGGACACAGTAGTAAGAATAGACTGGAGTGTAGGACTTGGTACCGTGGAACTCTAACCATAGGACTTTGTGTGAGAGGAAGAAGCTGGAGACAGGTGACTGAAGTGCATAGCATCACCCTAAGCTTCTATATCCTGGTGTACTTTACCTTGTAAAAGAGCCTAATGTTATCCAAAAGTTGAGAATTGCTTTACGTAGTCCTTCCTGTAAGTGACAACATCCCAATTTCAGATGCTGATCAACTGATGCCTTTTGAAGTACTTTATAAACTGATAAGTATATTTTATGGGAAATTATACATATTATAATATTTCTGTGTTAACCACTTACAAGTGTACAGTGGCATGAGGTGTATTTCCACTCGTATGCAACCATTATCAACATCTGCTTTTACTCATAGTTTTGTAGAACTAAAGCTATCTATTCAACAGAAAACCCCATTCTGCCCCCTTTCCTACTTTGGTATTCCACCATTGCATTGCTATAAACATTAGCGAATTTGAATACTGCACGTTGCTAAATGAGTAGGATCATTCAGTATTTCCCAGTGTTTGTCCATTTTATACCATACCAGAATTTCCTTCCTTTTAACGGTTGAAAAATATCCTATTATACTTTTTTCTTATTTTAAAGGACTATCAGTACACTCCTCTGCACAGCAAAGCACCTGCTCCTAGATTTTGTGTGTTAGCTCCAAATATACAGTCATTTTTTTCAATTCCATGTAATTCTATCGCCTTTCGGTTTTGCTATAGTTCGTTTTCAAAGGGCTTTTGGGTTACAAGTAGAATATAAAAAAAAGAACTACATATATTGTATGAATGTATATTTGCATATATGCAAGGTATATATAAATGTGGTATATTTATTTTATACCATACATAAACAATGGCGACTAATCTTTTTAACTGCTTAGTCTCTGCTGGGAAATCTTTGATTTTTTTTTAAGCTTGCATTTTGTCCTGTTTTACTTCCTGTTTTGTTCACAGGGTACTTGTTCATATTTGATACCTAAATTCAAATGAGAAAATAGTCTACGTAATAATCTAAGTAATAATGTATCTTCAACTTATCAGGTAAAATTAAAAAGTCTTTGTGAAGTGTGAGCCTAAGGGATGACTGGTGCAGCTGTTGGGAGATAAACAAGCGTAACATCTTGAAAACACTTCATAGATCGATTATTTCCATTTGAGAGTGAGTCTAATGTAACAGATGCTGGTATTTTTCCAGTTAAGATTATAAACTACAGAGTATATCTGAAATTGAGCATCATTTAAATATACTTGCTTTCCTAAAATAAGTCTAACAAAACTTTTCCATATTTCATTCTTTGTTGTTTTTGTTATTTTTAATAGCACATGCCAAAATTTAATTCCATTTCAATTAGTGGGTACCATATGCAGGAAGCAGGAGCTGATGCCATTTTAGAACTGGCCTATACCATCGCGGATGGCTTGGAGTACTGCAGAACTGGACTCCAGGCTGGACTCACAATTGATGAATTTGCGCCAAGGTCAGTAGATTAAACTTAGGTGTCTTCTCCATTAAAAGCATGCATAGGACCACTTTCTGCTTGTAGAGCAAAATACACTGATAAAATAAATTTGTAGAGATAAGTGCCATGATAAATTTAGATTGTGTTATATTTTTCCAAGTGAGAAAGAGAAAATAAGTCAGTATTATCTGTAACACATAACAAAAAAAATTCAGAAGTTAATTTGACCATACTTCATTAATTGGAGTAATGCCATTTCTCTAATGATTTACAGAGTACAACTATGCATATGTAGAAAGTATATTAAAATAGAAACAGAAAATAAAGTCACTCTAATTTTTTTCCATTTGAAAACATGGAAATCACCTATTCCTTTTTATTCCTTTTTTCTGTAATACTTACATAAATATTTGGGGATGCACAATACTATTTTGTCTCAAAATGAATTGTTAATAAAGTTATATGGCAAATATAGAAACATGTCATTGAAGTTTCTGAAGTATTTAAATTGGTCAGAAACCAGTCTAGGTTTCATTCCTATCAGCAATCCCTTGGTGAGCTTGTCCCTGAAGCTAGTCTCACCTTTGTGCTGGAAATTCAAATGTATAAAACGTGGCTAGTGACGGTTCCTTTATTCTAAGATATTGTACCTCATTACAGTGACTGCAAAATGTGGTCCAGTTACTCCTAGGGATTACATGCATCTTCAAGGTCTTTAGTGTTCTGGAGTATTTTAAAAGTGGGCTTTTAAATTTTCTTTAAAATTTTTTTCCTTTAACTTTTAAATTTCCGTTTCTCCCAGAATTTATGTAAGTGTTTCTTTAAAGCTACATGGCATGATGTACTGAAATAGATTGAAGGTATATAAGGTCTTACCTGTCTTCTTTTAAGCTGCATATTAAAGAGGTTTCAAGAATGTGAAAGAGGACGGGGAAGATGGCTGGGTTGGTCATTATGTGCTGAGCATGTGCGTTCAGTCACATCTGCGTTCAGTCACTGTACTCGAGTGTCAAGGCTAGAGGTGCATTTGTAATCCCAGTGCTGAGGAAGCAGAGCAGGCTCCTGAGGCTCATGGACCAGCTATCTCAGCTTGTTGGAGAGTTCTGTATCAGTCACAGATCCGTCTCAAAAATAAACAAAGAAAGGTAGATGATGCTCAAGAAACACATCGTCCATTGTCCAATGTCCTTTGTCCTCTGCATGCACAGCTGCACACACAAAATGGACACCCTTGTCGTAAAAACATTTTAAAGTAGAAAGTACAATATTTTGTTTTAAGTTTGTGATAAATATTACTCTTCATAAGATACTATCCATTTTGCATGTAATATTATTATTTGATATCAACTAACGGATAAAATTTAAATAAGTATATTGAAATAAAGAAAAGTTCTTCAGCCTTCAGATGTTGAGAAGGAGCACAGATCCTAAGACCTTAGTGCTTACAGGAGTACATTGGGTTTCATTAAATTTTGGTATCTTAAAGCTCACTTGTTTAATTTGAGATTTTACAACTCTGGCTATCAAAGGCAAATCAATAATCTAAATATGTAAATCAGTTTAGTCTACAACAGAATGTGAAACCAAAGATCACAGTGAGGCCGAGGACAAATTAGAGAAGAAAATGACTAAACGCAATGCTCAGCCATGTTCTTAAGACACACACAGAGTTAACCCTGCGCTACACAAACAAAGCAAGCATGTGATTCTCTTCTTTTGCCACAACCCCTGTGTTGCAAGGTTGGTATTCCAACCTTTTTTTTTTTTTTTTTAGAAGAAATGGATCTTGAACTGGACATGTAGCTGGATGGTGGAAGCTTATGTCTAAGCCAGTGTAAGGCCATAGGTTCAGTCTCAGCCCCAAGAAAATAAAAGAGTTTGTTTCAGGGATACTGGGGGTGCAGTTCAGGGTCCAGGGTGTGTTAGGCAAGAACCACAAAGCCACATCCTCAGCCCAAGAATCTGTCTTTAAATCAGCATACAAGAGAAAATTCCTTCCTAAAGAAAATCACTTGTGAAGTGAATAATTCTGGACAGAAGCAGATGTTCAGAGCCACTCGTATGTTAGCTTACAGTTGCTTAGATAGATGTGCATGCATTGCTTTTGATTCAAATTACATTGTCTGATACTCTAATCTGGACATAGTTTTTCTAGTGTGTGATACAATTAGTTTACTTTCTTGATTTTTAACTTTCGGCGGGTTCTGGACTTTGCCATTTTAGGTTGTCTTTCTTTTGGGGAATTGGAATGAACTTCTACATGGAAATAGCGAAGATGCGAGCTGGGAGAAGACTGTGGGCTCACTTAATAGAAAAAATGTTCCAGCCTAAAAACTCCAAATCTCTCCTCCTAAGAGCACATTGCCAGACATCAGGGTGGTCACTTACTGAGCAGGTCTGTATGTAAAAATAGAGAACTTGAATATGAAAGTGACCGTTTTATTCTAAGCAGCAGGCACAGCCAGGAAATGTGCCCGGCAACCTGTTTGTTAATATTTGAGAGTCATAAATTGGAATAATTTGGAAGCATAGTGCGTACTTAGGTTTTGCGTTCACACGTATTGAACAGTTAGCTCCCTCTAGTGGTTAACACTAAAATCTTTCTTATCTTGGCTTAGTCCAGGCAAAGTCCTGCTTTTTTCTTACTATTTTAGGTTAGCATACAACCTCTGTTTCAAGTCCTCTTCAGACACATCTGGCATTCTACTTTGATTCCTTCTGTCCACTCACCTTCACCACTCCCTTTCCCACTGATTTCCTTTCTTTTCCTAGATACCATTGTCGAACTTTTTTTTTTTTTTTATCATATGTATTCTCTCACCAACCATAAAGTATCTTCCTCTCCGTTCATGCATGGCCCTCTTTTAGTTTTGCGACCTACAAACACACTTGTAAACACCCCCACACCCCCACACACAAACATACACACACACACACACACACACACACACACGCACAGAGAGAGAGTTTTAAATCTAGGTTCTGTGGATAAGAGGAAAACATAGGCATTTATCCTGTCTCTGAATTATTTTTCTGGGGGTTGGGGATTTAGCTCAGTGGTAGAGTGCTTGCCTAGCAAGCACAAGGCCCTGGGTTCAGTCCCCAGCTCTGAAAAATAAAAAAAAAAAGAAAAAAAAAAGAAAAAAAATTATTTTTCTGAATAGGATTTCCAGTTACACAGATTCCCCTGCAAGTCATGATTTCATTTTCTTTATAGCTGCATAAGAGCCAGCTTTGCTTATGTACCACATTCTGTTTACATCTGTTGCTAGAGATCCAGGGTGACTGGAGAGTCAGGAGACTTGGGTGGGCAAGCGTCTCTGTGCTGTGTTGATTTGGAATACTTGGGTGTGTACTTGCAGCACTAGAGCTGGAACACATAGTGGTCCACTTCTCGGACTCTTAGGAATGTGCACACTGGTTTCCATGGTGACGACACAGCAGTTTGCACTTCCCAGTGACCAGGGCTCGTCTTCACGTCTGCCAACATTTGTCGGTATTTGTTTTCTTTTCTTGTATTTCCGCCTTCCTTTTTTTCTTTCTATCTTTTAATTTTCTCCCATTCTGATCTGAGGTCTTACTGTGTGTCCCTGACTGGTCTGGAACTCATTACGTATGCTAGGCTGGCCTCATTTGCCTCATTCTGCCTCCTGAGTGCTGGGATTAATGATGTGTACTTCCATACAGTGTTTCGTTTGTGTTCATGACGATAGCCATTCTGACTTGGATGTAATGGAACCTTTTTAATCTCTCATGTATTACATTCTGACTACAGATTTCCCAAACTCCTCTCTTTCCAGTCTCTCCCTCTTACCTCCCTCTTCCCCATAATACACCCCTCTTCAGTTTTCCTTAAGAAAAGGGCAAACCTCCCAGGGACGTCAATCAAACATGGTATAAAAACACTGCAGTGAGACTAGGCACCTCCTCTCATATTGAGCCCTGGCAAGGCAACCCAGTAGGAGTAGTACAAGGGTCCCCGAAACAGGCAAAAGAGTCAGAGACAGTCCCAATGCCCACTGTTAGGAATCCCACAAGAACGCCAAGCAACACCCCATAATATAAATGCAGAGGTCCTAGGTCAGACCCATACAGGCTCCCTGATTGTTAGCTCAGTCTCTATGAGCTCTTATGAGCCCTGGCTAGTTGATTCTGTGTGCTGTGTTCTTGTGGCGTTTCTGACCCTTGGCTTCTACAATCCTTTCTACTCCTCATCCTCAGGGTTTCCAAGCTCTGCCTAATGTTTAGCTTTATTATGATGATGATGATGATGATGATGATGATGATGATGATGATGATGATGATGGCTGGTGAAGGCTCCTTATGACATGGAATCTTAAAGCAGTTTAACATGCACTTCCCTGGTTCTAAAGCTGTGAACACTTCATGTTCACCTGCTCTTTGTGTTTCGCCCTTTGAGAGCTGGCCAGCTCTTTGGCCCATTTGTTGACTCAGTGGTTTTTGGCTTGGAGGATTAATTTTTCAGTTCTTTATATATCTTAGGTATTAGTCTCCTATTGGTAGATTATATTTTTATAATTTAACCATTCAATTATTTCTGAAGCAAGTCTCTTTATTATGGTAATGGTTTCCTTTGTTATATAGAAGGTTTTTAATTTCATGAAATCTCATTTTTCAGTTCTTGGGATTATGTACTCTGCTAATATAGTACAAAATTATTTGCTGATGAAGAAATAAAAACACCATTATAATTCATACTTTTAAATAATTTTAAGAGATAGGTTTTTGCTTAAAACTATCTCTTTAAAATTTTATTTTATCGAAACATATTCACATAGATACACACAGTTGTGTTTTAAGCAGAATACAAACAGGCATTCAAAGACAAACAGGCATTCATTTGGAAAGTATAATTTGACTCCATTAAATTTGTGTGGTGATAGTCTTATTTCTATATCGATTCATTTCCCATGTTCACTTACTGTGATTTTAAGTTACATGTCTTTTCGACTTTTACCATTGAATGACATGAACATGTTCTTCATGACTAGAGAAGTACAGATGCCCAGGTTGGAAGGAACTTCTATAACTATATTTGAATATATTGATTTTTTTACAGTTAAAGCTGAAGTTTATAAAAGTTGAGTGACTGGCCAACATTACAGGAATATAACGAAGTGGAATCCAATTTCCTACCTAAGAGTTTACACTCAATCAGTTTAATTAGTCATTTATTAAGTGCACACTTTATACATATCCACTGAGGTGATACTCTGAAGTATACGACATAATTAGGAGATAGCAAAAATTTTTCTTGTAATCTAAGAAAACCTACACTTCATTTTATGATTATGGAGCAGTAGTAAAACAGTGTAACTGTGTTTGACATTTCTTTGGAATATTTGAGACAATGTTTTTATGCCCAAACCTGGACTAGACACCTTGGCTCTTAATTCTTTCCTCGCTTGCTGACTAAATTGGTTGACTCTATTTGCTACTCTGATGTCTGCTATCTGATGTTCAATCCATCCCCAAAGTGCTTTTGAAATTGGTGTAGGTGACAGAGTTGTTGCTTAATTATAATGTGTCTTTTCACTGTTGCCTGTTAACCTTTTTCGTGCTTTGACTTTGATTTTTGGTCAAATGTTTTAGGATCCTTACAATAACATTGTCCGCACTGCAATCGAAGCCATGGCAGCTGTGTTTGGAGGAACACAGTCCTTGCATACAAACTCTTTTGATGAAGCTCTAGGCTTGCCCACTGTGAAGAGTGCTCGGATTGCCCGGAACACACAAATCATCATTCAGGAAGAGTCTGGGATCCCAAAAGTGGCTGATCCTTGGGGAGGATCATACATGATGGAGTCTCTCACAAATGATGTTTATGAAGCTGCTCTGAAGGTCAGATGCTCTTCTTTATAACTTAGCTTTTTATAATTTTTTAATCTATAAATAACTGTTGTTAGATTTATAGTAAAATGATAAAATATATCTGAGTAAAGGGAAATTTTGACTTTAGAGTTTTTACTACTGAAACATAATTTAAAATACATTTCTGTTTCTATGATTGTATTTTATGCAGGAATCAAAGATAGCTACTATTAAAAAGTGCATTTGCTTAAATAGATGCACAGACAGACAGACACATACAGACAGCACACATACACAGACACATGTACATTTAATAGACACAGACACACACTGACAAATACAGACCTACACACACACACACACACACACACACACACACGTGCGCGCGTGTGCATGCACAGATAGATGTACAGGTACAGACACAGGCACACAGTAACACATACATGCACACACAGGCACACATGCTGAGACACACAGACAGACACACACACAGAGACAGCACTCTCTTGACTTCATTTCTTATTTTTCTTTTTTTTTGAATACATGACACAGCTTATTTTTTATTTTTTATCATCTGTGTATTTTAAGTGACATGTGTACCATTCTAATTTTGTTGGCTTTAGTTGTTAGACACAAAGCTTTAGACAATTTCTGTTGCTTTCTTGGTTAAGTAATAGTATTTCAGCTAGTTAATATCTTTTCTTTCCTCTTCTTACTGATATTATATATTATTATATCAGGGTTCCCTCCTTAACTGTTCTCATGGTCTTATTTGATTTGAACTTCTCTGTAGGTCTACTGAGATTTGTGGAATATGAAGTGTGACTCTCATACCTGTTATTTCGAAGTACTTCTTTTGTAAAAAATTATTCAATATTCATATATGCCTGTCATGTATTTTGGTCAAATCCACCCCCTATATCTTCTGTTTGAATTCTTCCTGCATTCACTTTTCCTCACTACTTTATGTGTTATATACACACTAAGTCCATTTTGTGCTGCCTCTCTGAATGGATGTGAGACCATCTACTGTCAGAACTATCTTTCCTGTAGAAAATGGTCTTCCCTGCTCCTAGTAGACACCAACTGCCAAGAGCTCCTAAAATAGATGGAACTTCACAACCTGCTTCTCTCTCCAAAATGAGATCCTGACTGCCTTAATCTCATGCAGGTCTTTCACATGTGGTCCCAGCAGCTACTGTGAGTTCATGTGTAGAGTTTCCTGTCGTGATTGGCTCAACTGTTTTTCCCCAGACATCTACCTTCTCTGGCTCTTAAAGTCTTTCTACCTCCCCTTCCACAGTGTTCACTTGAGGCCAGGGAGAAGGGATGTGATATAAATGCCCTGTTTTGTGTGGAGCACTCCAGGCTCTTTAAGCATCGAATGGTTATATATCTATGTTAATCACAAAGCCCTTCTCTCAGAAGTTTACTAGGAGATAAATTACTTATAATTTTACATGTCTGACAGTTTCTCCATTCTGTTCTTCTCCTTGATTAGCATTGATAAAATCCTGAGCTCAGCCAGGTCAAGGACCTCAGTGACTCAGAACAGGGAATTGACGCAGCCTTCTTCTGGTCCATGGGAGATGTACACAGTCTATACCAGAACAGGAACAGTAGCCTCCTCCTCCTAGTCTGAGGCTGCTGCCATGTGTAGGCCTCATGTGGAGACTCGCTAATCCCTGCTCCTGTGCTGAAAACGGCAGAAGCACTGAGCTGGATGGCCACTGCTCCTAGCTGGCACACCTCTCTGCATCACAAAGCTCAGGGCCACCCTATCCCTGCTTTGCTTATGTTCTGTCTTCCTCAATCTTCCAGCATTCCCCCTCCTTCACCCCAGTCAAGTTCACAAACCCATGCACATGAGCTGTAGCAAACTTAGTTTGGAACTATTTCTATTAATAATTCTATGAGCAGATTTGCTAATATTAGTCTGCTTTTCATTCTGAGTTCATACTCTTGCGTCTAATATTTGTGATCAGGAATTCAATTCTGTTTTATTCCAGATCTTTCTTTTTGAATGCATCAAGATCTCTTCTGACTTGTGTCTTGACACACATCTTGTATGCATATTTTTCCTATATTGTACTGGGTTTTTGACGGTTCTCCTCCATCTTGTATATATAACATATATTACATTACTTCTTATTCATGTAAATAAAAATGAAGGCTTGAGAATTGGAGCTATTAAGTATTAGTGTTTAGCCTGTAATTTGAATGTTGTTAGGGCTATATAACTTCCAGAGCTTAATGCTTTTAGGTCTTAGTTTTCTGTTTGCCCTTTTTCCTTCTTTGCTTTCATTTTTTTCCTTAGTTGATATATGAAGTTGAAGAAATGGGTGGAATGGCCAAAGCGGTAGCTGAAGGAATCCCTAAACTTCGCATCGAAGAGTGTGCTGCCCGAAGACAAGCTAGAATAGATTCTGGTAAGAGAGAAGAGCAAAGCTTATATATGACATTCGATAATTAAGGAGGACTACTAGTTTTTGTCTAGGGTTAGTGTGCTCAATTGATACAAATATTTTTTTAAATGAAACAATAGGAAAATAGGCTTCACTAAAATATTCCTCACAGCTGCATATCTGAATATATCCATATGCATATCTGCATATCTTATGTATTTGCATTCTTGCAAGCACAAATGCAAGTGTACTTATAACACACACATGATTATATGAAAGGATATTGCCAGTGACTGTATTAAGGCTGCTGTGCTTGACCGTCATTGTGCTCTCCATGGGGGACTTCACTCATTCACTCCGGGGATACTATTTGGTACAATCTGTTTGAGGTGTTTGCTGTGGCTGGGCGTGTGGCTGTGACTAGGACAGACAGGAACTCTGGGGAGTGTAGAGATTTCATTCGAGTCAAAGAGGAAATGTACAAGTAAAGAAACAGTCATTACTGATGATGCTAACTGCTGTGAAGGAAGTAAGGATGCATGGAGTGAGTTATCTTTGGAGGAAAGAAAGTGTTGCAGTAAAAATTTATAAAGGAACGTTTCCTATCAGTTCTCACACGCCGGACACACTCGCTGTGGCTGCTACTCTGCCATGAGATCGGCAATCTGCCCCTCCCGGCTGCCTCCCTTTTAGCTGCCCTGTCCCCTAGGCAGTAGTTACCACGCCTGACACAGAGACACCTTGCTCTGCAGGCCCTGCACATTCTCTCTCCGACTGGGCAACAGAACCAGATCCGCGCGCTCCAACTGCCTCCCAGCCATTTATTTCACACACTGTCCTCTTTGGCCCAGTAAAAGTCAAAGTCCCAGAAACTTGTAGTTTAGCAATTAGATTTACATGTTAAATTCTCAATCCACAATTCATCCACACAATAAATTCATTGCCAATTGATGAAACCGCCCACCCAGACAAGATAAAATCAATCTGGTTCCCCTAAATCTGAACTCCATCTTGATCCCCCTCCTTTCTCCTCTTTCCTGCCTTACAAAACCTTTGTCCCCGCCCCACTCTCTACTGTCCAATCATGTATTGCCTTGGCATCAACCTACGAGAAGGTATGTTCATAATACTGACATATTATGGATGGGCTTTGAGAACACTTGTCCTTTCATTTAACAGTAACCGGTATAAGAAAACCTTTTAAAAATCTAGAAAGCTATTGGCTGTTGCTACTTGCTTTGCTTTCTAAGGCTGTGCTGGAAACTGACTCGGTTTCCTGTGTGAGGAACTGAGATAGTGTGTAGCTCAGGAGAGTAGTAAAGCCCTTCCTTGCAGAGAGGCCTTCTTGGAACAGGGTAACCGTTCTTCCCTCCTTATCTGTATCACAGGATGCAGTTTCTGAATTGCGCTGAAATTCATTATGAGTTAAGATGACTCCTTAAAAATATGTGATAATCAGAGCATTCTCAATAAGAGACCATTTGTGAGCAAAGTCCTTATTTTCTTTTGGGAAATCAACAGGTTCTGAAGTAATTGTTGGAGTAAATAAGTATCAGTTGGAAAAAGAAGACTCTGTGGAGGTCCTGGCCATTGATAATACTTCAGTGCGTAAGAAGCAGATTGAAAAACTTAAGAAGGTATGGTACGTGATTTCCTAAGTAGGACCTGGGTTCTGTGTTCTTATATTGTTCTGCATGACATCTATAACAACACATGAGGCCAATATTATTTCTCACTCTCTTTTAATTTTAAACTGAGAGAGACATTGGGAAAGTTGCTTAGAATAAATAATTGGCCAGTCATGACTCACGTAGGTCTCTTAAGACTCTAGTGCTGAAGTCACAACATGAGAACACAGTGTGGCTTAGGATCTGTGTTTGGGTCGGGCTCTCATTGTACTGTTCCACTAGACCATGGGTCATTTGCTTCTGGAGTTTTAAAATTACCTGTATTTACTATCATCTTTGTAAGCTGCAGTGTCAAGGGCGTTGTCTGCATTTGCTGTAGTGTGCCCTGTATGTTCATCTTGCCGAGTACCATGCTTCTGTTTTATTTTAATTTCATCCTGAAATTATAAGACATAATTATATGAAGGCAGAGCCAGGATATGTTTGATAGAGCCAGGTATGGTGAAGGTGGGAGGGGTGCCTCTGTGGGCCTGTGCCCAGGTATTGCTTCTTCCTGAGATCCCAGCCATAGGACAGGTATGGTATAGAGTAGACGTGGGAAGGGGAGTTGAGTAGAGACAGAGAAAGGAAGAGGGAGAGGGAGAAAGAGGAGGCTGGACAGGAATATGTGGAGAGAGAGGGGAAAGGGGAAAAGGGAGAGAGAAGAGAAGGGAGAGGGAGAGAGAGAGAGAGAGAGAGAGAGAGAGAGAGAGAGAGAGAGAGAGAGAAACAGTAAGATAGCAAGGAAGGGCCAAATAGTCTCTTTTATGAGAAGCCAGACCTACCTGGCTATTGCCAGTTAACTGTTGGGCAGAGTCTAGAAGGAATGCTAACACTTTCTATTATCTTTTTCTTTCTCAGTGTCTTTCTTCTCTGACTCAGTCTATTGGATTTATTTTTAAATAAAAAGAGTTGTAATATGTCTGATACCCAGCATGTTGTCAGTCATCTAAAGGACACTTCTGCTATAGTTAAAATCTGAAAGCTCTGGTCTGGTCTTCCGCTGTTAATTGTGAGGTCTTTGGCATTCCACTGTAAATGGACCACCTATTTTCATCAGGCATTTGCTTTAGAAAAGCCTGAGTAACAGTTAGGAAAGTTACTACTATGCTTGCTTATGATTTGTTGGCTTTGTACTAAATCAGAATTATATTGCAGACTCCTGAATAAATGTGTTCGATAAACATACTTCTTCAGTTGAATATTATCATATTTCATAGATTTCCCTCTTTTAAGGTCAGGATCATGGAACATGATGGTCAATAGAATTATGTGTCCAGGTTTAATCTTTTAGTATCCATTTTATTGTCCCTTCAGATAAAACTTCCTGTTTTTCTTTTCTTTCTAAGATCAAATCCAGCCGGGATCAGGCTTTAGCTGAGCGGTCCCTCAATGCACTTACCCAGTGTGCTGCCAGTGGAGATGGCAATATTCTAGCTCTTGCAGTGGACGCAGCTCGTGCAAGGTGAGCATGGGGATCTTGGGAGGACTCCAGAAAATAAGAGTTTGGTCAGTCTAATTTTTCAGAGTGTACTCAACTAAACCATCACTTCTGTAAACTCTTTTGAATCCAAAGGAAAGTAATGGAAGCTACTAGAAACTTGATACTAGTTTTTGTCAAGTTGTAGTACATTTACTGTGACAGAGATTAGTAATTGTGTAATTCGACTGTAGCTCAGATTTTTAGGTTGAGATCTGATGTTCTCTCAATTATATCATCAAGGTTGTGTGTACAACCTTGTCAAAGTCTTTGAAGGAGAGGGGAAAGAGTTTTTGTCACGTTCTCACTTTCGAGGCATTAATCATGGAGCAACCAGAAGAATAAATAGCCCAATCCTAATTCTTTCTCTGCTGTTGCTAAGTAAGTCTGAAGTTGTAAGAGGAATACAGAGGGAAAGGGGAGGGGAAGGGGAAGGGGGAGGGGAAGGTGAAGGGATGGCCAAAGCTTGCCTGTACAAGTGGTGTTTATTTGCTGGTTTTCTCTTGCTATCTTGGCCTATTTCACACCGCTTTCTTCTGCAATCTGCTTGGTCTTGAGTCCCCTACTATCCCTGGGTGAAGCACACTGAAAGATGTATTGCTCATCCGAAACTGTCAGTGGTTCTTCTGCTCTGCTGGTTGGTATTGATAAATGGGCTATTGTTGAGCTGACTTCAGATACTTATCTACCTGTAACTTTTAGGTCGTGTAGTCTTTGTGTTGGTTGACAGATATTATAAAGGGAGTACAATGTAGAATTGCACCAAGAATCCCTTTCACCGACGTATTCTCAGGAAAGATGAGTTCAGAGTATCTTTAAAACATTCTTTTTTTTTTTTTTGGAGCTGGGGACCAAACCCAGGGCCATGTGCTTGCTAGGCAAGTGCTCTACCACTGAGCTAAATCCTCAACCCCTCTTTAAAACATTCTTGACTTTTACAGTTTATTTTTATTTATTCACAAAATATTCTACTTGTATTGATTATTGAGCTAAAGATGTAGTTACTTATTATAAATATATTAACATAAGTAGCTAAACATGAAGCTATTTATTGTAAATTAATGCTCTTACTGGAACCTCTTTTTAAAATTGTAGATGTACAGTTGGAGAAATCACAGATGCTTTGAAAAAAGTATTTGGTGAGCATAAAGCTAACGATCGTATGGTGAGTGGAGCATATCGGCAGGAGTTTGGAGAAAGCAAAGAGATCACATCTGCCATCAAGAGGTACTGTGTGAGCATTAGTGAGCTTGGTTCTCATTTTCATTTTAGTACAGTTCCCTTGAGCCTGCTGATGGCTCAGTATTCCTTTTACTTGTGAAATACACTAGCTAGCATTTTTGCTAATCTGTTATTCTTATAAACTCATAATTATTAAATTAAATATGTATATTGTATAGCTAATATATAATAGATGATTAATCTATAATTTGTAAAATCTGTTACATAATTTATTATCCAGAACTAATGTTATTCATAACAATCCTGTACCAGTATGTGAAGCATTGATATTTTGACAAACAGTGGATTGAATACACAGTGGAGATCCCATTGGGTTATAATGGTGATCATCCCTGTCTCCCGCAAGTATTGCACCTAGTGATGCTGTAGCCATGGTCACCGTCATGTGTTTATGGTGATGCTGCTGTACCCCTGAGTTCCCTGCCAATTACACAGGAGTATAGCACTTACCCTCATGGACACTACATAATAATTAGTGATAACAAACGATGCTGTTACTCACTTGCTGTGCTTTTCATTTTTTTTAAAGTGTGTTCTTCTTAATGGTAAAAATGGTTTACTGCAAAATAGTATGCAGGTAGTAAGCGGCCCACATGCATTCTGCTTACTGTAGCTCAATTGTACCATTTTCTCCTGAACACACACCACAGAGCCTAGATATATAGTAGACTGTACCACTGAGCTTACGTATATTGTATAATGTTTGGACATTGACAAAACCACCTCATGATGTGATTCTCTGAAGATGTCCACCAGGACATTTAATAATTTAATAACTCATGGCTATAATGAGTTATATATAATTATGAAATAGAGTAAATATGGGCTAATGAGAATTAAATTAAATATTTAAACTAGTATTTATTTGGCAAAGTGAATATTATTTTTATCTTGCACCATAGTCGCTATTAGGTGTTTCTTATTTCAAACACTCCTTTGTATAACTGATGCTAATGGTGCTTCAGATCCTCCGGGTAGAGACCTTGCAATCATATGACCATAAACTTTCATGTTTTCATAACTTTCTTCACATGGTTCACTTGCTTGAAGAGTTAAAACTTAGTTTTCACATTTGAAAAGTAAACACCTGTAAGCACCTGCCTGCTTCCTGTGCCAAGAGTCAAGTCAGTTTTCATTGAGCTGACAGAGAGGACTAGTGCGACTGTCTGGCATGAAGCTGCAGTGTGGTTTGTTTCTTGGATGTAACACTGGCCTCTGAGCGATTGGTGTTTTCATCTCTAAACATTCTTCTAAAAACTGCATTAGCATTTATACACTGTGTAAATGTTAGATCGCCAAGGTAAAAGCCATCAAAAGGAATTTAAAAAAACAAAACAAAAATTGATATAGAGTTTTGTTGTGGTTGGTATAATTTGTCATTTTACACACATACACGCATGCACGCACGCGCACACACACACACACACACACACACACACACACACACACACACATTCTGATTATGTGTCATCACAATGGGCTGCATTAAATGCTGTACTGGCTTCACAGAATGCGTGTGGTAGTGTCCTTTTCCTTTCCACCTTATGGAACAGTTTGAGGACCATTGGTGTTAACATTTCTTTGAAGGCTTGGTAGAACTTGGCAGTGAACTATGGTCCAAACCTTTTCTTTTCGGGAGACTATTTCTGATTTGATTCCATCGCCTGCTGTATATCAATCAGGTTTGACCTTTTGATTTAATTTTGGGAGCCTAGATGTTTTTAGGGATTTATTGTTCCTGAGGCTGTGGGCTCATAGGCTGTGCGGTCTTTCAAATGTGGCTCTAAACAGAAGACAGCCATATTCAAGGTTTGAATGGCATCCTTTCTGTTAAACAGAGTCACTGCTAAGATGTACAGCAGTGGGTGTTCTTGAAAGACTTATGTGGATATTTATGTGCATTTTAGGTCTTATATTTGGACAGCTAATAATTGAACTGTATTATTGCCTTTTAAAATGTTCCCAGAGTTAATAAATTCATGGAACGTGAAGGTCGCAGACCTCGTCTTCTTGTGGCAAAAATGGGACAAGATGGCCATGACAGAGGGGCCAAGGTCATTGCTACAGGCTTTGCTGATCTTGGTTTTGATGTGGACATAGGCCCTCTTTTTCAGGTATGCGGCACATTTAGAAAAATAAAGGATAATAGCCACGATGATGTTTTTAAAGTTGTTTTTTTAAAAACCCAACAAATTCTGCATTTTCTAATGTATATTATCCATTTAATTTATGGTAAAAAATAAAGCCAAATTCATGATAGCTCAAATTTTTGTAAAACGACATATAAATTCAGAATAAAGTTTTTTTTTTGTTAAATTATTTTCTTTATTTACATTCCAAATGTTGCCCCAGAATGAAATTTTTATCAGGTTTTGGAAGGTGAAGATTACTTTAAGAGGCTTTATTAGTGTATTCTTTGAGATTGGTATTTTATAGTCCATGAAGATTACCTTGAATATTCCTGGGGGAAATTGTTTGTTCTAACTTACAGTTTATTGGTAAATTCCAGTGCCAGAGACAAATGCAGGCTTGGTGTTCATTGTATTGGTAGCGTCAATGTTACTCAAAATCCTAAGATGAGGAAGTACGATAGTCAGTCAGAATCCCCGGATGTTGACAGAAGTAGCACAGTGCTTTGCAGCAGGTCTTGCTTCACCCTTACGTTATAATAACCAGATCTCTGTCTGCTTTCTGTGCTCAGACTCCCCGTGAAGTGGCACAGCAAGCCGTGGATGCAGATGTCCATGCTGTGGGTGTCAGCACACTCGCTGCTGGTCATAAAACCCTCGTTCCTGAGCTCATCAAAGAACTTAGTGCCCTGGGACGGCCAGATATCCTTGTCATGTGTGGGGGTGTGATCCCACCACAGGTATTCTCTTTTCTGTACTCTTCTGCATGTGCATACATGTACATGTGCCCACACATACATACACACACATGAGTTTTGGCTTACAGGAGTTTGGGTGAGGGGTTACTTACAGAATCAGGGATGACTCAAAGGCAGCTACACCACAAAAGCCCGGTCTGCAGTTCTTGGGTAGCTCAGGAGGTCAGAACAATCCCCGCTTCACAGCTCTGTTGGTCAGTCTCTTCCAGCAGCTGCTCATTGCTTCTGCAACCTTGCAGTGGGATCCTTGGGAATCTTGCAAGTTTCAGCCATTCCAGACTTGTGGATTTTGTTTTCTTTTGAGTCACAGGAACCTCTCTGCCTCTTCCCTTAAGGAAGCTTTCAGTAATTCAGAGGAAATTGCTATGTAAAACAATACACACTCTACACACCATGATGTGTATGTATCAGACTATGAGATTATAGATAACATGGATCTAACACACACACACAGACATATGTACACACAGACACACAGACACACAGACACACAGACACACATAGACACACATAGAGAGAGGGAGAGGGAAAGGGAGAGGGAGGGATGCAGTCAGAGCCAGAAGGCAGGCAGACAGACAGATAACACAGACATGTTTCTAAGGATGAATTTGCTTTAGCTGTAGAGGCAAATTGTATCCTAGATCTTACTTGGTAAATTTTGCAGACAGTGCGCACTATTGTTTCCTATTAACATTATATTTTAATTCATTATATAACATTTAATTTAATTAATTTAACTCTTTACAAAAATTCTATGAGAAATTCTCAGGAACTTATGATAGTTATCTATCATCTTCATATTCAATGAGCAGTGGCAGAAGGATTCAGAAAAGAGCAATAGGTTTCACAATAGAGAGAGAAAAATGCTGTAAATACAGTCTGTCCCCCAACCCTCAATAGTGGTATAGTGGCTTCAGAATGGGTTTGTTAGGTAGCTGCATCGGTTAAAACATCACTCATCCATTTCTTCCATAACCCACCCTCGATTGTTGCCCTACCTCAGAGTTATATCATTTGCATAGCTTTACAGAATTCCTTTACTAGTGAAGCCACTTTGATTAACATGAGTGAAAAATACCCTACTGCTTGCACACGGAACCAGCTTGTCCTGGATACTACAGGCTACAGGAGAAGGAAGTAGATATTTTAACAAAAATAGGAGATCTCTTTGGAAAGGAGAAATAGATGTGAAGTAGCAAACAATGGTATCAATTGATTATTTATGAGCTGAAAGAACACCATCCTGTGTTATACTACTGATGGTTTAGAAAAATAAAGATGCAAAAAGGGCCTGCCCCCACCAGGCTTCCAATGGTAACCACTTTTTCTTTTTAATTAGGGTTAGGAAAAAAAATGGATGTGAGTGTGTATGAGGCTTTCAGAAGCAAACGTTTGTAGGCACTGCAAAGACCTCACCTCAGCATCCATTATTAAAAAGAGTTTTGCATCTAGATGTACAAACTTTATTCCTCTGTTACTATTCAGAAAAAAGAATATCAAATTTATACAGTTTTAGGAAATGGGAAAATCCATCCGTATGAGACTGAGCAATTGGTGATGATGCAGTGAGTGGCTTCTATACTAGTGTCTTCCTATATCGAAAGCTTTTAATGTGATCTAGTCAACATGGAAACACCTTAGTCAATACATTTCTATTTTCCTAAGTGTAGTTTATGCCATTTGAATACCCCATTCCCAGTTCATATCTCAGATGTTAGGATAGCACCATGGAGCACCACTTTCTTAGGAAACAGTAATGTGTTAGCCTGTTCTTAACTTGGAGATGATTGCTACCGAATGTTTCAGTCATTCTTACACGCTCTTAACACATAGCACTTGCTGTCTCTGTCGGTGATGTGTTTTCAGTACTTAGTGGTCCAGTGCTGGGGATACAAAGATGATTGGACATTATCTCTACTCTCAGAAATTCAGGCAAGAAGGACACAGGTTTAGGAGTATATGTTAAATGCTGTTGTATAATTCTTAGCATTGGAGGAGTAGTACAAAGGTAGGAAGGGGTCCTTGGTGGATAATTCATGTGATTAGTAATTTATTGCCTAATTTTGATTATTGAAAACTGGGAAAAGATCTGTGTTGCAACAGTTAAATATAGGCCAGACTATCTGTCCTGTATGGGGTCAAACCTCAAGGCACATACTAGATTCAGTGTTAGTGCTGAACATGTTCTGATGCTAACACAGCCTAAAGCCTGTTGGAGGACTCACGCCCAGGAATCCTTACACACTGTCACTAAAATAAGCTAATGACTGCAGTAGCAGAACAGAAAAAAAAAAACCAAAGAAAACAAAAACCTAGTCTTCATTAGCAGAAGTGATTTACCATGAGGCCAGCATTCACTAGGGATAGATCTATATCTAGGAGGAAGTAAATTGACTTTTAAAGTCAGTGACATATCATTATAGTAAGTTTAACACATAGAACAATAAGCAGTGAAGATTTAGAGAAAAAGTAGGTTTTAAAGCATGGTTCCCTCCTTGTTAAGGCTACATAGCTTCACAAATAACACTGGGCAGATTTCTGGTTTAGACTTGGGGTTGGAGGTTGGTCTGGTACTACTGTGTATTCAGTGCTAAATCCTGGCCCCCAAGACCTGGTTGCCTCTGACAAGGAGATCTTCACATGCACCAAGTGATGCTGTATAAACCCTGCTCCCCAGTTTAAAGTTAATTGGTTAATAAAAGGCTAGAGCCTGCGATTGGGCACAAGGAAGAGAAAGGTGGGGCTTGAGGATTGAGTGAGGGGGTCTCAGGAGAGACCAAAGAGAAGGAAAAAGGACAGGAAGGGAAGAGAAGGCCACCATGAGAGGAGATGGACCGTGAGCACATGGCCAGGAGAAACAGCAAGTAACAAGGGACATGTGGCTGAGATGTGTGTTGGAATCGCTCTCTCACCTGCCCAATCTAGGCCTACATCTTATAAATAAAATACTAGGCCTGTGTGTTTTTTATATGGACTGGCTAGAACATATAATTCCTTTTATAGTCTGAGCACAGTGCTGCTGGTTTTTAGCTGCTTCAGTGAAGGAAGCTCCACAAACAGGGTTCCAGCTGAGAAAGCTTTGGGTGCGCGGACACACTCACACACACACACACACACACACACACACACACACGTACACGGTCATACATACATGCACATATGTATAAAATATTTCTTTGCATCTGAAATAATGTTTATTTTAATCAAGCAAATTTGTTCAACAGGATTATGAATTTTTATATGAAGTTGGTGTTTCCAACGTATTTGGTCCTGGAACCCGGATTCCCAGGGCTGCCGTTCAAGTGCTTGATGATATTGAGAAATCTTTGGCAGAAAAGCAGCAATCCGTATAATGTCTGGATCTTTAGGTATGACCAAAGAAAGTAGTAGTCAGGCTATGTCTACAGGTAATCAACATCTGTTAGTATGCTTGCTTTAGAAACCGCATATTAAAGGACTCTGATTATAAATGTGCAATCATGCCAACACACGTGTTTAAAGAATCTGAGTTATAAAAAAATCTCTGAAAATCATCTAAACCAAATATTTTTCAAGTACATTATTTTAGAAATTAAAATAGTATACTGCTTTGAAATAGCTAATAATACAATTCTTATAAATAATTAAACTTTTGTTTTGTCCTTTGAGATGGGGTCTCACTATGTAGCTCTGGCTGTCTTGGAGCTCACTCTCGCCAGTCTGGCCTCAAACTCACAGAGACCCACCTGCGTCTGCATCCCTAGTACAGGGTTAAAGGTATGTGCCACATGCCCAGCCAATAATTAAACTTTACATTTAAAAATTTGGCTGATTCTTTCTTCAATTTAGTGTTGATTTGAGTACTAGAAACTCAAATTTCTGTGTTAATATATTAATAAAATAATAACATTTATCTTATAAGAGATAGTGGATGGTATTTATGGATGGGAATAGACTGGGGTTATGATCCTCAGCCAGATCTACTATTGCTTCAATAAAAGTAGTATTTATCATCCCCTGTACAATGGAGTAGAGGGCATGGTAGTTATGCCTTCCAGGATTGCTTCAACTCCTTCTCAGCATGGGAGTGATATTGCTAATGTCAGAGCTGACCCAAAATTCTGGAAAAGATGTTTGTGAACACTTTCCTAAATGAAGTGCTGATGGACATAGGAATTTGCTATAATGGCAATCTAAGTCTTTTACACAAAATAAATGAATTTTCAGATCTAGAAACATGCTGATCTGTATAGATTTTTTTATGAAAGATGTTACAAAAATAAAGATGGTCTGAAGAACCCTTGTAGTGTGATGTTAAGAAATGTACTCATTGAAGGAAGAGAATCACTCTGTTAACAAGGTATTCAATGAAGGTGAGCTGAGCAAAAGGATTCTTTGGTAATTTTCTACATTATAGATCAGATAATAGTGTGGAGGAAAAAATCATATATTGTTGTAGAATTAATAGACTGTACTATAATATTGTTTTATTTTCAGAACATGATTCTTGGGGAGGGTATCATGATTATTGTTTCCATTTTAAAGAAAAGCAGTTTGAGCTTTTCAAGGTCAGCAATGTATTCACTGTGTTATCTTATGTACTGTGTATAAAGAAATACATATTCAATAAATGTGATGTTCCTATCATGTGTCATCCAGCACTATGTTCTGGTGACATGGCATATACTGTGTTTTATATATCTACAATTTCTGTTTGAATACCACTTAGAAAAGAATAGTTGTCAAAAGCTACTAGATATTATGTTTGTCAAGTGTTTTTTACCTGAACTCCAGGTAAAGTCAATAATCTTACCATTTGAAAATGTGTTTCCCAAAGTCCCAAGAAGCATGACGCTTAGGTGATAAACTTGGTCTTACTGTAGATTAGGTGTATATCATTATATGTAGGAAACGCCAACATTTAGGTGTACTATTTATTTCAGAAAATTCCAAAGGAAATACAATTCTGTCTACTTTTTCTGCTTTTAGATCAAAACACCTGGGTTAACTAATAAGCACTTTTGGAATTAGACAGTGACCAAGTATGAAAAGCAAGCGAATGTTCCATAGTCACCACAGATTACACAAGAGGAAAAGATTAGGAAGGAATTTGCTATCCTTACGCCTTCCTGATGGGAACTGGAATCAAAATAGAAAATTTAGTGAAAATTATAAAGCACATTCAAAACATAATGCCAAGAGGATTTACCTTACCAAGGTCCCCGAGTCACAGGTCCTCTCACCAGCTGCTACAGTGCTCAGAGCCACATCTCAGCACCTGCATTCATCTTTCATCACAGCTTGGTTTGTGAATTGTTGTGGTGTGGGCAAAGGTGATGAAGACATATGCCATGTGGCATAGAACATGAATCTTTAAGTGTTTACAAACAAAAGGTAAACAGATCAGTGAGAAACAGCCGACCCTTGCACGCACAGCATGGAACTGCAGAGAGAAGAAAGCCTGTGTAAGTCAGGGTTTAGCAAGAAGAATCACTGGGGGAGCGATGTGCCTTATGATTTAATACGAGGAACTGACCTATTAACACAACTGAACCCACAAAAGACCACAACGAGGCAGCTGCTCTCAGCCACAGACATGCTCTGCCAGTGGGCAGTGAGGAAAGGAAGCAGTGTGGTTTGCAGAGAACAACTGCAGGTGCAGCCTCCCTGTGGTGTCTGTGGAGAAAAGGTTTTCAGCTGCTCTGAGTGGGTCAGATGACTCACTCAGGAAAACCACTCATTTGATTAAAGTCTGAATGAGAACTTTAGTTATAAAATCCTTCTCAGTATCATCTAAGGATTCAGAAATGATTAACTTCATGTATGTGCATGCATGTCTGTGCATGTGTCTGTGTGTGTGTGTGTGCACGTGCACACGCGCGTGTGTACCTGTGTCTGTGTGTCTGCGAGTGTGCCACAGAACTGACTGTTTTTATGTTTCTACCATAATCTCAAAGTGACTAACCCTGGAGGCTACCTAACTGGACATACACAGTATTAGCAGTTAGAGGATGCTTTCATGTTCCTGTATGGAGAAAGGCACAGGAACCAGAGACTCACACATGTCTGTTTTCTATCCGACATGGCAGCCCCACATGTAGAAACAATAGATATATGTATTTGGTGGTAGAAAAATTGAAGGAAAATGACACTGAAACTGATTAAAATTGGTTCCCTCCAAGGTATTTGGAAATGCTCTTTCTTACAACTAGTCAATAAAAAGTACTCTTGTTCTCAGTGGTCCTTTATGAACCTCTCACTACTGGGGTTTTGTAAGAAAGTGATGTTAGAATCCAGCCATGCCTCAGCCCTCCTTCCACAGGTACTATATATCGAGATCCCCTGTTGAGACATTACAGGCAACCATGCCTGGATTTCTCACTAGGAAAGCTCGTTCACAACTCCTGCTCCCTATCATCTTTCTGCCTAGGAACCAGAGAGCCTGGCTACACACTCTTGCTGTGAAACCTCCCATCAACAGAGCGCTGTAAGAACAGGCCTCCACTTCTACGCATAATAGTGTCTGTCCTGAACTCTCCTCAAAGCCCTCACCATGTTTTGCCTCTGTCTTGTCCGTAGCATTAATAGTTTTTCTAATAAACTGTTGGTTCCTCATAATCCTTCTAGATATTTTCTGGAAAACTCTGCCTCATTTACAACCTAATAAGTTTGGATAGGGATAATGTCTGTCATGATAGAGAATATGCACAATGTTGCCTTTCCTTCTCAAGACTGAGTTAAAGAATGTACAAGTAGTTGGATTTCAATTTATTCTTTTTTTTACTTTTAAATTTTGTTAGGAAGAGGCAAGAATAGCTTTTTACATATTAATGGGGCTTCAGTATGATGTTTTGTTAAATGCACAATTGTTTCATGATTCTAACAATGTAATTAGCATATTCATCACCTTGAAGTTACTTAATTCCTTTATGACAAAGTCATAAAAATTCACTTTTAAAGGTAGTTTTAAAAGGTTAATTTTATAGAAATTGAGAGAAGAGCAGGTTTGCCGAGGCTGAGGAGAGTCAGGGTAAAGGATAGAAGTTGTTTAAACAACATAATGCTACCAATGAGTTGTGGGCTTTATGGCTTCATTGTTGAATGGTTTCTGAGGATTTGACTATAAAGCCTTTTTGTATTTGTTTTTTAAGTATGGAATAGAGTTTGTTTAGGGAAAGGGGAGGGGAATCGAGGGGGTAGTAGAAACAAGAGAAAGGCAGAGAGAGAGTAGAGGAATAGAGGCTGGCAATGAACACATGGAGAGAGACAGGAGAGGGGGATGGGGAGGGAAGGGACAGAGGGAAGAGGGGAAGAGAGCAAGAGCCATAAAGCCTTTTTGAATGCTGTCTGTGGGAAGATCAAGCTATTCCTAGTCCCATGCAAATATTCCCTTCACTAGTTTTTCCTTGACGTGAATGCTACAACTTCCGTGGGCAGAGAGGTCTTCCTTGGCATTTTTCTCTTTGATAAGTGACTCTTTGATACTCTTCCCTGCAAGTCCTAGTCACCTTTACCTTCTGATCTCTGACCTCTGCTCCTTGGCTCTATAACACGGACACACTCTGCATATGTTTAATTTCCTATACAGTGTGAGTACAAGACGGCCTCCAAGCAGTAGAGTAGACCTAAACAAAGCGATAACGGCCATGACAATGGCAAAAGTAAACACTACACAAACAAGGCGGGATGCTTACTTTATAACATTTACAAAACTTAACTCAAACTGGCCCAAATATAAAAATAAGAGCTAACAAGGGGTGACTGAACTTGGCTGTAGTCTGTTGGATGTGATATCAAAAGCACAGGCAACATAAAAAACATGGAAAATTTTGACATAAAAATTAAAAATTTGTGCCTCAAAGTACAGTACACAAGAAATGAATAGTTGCATAATGGAAGAATATTTAGTGTAGTGTGCTTTTATAATACCCGATCTCCAGAATATATGTAAATCTCCAGCAAAAGAATGACCATCCAATTTAAAAGTAGGCAAAGGGGATGGATTGATGGCTCAGAGGTTAAGGGTACCTGCTGCTCTAGCAGCTGGATTCTGTTCCCAGTACTCACTTGGCAGCACACAATGGTAACTACAGTTCCAGTGGGTCAGATGCTCTCTTCTGGCTTCTGCAGCACCAAGCGTGCACATGGTACATGCATACATAGATTAAAAATAAATCTGAAACAATGAAAATAAAAAGTGGACAAAATGTGAGAGGGATTGAATCTGGGAGGGATTTGGAGGAATACAGGTAAGTATCACAAAACACATTGTATGCATACATGAAATTCTCAAGGAATTAAAGATTTTTTTAAAAAGAGTTTGCTAAGGACTTAAGTAGATTTCTCTTAAATTCTGTAGATATCCAAAAGCACCCATAAAGATAATCACTCTCAATATGCCTTAGTTTTTAAGTGAATGTGAATAGACACCAAGAATTATTTCATCCCTCCTATAAGAATGTCTCTTTCGTAGTTAAAAGCAAGGGAATGAACAAATGGCTAGGATAGGGGGAATTTGGCACCCTGTGCATTTCCTGAAGGAATTTACTGGGGTTCATTTGTTGTGGAGAACAATCTAGGTCCTGCACAAAACTAAGCATGATTACCATATTGTCTAACAGTTGCAATTCTAGTTGTATAGGTCTTACTTTTTAATGTTTTTAATAGGTGAATGCAAGGGTTCAAACACATAATTTGTATAGCAATTGTCATGGCCTGTGTCTCCTCAGCCTATAGCCTATATTTTGAATATTGACATTGTGATGGAGTTTAGGGATTAGATAAGGGAATCACTGTCCATTCTCCATGCTGGAATATATGTCTTGATAAGAATAGACCATAGGCTCTTGCTCCTTGCTCTTGCCCTCTTCCCCTTTGTCTCTTCTATCCCCATTCCTCTTCCCCCTTCTCTCCATGTGCTCATGGCTGACCTCTATACATCTCTTCTACTCTTCTTCTATCATTAAACCTTTCTACATGGAAAAATAAGAGACCGTAGATCCTGATCCTTGTCAACACACCTTTAAGGAGGCAGGCACTGGCTTTAATACATCCCTCAATGGAGGCTCACATGTTGATCTCTCACTACTTCTAAAACTGAAATTTTCTATTGGGCCTACAGGACATTATTTTAGTAATCTGACAGGTTGACACTGGCTTCATAGTCATAAAAGTCAAAAGGCAGAAACAATCCAAGTTTCTGCCTACTGAAAAATGTGGCATATATTTACGATGAACTGTTTGACCTAAGCTAGAAAAGCAATAGTAGTGCATGCTGCAAAGTTGAACTAAAAGGCATTGTGCAAAGGGAAATGAGTGAGTCACAAAGGACAGATACTGTACGCTTCTCCCTATATGAGATTCCTAGAGGACTTACCTGCACAGAGATGGAGATGGTTGTGGAGATGGTTGGTGGTTACCAGAACCTGGGCAGATTGGAGCAGGGAATAAGACTGTAGAGAATTTCAACTAAAGAGAATGGAAACATTCCCGGAGGTGTATGGTGGTGTTCATTACACAATAAAATGACCACATAAAAAGCTATGTAGCTGTATATGTAAACTTAATTGATAGAATCAATGAAGTGCATTTCACATTTTACCATATTTATGCATTAAGGACAATACCTGGCATATGGTACAGTCTTTAGTCTAAGTGTGGGTGATTCTTTTAAACTGTTTATTTTTATGTGCATGGGGGTTTTGATTATATTTAGGTTGGTACACCACTTGTGTACCCGGTGCCCGCAGAGGTCAGAAGAGGCTGTCAGATCCCCTGATACTGGGGTTACAAATGCTGCCACGTAGGTGTTAGGAACCAACTGCAGGTTCTCTGGAAGAGCAGCTGGTGCTCTTAACTGTTGAGCTCTCTATCCAGCCTCTATTGTACTGATCTTATTGTATCTCCCATTGCTGCTGTTCTGAATAAATAAACGGAAAGGTCTGAATCACAGAAGAAAGGCAGGGCTAGATCATTTAGAAGGGTATACAATTAGAGGATCTGAAATTTTTATTGGATATTTTATGTATTTATACTTCAAATGTTATCCCCTTACTTGGTTCCCCCCCCCCAGATCTTTCCTCCCCCTGCTTCTATGAGGATGCTCCCCCTCCCACCCATCCACTCCTACCTCACTGCCCCGGCATTCCCCTACACTGGAGAAAGGAGCCTTCACAGCACCAAGGGCTTCTTCTCTGAATTTTTATTCTAGAGCTTGCAAATAGCCGCATAAAATTTTAACTCGGTAAATATTAAGAAGACTCATGTTGCATAGCACAGCAGCAGTGCATAGGCTGCTTTTTATGGACACAGGAGTGAAGATAAGAGTTGAGAGTTTACAGGGATGTTACAGAAATTCTAAGCCTGTAAGCTTATCTACTTAGGTACAGCTTGGAGGTGGCAGTGATGGAGAGGATGTAGCCATATTTTGAAAGAAAGACTTGTAGAAAGTGAATTTTATCTTCAGAAAGATATCTGCCCACATATTGTATTTGTTGTGTGAAACCTGCTCTCTCTCTCCCACAACGAAGTTTGCTTTTCTGAAGATCTTTAAAAAACAGAGTATCTTTTATTTTTCTTTGGCACTTTCATACATACACAACACTCCCAATTTTCCCTCTCAACCCTCAGACATCCCAACACATCCTTTCCCTTCTATCTCACTCTTTTGATCCTCTCTTAATTTATGATCAAAAACACAGATTATAATGTCAAAATGAAGGAAATTGAAGTTGTGGAATTCTCATGGATTAATACTAGAACATTGTATGCACTCTGGCTTTTGAGCACATGAGAATAATATCCTTTACGATGTAACTGATGATCAACTTTAGTTGTCAACTGGGTGTTGCTGGGAAAAGGGAGCCTTAATTGGGGGTGGGGTGCTTTAATTAGGTTGACTTGTGGCCACTTCTGTGAGGCATTTTCTTAATTGCTAGCTGATGTAGGAGAGCCCAGCACAGTGGGCAGTGCCATCCCTGAGGAGATGAGCTTGAGATACATAGGGAAGGTCACTGAGCATGCCAGGGGAAACAAGCCAGCAAATGACCTTACTCCATACTTGGCTTTGCTTCGATTTTGCTTCAGGCTTCTTCATTGGAACTCATAAGAAGCTGGATGAACTCTCTCCTTCATACCGTGGTGCTTAACACAGCATAACACAGTGACAGGAAGCAAACTTGCACTATGGTGTGTGTGTGAGTGTGCGTGCGTGTGCGTGGGTGCATGTACATGGGTTGACATGTGCATGTAGAGGTCAGAAAACAACTTTTAGGATCAGTTCTTGTCTTAATCCCTATGAGTCTTGGGAGCAAAGTCAGATTGTCAGGCTTGCAAGTGCCTTTATTGGCTATGTCTGTTAAATTTATGACTAAGGAAGATGCCCCCAGCTTTTAGAAAAATTTTAAAAATTTTTATTAAATGTATTTATTAACTTTACAACCTAATATCAGCTCTTACTTTCCTCTCCATACCCATTCTCACAAGTCCTTGCTCCATTCCCCTTAGGAGGGGAATCCCCATCTGTGTGTCAACCCTCTCCTCAACCCTTCACCCCCATGCTCCAACCTTTACCCCGCACATCAAGTTGCTGCAGGACTAGGCACATTCTCTTCCACTGAGTTCAGACAAGGCTGTACATTTAGAGTGCGGGATCCACAGATAGACAGGCAGGTAACAGGCTCAAGGACAGCCCCTGCTATGGTTGTTTGGGGGACCTGCATGAAGACCAAGCTGCTCGTCTGTTACATATGGTGCAGGGGACCTTGGTCCAGCCCGTGCTTGCTCTTTGGTTGGTGATTTAGTCTTCGAGAGTCCCTAAGGGTTTAGATTAGTTAACCATTCATTCTCCTGTGAACTACTTGTCCTTTTTGGGTCCCTCAATCTTGCTCCCAACTCTTCCATAAGACTCCCCAAACTCCATCTAATGTTTGATTGTGAGTCTCTGCAATTCTTTCTATTGGCTGCTGTATAGAGTCTTTCAGAGGACAATTATGCTAGGTTCCTGTGTGCAAGCATAACAGAGTATCATAAAATAGTGTTGGGGATTGGTTCTTGCCCATGGATTGGATTCCAATTTTGGACAGTCATTGGTTGGCCATTCCCTCAGTCTCTGCTCGTTTTTTCCCTGTACATCTTGTAGGTAGGACACATTTTGGGTCAAAGGCTTGTGGATGGATTGCTGTCCTATCCCACCACTGGGAGTCCTGTCTGGCTACAAGAAGCGACCACTTCAAGATCCATATCCCCCACTGCTAGGAATCTCAGATAGTTTCCTCCTTAGACCCTCTGGGGCCTCTCCCCATCCCAGGTCTCTGACACATCCTAGAGATTGCCCTCACTGCTCAGATGATCTCCCTTCTCTTTCCCTGACTCTCCCACTTTCCCTATTCCCTTCCACATCTCCTCTTCCACCAGTTCGTTCTGTTCATTGACCTCCGATGTCTATTCTGTTTCCCCTTCTGGAAAGATTCAAGCATCCTCCCTTGCGGCCTCCTTGTTATTTGGCTTGTTTGGGTCTGCTGATTATAGCATGGCTATCCTGTACTTTATGACTAATCTCCACTTTTTTTTTTTTTTTTTTTTTATTATTAACTTGAGTATTTCTTATATACATTTCGAATGTTATTCCCTTTCCCAGTTTCGGCAAACATCCCCCCCTCCCTTCCTTATGGGTGTTCCTCCCCAACCCTCCCCCATTGCTGCCCCTCTCCCCAACAGTCTAGTTCACTAGGGGGTTCAGTCTTAGCAGGACCCAGGGCTTCCCCTTCCACTGGTGCTCTTACTAGGATATTCATTGCAACCCACGAGGTCAGAGTCAGGGTCAGTCCATGTATAGTCTTTGGGTAGTGGCTTAGTCCCTGGAAGCTCTGGTTGGTTGGCATTGCTGTACATATGGGGTCTCGAGCTCCTTCAAGCTCTTCCAGTTCTTTCTCTGATTCCTTCAACAGGGGTCCCGTTCTCAGTTCAGTGGTTTCCTGCTGGCATACGCCTCTGTATTTGCTGTATTCTGGCTGTGTCTCTCATGAGCGATCTGCACTCACATTTTGATCATCCGTCTTGAGTTTCATTTGTTCTAGGCATCTAGGGTAACTCAAGCATTTGGGCTAATAGCCACTTATCAATGAGTACATACCATGTATGTCTTTCTGTGATTGGGTTAGCTCACTCAGGATGATATTTTCCAGTTCCAACCATTTGCCTATTTAATTTCATAAAGTCATTGTTTTTGATAGCTGAGTAATATTCCATTGTGTAGATGTACCACATTTTCTGTATCCATTCCTCTGTTGAAGGGCATCTGGTTCTTTCCAGCTTCTGGCTATTATAAATAAGGCTGTGATGAACATAGTGGAGCACGTGTCTTTTTTATATGTTGGGGCATCTTTTTGGGTATATGCCCAGGGAGAGGTATAGCTGGATCCTCAGGCAGTTCAATGTCCAATTTTCTGAGGAACCTCCAGACTGATTTCCAGAATGGTTGTAGCAGTCTGCAACCCCACCAACAATGGAGGAGTGTTCCCCTTTCTCCACATCCTCGCCAGCATTTGCTGTCACCTGAGTTTTTGATCTTAGCCATTCTCACTGGTGTGAGGTGAAATCTCAGGGTTGTTTTGATTTGCATTTCCCTTATGACTAACGATGTTGAACATTTCTTTAGGTGTTTCTCAGCCATTCGGCATTCCTCAGCTGTGAATTCTCTGTTTAGCTCTGAACCCCATTTTTTAATAGGGTTATTTGTCTCCTTGCTGTCTAACTTCTTCAGTTCTTTGTATATTTTGGATATAAGCCCTCTATCTGTTGTAGGATTGGTAAAGATCTTTTCCCAATCTGTTGGTTGCCGTTTTGTCCTAACCACAGTGTCCTTTGCCTTACAGAAGCTTTGCAGTTTTATGAGATCCCATTTGTCGATTCTTGATCTTAGAGCATAAGCCATTGGTGTTTTGTTCAGGAAATTTTTTCCAGTGCCCATGTGTTCCAGATGCTTCCCTAGTTTTTCTTCTATTAGTTTGAGTGTGTCTGGTTTGATGTGGAGGTCCTTGATCCACTTGGACTTAAGCTTTGTACAGGGTGATAAGCATGGATCGATCTGCATTCTTCTACATGTTGACCTCCAGTTGAACCAGCACCATTTGCTGAAAATGCTATCTTTTTTCCATTGATGGATTTGGCCCTTTGTCAAAAATCAAGTGACCATAGGTGTGTGGATTCATTTCTGGGTCTTCAATTCTGTTCCATTGGTCTATCTGTCTGTCTCTGTACCAATACCATGCAGTTTTTTATCACTATTGCTCT
Organism: Rattus rattus; assembly: GCF_011064425.1. Classification (NCBI taxonomy): domain Eukaryota; kingdom Metazoa; phylum Chordata; class Mammalia; order Rodentia; family Muridae; genus Rattus; species Rattus rattus. The sequence goes on along the minus strand of NC_046157.1, from coordinate 94,908,263 downwards.
GTAATACTGCTTGAGTTCAGGGATAGTGATTCCCCCTGAAGTCCTTTTATTGTTGAGGATAGTTTTAGCTATCCTGGGTTTTTTGTTATTCCAGATGAATTTGCAAATTGTTCTGTCTAACTCTTTGAAGAATTGGATTGGTATTTTGATGGGGATTGCATTGAACCTGTAGATCGCTTTTGGTAAAATGGCCATTTTTACTATATTAATCCTGCCAATCCATGAGCATGGGAGATCTTTCCACCTTCTGAGGTCTTCTTCAATTTCTTTCTTCAGTGTCTTGAAGTTCTTATTGTACAGATCTTTTACTTGCTTAGTTAAAGTCACACCGAGGTATTTTTATATTATTTGGGTCTATTATGAAGGTGTCGTTTCCTAATTTCTTTCTCGCTTGTTTTCTCTTTTGTGTAGAGGAAGGCTACTGATTTATTTGAGTTAATTTTATACCCAGCCACTTTGCTGAAGTTGTTTATCAGCTTTAGTAGTTCTCTGGTGGAACTTTTTGGGATCACTTAAATATACTATCATATCATCTGCAAATAGTGATATTTTGACTTCTTCTTTTCATCTGTATCCCCTTGATCTCCTTTTTGTTGTCTGATTGCTCTGGCTAGAACTTCAAGAACTATATTGAATAAGTAGGGAGAGAGTGGGCAGCCTTGTCTAGTCCCTGATTTTAGTGGGATTGCTTCAAGTTTCTGTCCATTTAGTTTAATGTTAGCCACTGGTTTGCTGTATATGGCTTTTACTATGTTTAGGTATGGGCCTTGTATTCCTATTCTTTCCAGGACTTTTATCATGAAGGGGTGTTGAATTTTGTCAAATGCTTTCTCAGCATCTAATGAAATGATCATGTGGTTTTGTTCTTTCAGTTTGTTTATATAATGGATCACGTTGATGGTTTTCCGTATATTAAAACATCCCTGCATGCCTGGGATGAAGCCTTACTTGATCATGGTGGATGATTGTTTTGATGTGCTCTTGGATTCGGTTTGCCAGAGTTTTGTTGAGTATTTTTGCGTCAATGTTCATAAGGGAAATTGGTCTGAAGTTCTCTTTCTTTGTTGGGTCTTTGTGTGGTTTAGGTATAAGAGTAATTGTGGCTTCATAGAAGGAATTCGGTAGTGCTCCATCTGTTTCAATTTTGTGGAATAGTTTGGATAATATTGGTATGAGGTCTCCTATGAAGGTCTGATAGAATTCTGCACTAAACCCATCTGGACCTGGGCTCTTTTTGGTTGGGAGACCTTTAATGACTGCTTCTATTTCCTTAGGAGTTATGGGGTTGTTTAACTGGTTTATCTGTTCCTGATTTAACTTCGGTACCTGGTATCTGTCTAGGAAATTGTCCATTTCCTGCAGATTTTCAAGTTTTGTTGAGTATAGGCTTTTATAGTAAGATCTGATGATTTTTTTGAATTTCCTCTGAATCTGTAGTTATGTCTCCCTTTTCATTTCTGATTTTGTTAATTTGGACACACTCTGTGTCCTCTCGTTAGTCTGGCTAAGGGTTTATCTATCTTGTTGATTTTTCTCAAAGAACCAACTTTTGGTTCTGTTGATTCTTTCTATGGTCCTTTTTGTTTCTACTTGGTTGATTTCAGCTCTGAGTTTGATTATTTCCTGCCTTTCTCCTCCTGGGTGTATTTGCTTCTTTTTGTTCTAGAGCTTTTAGGTGTGTGTCAAGCTGCTGACATATGCTCTTTCCTGTTTCTTTCTGCAGGCACTCAGCGCTTATGAGTTTTCCTCTTAGCACAGCTTTCATTGTGTCCCATAAGTTTGGGTATGTTGTACCTTCATTTTCATTAAATTCTAAAAAGTTTTTAATTTCTTTTTTTATTTCTTCCTTGACCAGGTTATCATTGAGTAGAGCATTGTTCAGTTTCCACGTATATGTGGGCATTCTTCCTTATTGTTATTGAAGACCAGCTTTAGGGGTCGGGGTGGTCCGATAGCTTTGGGATTATTTCTATCTTTCTGTATCTGTTGAGGGCCTTTTTTTGACCAATTATATGGTCAATTTTGGAGAAAGTACCATGAGGAGCTGAGAAGAAGGTATATCCTTTTTGCTTTTAGGGTAGAACGTTTCTATAAATATCCGTTAAGTCCATTTGGCTCATGACTTCTCTTAGTCTGTCTACGTCTCTGTTTAATTTCTGTTTCCATGATCTGTCCATTGATGAGAGTGGGGTGTTGAAATCTCCCACTATTATTGTGTGAGGTGCAAGGTGTGTTTTGAGCTTTAGTAAGGTTTCTTTTACGTATGTAGGTGCCCTTGTATTTGGGGCATAGATATTTAGGATTGAGAGTTCATCTTGGTGGATTTTTCCTTTGATGAATATAAAGTGTCCTTCCTTATCTTTTTTGATGACTTTTAGTTGGAAATTGATTTTATTTGATATTAGAATGGCTACTCCAGCTTGCTTCTTCTGACCATTTGCTTTGAAAGTTGTTTCCCAGCCCTTCACTCTGAGGTAGTGTCTGTCTTTGTCTCTGAGGTGTGTTTCCTGTAGGCAGCAGAATGCAGGGTCCTCGTTGCGTATCCAGTTTGTTAATCTATGTCTTTTTATTGGGGAGTTGAGGCCATTGATGTTGAGAGATATTAAGGAATAGTGATTATTGCTTCCTGTTATATTCATATTTGGATGTGAGGTTGTGTTTGTGTGCTTTTCTTCTCTTTGTTTTGTTGCCAAGACGATTAGTTTCTTGCCTCTTCTTGGGTATAGCTTGCCTCCTTATGTTGGGCTTTACCATTTATTATCCTTTGTAGTGCTGGATTTGTAGAAAGATATTGTGTAAATTTGGTTTTGTCATGGAATATCTTGGTTTCTCCATCTATGTTAATTGAGAGTTTTGCAGGATACAGTAGCCTGGGCTGGCATTTGTGTTCTCTTAGGGTCTGTATGACATCAGTCCAGGATCTTCTGGCCTTCATAGTTTCTGGCTAGAAGTCTGGTGTGATTCTGATAGGTCTGCCTTTATATGTTACTTGACCTTTTCCCTTACTGCTTTTAATATTCTTTCTTTTATTTTGAGCGTTTAGTGTTTTGACTATTATGTGACGGAGGTGTTTCTTTTTCTGGTCCAATCTATTTGGAGTTCTGTAGGCTTTTGTATGCCTATGGGTATCTCTTTTTTAGGTTAGGGAAGTTTTCTTCTATGATTTTGTTGAAGATATTTACTGGTCCTTTGAGCTGGGAGTCTTCACTCTCTTCTATACCTATTATCCTTAGGTTTGATCTTCTCATTGAGTCCTGGATTTCCTGTATGTTTTGGACCAGTAGCTTTTCCGCTTTTACATTATCTTTGACAGTTGAGTCAATGATTTCTATGGAATCTTCTGCTCCTGAGATTCTCTCTTCCATCTCTTGTATTCTGTTGGTGAAGTTTGTATCTACAGCTCTTTGTCTTTTCTTTTGGTTTTCTATATCCAGGGTTATTTCCATGTGTTCTTTCTTGATTGCTTCTATTTCCATTTTTAATTCCTTCAACTGTTTGATTGTGTTTTCCTGGAATTCTTTCAGGGATTTTTGCGATTCCTCTCTGTAGGCTTCTACTTGTTTATTAATGTTTTCCTGTGTTTCTCTAAGGGAGTTCTTCACGTCTTTCTTGAAGTCCTCCAGCATCATGATCAAATATGATTTTGAAACTAGATCTTGCTTTTCTGGTGTGTTTGGATATTCCATGTTTGTTTTGGTGGGAGAATCGGGTTCCGATGATGTCATGTAGTCTTGGTTTCTGTTGCTTGGGTTCCTGCGCTTGCCTCTCGCCATCAGATTATCTCTAGTGTTACTTTGTTCTGCTATTTCTGACAGTGGCTAGACTGTCCTATAAGCCTGTGTGTCAGGAGTGCTGTAGACCTGTTTTACTGTTTTCTTTCTGCCAGTATTGGGGACAGAGTGTTCTGCTTTTCGTGCAGTAGTTTTCCCTCTACAGGTCTTCAGCTGTTCCTGTGGGCCTGTGTCTTGAGTTCACCAGGCAGGTCACTTGCAGCAGAAAAGTTGGTCTTACCTGTGGTCCCGAGGCTCAAGTTCGGCTCGCTGGGGGTGCTGCCACGGGCTCTCCGAGGTGGCAGCAACCGGGAAGATCTGCGCCGCCTCTTCCGGGAGCCTCCGGCACCAGGGTTCCAGATGGCCTCGGTGTTTTCCTCTGAATCAGCAATGTGTGTAGAGAGCAGTCTCTTCTGGTTTCGCAGGCGTGTCTGCCTCTCTGAAGGTTTAGCTCTCCTTCCCACGGGATTTGGGTTCAGAGAACTGTTTATCCGGTCTGTTTCCTTCAGGTTCCGGCGGTGTCTCAGGCAGGGCTCCTGCCTCACCTGGGCCCTCTCCCACGGGAGCCCAGAGGCCTTATACAGTTTCCTCTTGGGCCAGGGATGTGGGCAGGGGTGGGCAGTGTTGGTGGTCTCTTCTGCTCTGCAGCCTCAGGAGTGCCCACCTGACCCTAATCTCCACTTTTAAGCGAGTACATACCATGCATGTCCCTTTGGGTCTGGGTTACCTCACTCAGGATGATATTTTCTAGTTCCATCCATTTGCCTATGAAACAAATGATGTCCTTGTTTTTAATGGCTGAGCAGTATTCCACATACAATATTTTATGTATTTTCTGTATATTTTTCAATTGAGGAACATCTAGATTGTTTCCAGTTTCTAGCTATAACCAATAAAGCTGCTTTGAACATAAAAGAGCATCGCTTCTCGGCCTTTTGGCTAAGATCAAGTGAGCATAGCTGAGCAAGTGTCTCTGTGGGATGGAGGAGCATCTTTTGGGTATATGCCCAGGAATAGTGTAGCTGGGTCTTGAGGTAGAAGTATTTCCAACTTTCGGAGAAACCTCCAAATTGATTTCCAGAGTGGTTGTACAAGTTTGCAATCTGACCAGCAGTAGAGGGATGTACCCCTTGCTCCACAACCTCACCAACACGTGCTGTCCTTTGAGTTTTTGATCTTAGCCATTCTGATGTGTGTAAGGTGGAACCTCAGAGGTGTTTTGACTTGCATTTCCCTGCTAAGGACATTAAACATTTCTTTACAAAAATGGCCATTTGAGATTCCTCTGTTGAGAATTCTTTGATTAGTTCGGTATCCCATTCTTTAATTTGTGCAATTTAGAATGCCAATATCTAACTTCTTAAGTTCTTTCTATATTTTGGATCTGAGCCCTCTGCCGAATGTAGGGTTATGAAGACTTTTTTCCCAATCTATAGACTGTTGTTTTGTCCTGATGATAGTGTCCTTTGACTTACAGAAACTTGTCAGTTTCATGAGGTCCCGTTTATTACTTCAATGCCTGAGCCATTGGTGTTCTGTTCAGGAAATTGTCTCCCATACTGACTAGTTTCAGGCTCTTTCCAATTTTTTGTAAGTGAGAACCTTGGTGGAGGAGGAGGCTGCTCTGGGCCTGATGGGCAGGGTGAAGAGGTTAGAAGGTCAAGGAGTTTGCATGGGACTGTCTCTGATTGACCTTAGACCAATGATTTAACTTCTTAGATCACCTCATGGAGGTAAGAGCCACTCCAAGAGTCTTGTAGCTTATTTCAAGATACATTTGAGTATCTCTGATGGAGATTTTCCCCTGAGTCTCATTGTGGTGTGGAAGTTGTGAAGTGGTAGGCTGCGATAAGCCCCAAAGATTTAACCTCTAGCCTTAATCAGAAGTAATTTTTATGTTGGATGGCTTAGAAATATTTTAAAAGATCCCTCACCCCAACACACACACACACACACACACACACACACACACACACACACACACACACACTCTTTCTTTGATTTTCAAAATCTTCCTCTTTTCTTTTTCTTTCCTGTAGGTGGCACTCTAAGCCCAGGATTACTCTTTTACTGTTTGTCATGCTACTACTCATTTTTGAAATTCTTTGCCCATAAGCACTGTCAGAAAAATGGCATTCCTAGTCCATTGTTTGGAGCATGTTTTGTTGGTAATTGCATATGAACTGTTCTTCACATGGTTGTTAAGGAGGTCAGTTTATTAGCACTGCAATTAAGATAGGATTTATGTTGAATTCTGTTGTATAAACCCACTCTTAATTTACAAAGACTCATTTTAACTTACTAAATTTTCTTGAACTGTGCCATCTCATTTGAAATTTTTTACTGTGTTGAGTTCTTACTATCTACCATGAAACAAAACTATGAAATAGAGTCTGGTTTACACACTAATAATTACTTGGAAATACTTAAAAAGAGAAGTGCAGAAATAAAAAATTTGTTTCATGATGATTTTTTTTTATTATTAAATCAGAGGCAACCTGTTTTCATTGTAATGTGTTTTTCTTTGACTGGTAATTTATAATTGTATTATACTTTGTAATTGTTAAATTCTAATATTACAGCTTTGAAAAATAAAAGAAAATAAGGATTGTCTTCCTTTTCTGCTGCTGTGACTTTTGGTTTTTCAAGGAAACTTCTCATTGTTGGCTTGAACTTCAGGCTCTTAACTGTAGGATCACAGGTTTGTACCCCAAACATGACTTTCCCTCTCTCTTAAATTTGCACAGTTGTAACGTCAATAACCTTATATGTCTGTGCAGACAGCTTTGTTTCTCAGTCTTCTTGGGAATCTTAAGCTTCGCCCGCAGTTACTTAGAGGGGTTCAAGACCAGAACAGTGTGATGTTATCCTTAGGTTTCATGAACCATCGTTCTTTGTCAGTCTGTCAGACCATATGCTCGTCAGAACAATATTAGTGACAATTTTCTGCCAGAAAGAATAAATCATTATCCAGACATTAAGTATTGAAGAACATAAAGCAGATGTTATTTGACATGTTCCTTTTGATTTAAGGCAATTATGCTTTTAAAAATACTCCCCATGATTATAAATATTCCTGGAAAAAGCTGAGTATGAGGTTGATTGTTTTAATATGTTTCTAAAGCCACTAAGGGAATCACTACTAATTTTAAGATTAACTCCAGGGTGATATTTACATTGTCACCATGCACTGTAAGATCTGGCTGTCATTTTCTGTTTAATGAAAAGATGATAGAGACCCACTAACTTGTTTAGTAGAAAGACTGAAATAGTGCTTATGTCGTCTTTTGTAGAGGAGTTTTAGTGTAGTAACATGGCTGCTTTGGCAAGGAATCACACCCAAAGATATGATCTGGCCTGAACACAGACACACCCTGGATTGCAGTGTGTTCTGGATTAAATATAGACATACCATTAGTAACCACCTTCAATCCTTAATGATTAATGCAAGGTTATTTTGTAGAAGGAAGAAGCCATGTTTGAAAGTGATGTCTGATTGAGGGGCAGACAAATTGTTGAATTAGAGAAAGATTGAACAGAATGAGTTAGATATTGGATACGACCAACTTTCACAAGAACAAACAGGAAAGAGAGACTACTTAAAGAGCCATGAGGGAGAGGCTCAGAGAGTTGTGTTCAGTTCAGTTCATAGAGTTCAGAAGCAATCTTTCTAAACAGAACAATTCACTCAGAAGCTGAGAGAAGCCAATTTGAATCAGTTCAGCATAAAGGGGAGTTTGAACCAGAGCATCCGAGTTGAACCAGCCAACAGAAAGAGCATTCAGTCTCAGAGGCTGAAACATTCGGGGCCTAGGTTAGCAGACATAGGCTGGAAGCTGAAGCCTTCAGGGTCTGGGCTTGCAGAAGCTTTCAGCCTTCAGCCTAGGGATAGTTAGAAATGCTAAGGCCAAGCCATGTATTCACAAAGCTTGGGTGCGGCTCTCATCTCATTCCTTCCTCTGAGAAAATAAAAGTGACATTTATATTTACAATCTTTGAACAGTACAGCATGCAGTAAAAGCAACATAAAACATTTACTGCCTAGAAAATATTATATTTTCTGAGAGCCCACCCTGTATCGCAGTATTTAATATGTATTCTAGCCCCGAGAAATGCACTTCGTGTCTAGCTTCTAGAAATGAAAAAAACAAAACAAAACAAACAAACAAAAAACAAAACAAAACAAAAAAACCGCATGCATGCCTCATGGTAACTATGACTACCTGACATGAAGGAGGTCTCCCTGGTGATGTGGAAGTAGAGAAAGAGGAGCCAGTTTTCTCCTGTGGGATAAGGGAAAGCTCCACTGAAGACACATCTGGAGCTTAAACTGCAGGAGGGATACGGTAGGCAGAAGTGTGATGATGTCCAGAAGAGATGTTCGGAAGCACAGCATGTTCAGGGAAAAGAGCAGGTAGAGAGGAACATGACATCCCCCAAGTGGATGCGAGTGAAAGTA